>NW_021703766.1:28626670-28709498 GCF_005190385.1 Monodon monoceros
TTCCTGCCTCCTTTATCAAAGATAAGGTGACCATATGTGCGTGGGTTATTCTCTGGGCTTTCTATCCCGTTCCACTGATGTGTCTTTCTGTTTTTGTGCCAGTACCATACTGTCTTCATTACTGTAGCTTTGTAGTATAGTCTGAAGTCACGGAGCGTGATTCCTCCAGCTCCCTTTTTCATTCTCAAGATTGCTTTGGCTATTCGGGGTCTTTTGTGTTTCCATGGGAATTGTGAAATGTTTTGTTCTAGTTCTGTGAAGATTGTCAGTGCTCGTTTGATGGGGATTGCATTGAATCTGTAGATTGTTTTGGGTAGTAGAGTCATTTTCACAATGTTGATTCTTCCAATCCAGGAACATGGTATATCTTTCCATCTATTTGTATCATCTTTAATTTCTTTCACCAGTGCCTTATAATTTTCTGCATACAGGTCTTTTGTCTCCTTAGGTAGGTTTATGCCTAGATGTTTTATTCTTTTTGTCGCCGTGGTAAATGGGAGTGTTTTCTTGATTTCACTTTCAGATTTTTCATCATTAGTGTATAGGAATGCAAGACATTTCTGTGCATTCATTTTGTATTCTGCAACTTTATCAGATTCATTGATTAGCTCTAGTAGTTTTCTGGTAGCATCTTTAGGATTCTCAATGTATAGTATCATGTCATCTGCCAACAGTGACAGCTTTACTTTTTCTTTTCCAATTTGGATTCCTTTTATTTCTTTTTCTTATCTGATTGCTATGGTGAAAACTTCCAAAACTATGTTGAATAAGAGTGGTGAGAGTGGGCAACCTTGTGTTGTTCCTGATCTTAGTGGAAATGCTTCCAATTTTTCACCATTGAGGATGATGTTGGCTGTGGGTTCGTCATATATGGCCTTTATTATGTTGAGGAAAGTTCCCTCTCTGCCTACTTTCTGCAGGGTTTTTATCATAAATGGGTGTTGAATTTTGTCAAAAGCTTTCTCTGTATCTATTGAGATGATCATATGGTTTTTCTCCTTCAGTTTGTTAATATGGTTTATCCCATTGATTGATTTGCGTATATTGAAGAATCCTTGCATTCCTGGAATAAACCCCACTTGATCATGGTGTATGATCCATTTAATGTGCTGTTGGATTCTGTTTGCTAGTATTTTGTTGAGGATTTTTGCATCTATGTTCATCAGTGATATTGGCTTGTAGTTTTCTTTCTTTGTGACATCCTTGTCTGGTTTTGGTATCAAGGTGATGGTGGCCTCGTAGAATGAATTTGGGAGTGTTCCTCCCTCTGCTATATTTTGGAAGAGTTTGAGAAGAATAGGTGTTAGCTCTTCTCTAAATGTTTGATAGAATTCGCCTGTGAAGCCATCTGGTCCTGGGTTTTTGTTTGTTGGAAGATTTTTAATCAGTTTCAATTTCAGTGCTTGTGATTTGTCTGTTCATATTTTCTATTTCTTCCTGATTCAGTCTTGGCAGATTGTGCATTTCTAAGAATTTGTCCATTTCTTCCAGGTTGTCCATTTTATTGTCATAGAGTTGCTTGTAGTAATCTCTCATTATCTTTTGTATTTTGGCAGTGTCAGTTGTTACTTCTCCTTTTTCATTTCTACTTCTATTGATTTGAGTCTTCTCCCTTTTTTTCTTGATGAGTCTGGCTAATGGTTTATCAATTTTGTTTATCTTCTCAAAGAACCAGCTTTTAGTTTTATTGACCTTTGCTATTGTTTCCTTCATTTCTTTTTCATTTATTTCTGATCTTATTTTTATGATTTCTTTCCTTCTGCTAACTTTGGGTTTTTTTTGTTCTTCTTTCTCTAATCGCTTTAGGTGCAAATTAGGTTGTTTATTCAAGATGTTTCCTGTTTCTTAAGGTGGGCTTGTATTGCTATAAACTTCCCTCTTAGAACTGTTTTTGCTGCATCCCATAGGTTTTGGGTCGTTGTGTCTCCATTGTCATTTGTTTCTAGGTATTTTTTTATTTCCTCTTTGATTTCTTCAGTGATCACTTCATTATTAAGTAGTGTATTGTTTAGCCTCCATGTGTTTGTATTTTTTACAGATCTTTTCCTGTAATTGATATCTAGTCTCATGGCGTTGTGGTCAGAAAAGATACTTGATACAATTTCAATTTTCTTAAATTTACTAAGGCTTGATTTGTGACCCAAGATATGATCTATCCTGGAGAGTGTTCCATGAGCACTTGAGAAAAATGTGTATTCTGTTGTTTTTGGATGGAGTGTCCTATAAATATCAATTAAGTCCATGTTGTTTAATGTATCATTTAAAGCTTGTGTTTCCTTATTTATTTTCATTTTGGATGATCGGTCCATTGGTGAAAGTGGGGTGTTAAAGTCCCCTACTATGAATGTGTTACTGTCGATTTCCCCTTTTATGGCTGTTAGTATTTTCCTTATGATTGAGGTGCTTCTATGTTGGGTGCATAAAGATTTACGATTGTTATATCTTCTTCTTGGATCGATCCCTTGATCATTATGTAGTGTCCTTCTTTGTCTCTTCTAATAGTCTTTATTTTAAAGTCTATTTTGTCTGATATGAGAATTGCTACTCCAGCTTTCTTTTGGTTTCCATTTGCATGGAATATCTTTTTCCATCCCCTTACTTTCAGTCTGTATGTGTCTCTAGGTCTGAAGTGGGTCTCTTGTAGACAGCATATATATGGGTCTTGTTTTTGTATACATTCAGCCAATCTGTGTCTTTTGGTGGGAGCATTTAGTCCATTTACATTTAAGGTAATTATCGATATGTATGTTCCTATTCCCATTTTCTAAATTGTTTTGGGTTCATTACTGTAGGTCTTTTCCTTCTCTCGTGTTTCTTGCCTAGAGAAGTTCCTTTAGCATTTGTTTTAAAGCTGGTTTGGTGGTGCTGAACTCTCTCAGCTTTTGCTTGTCTGTAAAGGTTTTAATTTCTCCATCAAATCTGAGTGAGATCCTTGTTGGGTAGAGTAATCTTGGTTGCAGGTTTTTCCCTTTCATCACTTTCAGTATGTCCTGCCACTCCCTTCTGGCTTGCAGAGTTTCTGTTGAGAGATCAGTTGTTAACCTTATGGGGATTCCCTTGTGTTGTTATTTGTTTGTTTTCCCTTGCTGCTTTTAATATGCTTTCTTTGTATTTAATTTTTGACAGTTTGATTAATATGTGTCTTGGCATGTTTCTCCTTGGATTTATCCTGTATGGGACTCTCTGTGCTTCCTGGACTTGATTAACTATTTCCTTTCCCATATTAGGGAAGTTTTCAACTATAATCTCCTCAAATATTTTCTCAGTCCCTTTCTTTTTCTCTTCTTCTTCTGGAACCCCTATAATTCGAATGTTGGTGCGTTTAATGTCCCAGAGGTCTCTGAGACTGTCTTCAGCTCTTTTCGTTCTTTTTTCTTTATTCTGCTCTGCAGTAGTTATTTCCACTATTTTATCTTCCAGGTCACTTATCCATTCTTCTGCCTCAGTTACTCTGCTATTGATCCCATCTGTAGTATTTTTCATTTCATTTATTGTGTTGTTCATCATTGTTTGTTTCATCTTTAGTTCTTTTAGGTCCTTGTTAAGTGTTTCTTGCATTTTGTCTATTCTATTTCCAAGATTTTGGATCATCTTTACTATCATTATTCTGAATTCTTTTTCAGGTAGACTGCCTATTTCCTCTTCATTTGTTAGGTCTGGTGGGTTTTTATCTTGCTCCTTCATCTGCGGTGTGTTTTTCTGTCTTCTCATTTTGCTTATCTTACTTGTTTGGGGTCTCCTTTTTGCAGGCTGCAGGTTCGTAGTTCCTGTTGTTTTTTGGTGTCTGTCCCCAGTGGCTAAGGTTGGTTCAGTGGGTTGTGTAGGCTTCCTGGTGGAGGGGACTAGTGCCTGTGTTCTGGTGGATGAGGCTGGATCTTGTCTTTCTGGTGGGCAGGTCCACGTCTGGTGGTGTGTTTTGGGGTCTCTGTAGACTTATTATAATTTTAGGCAGCCTCTCTGCTAATGGGTGGGGTTGTGTTCCTGTTTTGCTAGTTGTTTGGCATAGGGTGTCCAACACTGTAGCTTGCTGGTCATTGAGTGAAGCTGGGTGCTGGTGTTGAAATGGAGATCTCTGGGAGATTTTCGCCGTTTGATATTATGTGGAGCTGGGAGGTCTCTTGTGGACCAGTGTCCTGAAGTTGGCTCTCCCACCTCAGAGGCACAGCACTGACTCCTGGCTGCAGCACCAAGAGCCTTTCATCCACACGGCTCAGAATAAAAGGGAGAAAAAGTAGAGAGAAAGAATTAGTAGAAGAAGGAAGGAAGGTAGGAAGGAAGGAAGAAAAGAAAGAAAGGAGGGAAGGAAGCAAGGAAGGAAGGAAGGAAAAGAAGGAAAGAAAGGGAGGGAGGGAGGGACGGTGGAAGGAAGGTAGGAAGGAAGAAAAGAAAGAAAGAAAGGAGGGAAGGAAGCAAGGAAGGAAGGAAGAAAAAGAAGAAAAGGAAAGAAAGGGAGGGAAGGACGGTGGGAGGAAGGAAGGTAGGAGGGAAGGAAGGAAAAAAGAAAAAGATAAAGTAAAATAAAATAAAGTAAAATATATTAAAGTTATTAAATTAAAAAATAATTAAGAAAAAAAAATTTAAAAAAACAACGGACGGATAGAACCTCAGGACAAATGGTGGAAGCAAAGCTATACAGACAAACTCTCATATAGAAGCATACACATACACACTCACAAAAAGAGAAAAAGGGGAAAAAATCGTAAATCTTGCTCTCAAAGTCCACCTCCTCAATTTGGGATGATTCGTTGTCTATTCAGGTATTCCACCAATGCAGGGTACATCAAGTTGATTGTGGAGCTTTAATCCGCTGCTTCTGAGGCTGGGAGAGATTTCCCTTTCTCTTCTTTGTTCTCACAGCTCCCGAGGCTCAGCTTTGGATTTGGCCCCGCCTCTGCGTGTAGGTCACCTGAGAGCATCTGTTCTTCGCCCAGACAGGACGGGGTTAAAGGACCCGCTGATTCGGGGGTTCTGGCCCACTCAGGTCGGGGGTAGGGAGGGGCACGGAGTGCGGGCCGAGCCTGCAGCGACAGAGGCCGGCGTGACGTTGCACCAGCCTGAGGCCCCCCATGCGTTCTCCCGGGGAAGTTGTCCCTGGATCCCGGGAACCTGGCAGTGGCGGGCTGCACAGGCTCCCCGGAAGAGGGGTGTGGATAGTGACCTGTGCTCGCACACAGGCCCCTTGGTGGCGGCAGCAGCAGCCTTAGCATCTCCCCCCCGTCTCTGGGGTCCATGCTTTTAGCCACGGCTCGCGCCCGTCTCTGGAGTTCCTTTAAGCAGCGCTCTCAATCCCCTCTCCTCGCGCACCAGGAAACAAAGAAGGAAGAAAAAGTCTCTTGCCTTTTCGTCAGGTCCAGACTTTTCCCCGGACTCCCTCCCGGCTAGCTGTGGTGCACTAACCCCTTTAGGCTGTGTTCACGCTGCCAACCCCAGTCCTCTCCCTGGGATCCGACCAAAGCCCGAGCCTCAGCTCCCAGCCCCCGCCCGCCCAGCGGGTGAGCAGACAAGCCTCTCGGCCTGGTGAATGCTGGTCGGCATCGATCCTCTGTGTGGGAATCTCTCCGCTTTGCCCTCCGCACGCCTGTGGCTGCGCCCCCCTCCGCCACCCGCAGTCTCCGCCCACGAAGGGGCTTCCTAGTGTGTGGAAACCTTTCCTCCTTCACAGCTCCCTCCCACTGGTGCAGGTCCTGTCCCTATTCTTTTGTCTCTGTTTTTTTTTTTTTTCTTTTGCCCTACCCAGGTACGTGGGGAGTTTCTTGCCTTTTGGGAGGTCTGAGGTCTTCTGCCAGCATTCAGTAGGTGTTCTGTAGGAGTTGTTCCACGTGTATATGTATTTCTGGTGTATCTGTGGGGAGGAAGGTGATCTCTGCGTCTTACTCTTCCGCCATCTTCCCCTCGTCCCCCCACTGGTATTTCTTACTACAGTATTACTATGCAGGTTGCCAAATGGTGATTTCTTTCCTAATAAAATCATTTCTTTATTAGTTGTCATTCTACTGTAAAAAAAACCCTCTCTCCCCAGTTACTCATTTGTTTATGTCAGTGTGAATTTAAGGATTACTATTATGTAATGGTTACTGTCATTATGTTGATGCTCATATTGTCCCTGATTTGATCAAGAGGAGCCCCTTTAAGCTGACTTCTGTGTCCTTTTAGTATGTCCTCATGTTAACTGAAACAAACTTGCTTTGCTCACAATGCACAGCAAAGCTAATCTCCTGAAACCAGGTTGTGGTGAGGGAAGGTACAGTTTATTCCAGGGCACCAGACAAGGAGAACGGGCTGCTCATGCCCGAAAGATCCAGGCTCCCTGATGGGTTTTAGGGAAGGGTTTTTAAAGGCAAGGTAAGGGAGAGGGTCACAGGGTGTGTGATCAGCTCGTGCACAGTTCTCTGATTGGTGCATGGTGAGGTAACAAGGTGAGGTCACAGGGGTCAGCATCCTCAATCTTCAGGTTCCAGCCGGTCTGGGGGCTACATGCTCGTGGTCAGCTTTTCTTATCTGGTGTGGGGGGTCTGGTTTCTATGAAACAGCTTAGGAATGTGTGTCAGACTTACCTTTACTACTGAAACAGAACTGGGAGTCCTTGTGACTGACTTATTAAGTTATGGCTACTCTCGTCTGCCTGCCCTATCTTTGTTTCTGCGTTCTTTATTCCTCAGTCATTAGCTGCTGGGGCCTGCTCTTTGCTTCTCATGGAGGGCCTAGGAAGTCACAGCTTATTTCCATAGCCTCTTTTTCCAATCAGCAGTAAGCAGGGAACACCAAGAGGTCTGTCACCGAGAAGGCCCCTACGTGGGTTTCACTCACTTTCACTCATCATTCTTATTATATCTTACTTCCTAGCAAAACAAGATTTTCCAGGGTTATCTTATATTTCCTGTGCTCTAGACAAGTCACATTGATTCCTCTGGTTTCATTTCCACACCATAGGGTTCATTCTAGATTTCTCCTTTTCCATATTTGCAATTCCATTCTTCAACCCTGAGAAATGCCTTCCATTATTTTCAATATGTTTGTTTATTAAAAACAATCCCTCCGTGTGGAATGATCTCACTTCACCCATAGCATCCCCTCCCCTCTCCCACCTTGCCCGGATGCCTATCTTTCTCAGTCCTAGAATAACTATGCAGCCATTAAAAGAAATGACAGAAAAGACATTTGCCATGTAATAAAAGAAAAAGCCACAAAACAACCACTGTAGGATGCAATTTTTTAAAAAGCAAATACACGTATGTTGAAAAATACTGGAAGAATATATGTAAAAATTTTAGTAGTGATTGTCTCTGAGTCTCTATATATATATATTTCTTCAGCGTTTTTAAGAGTTTTCTGTATTGACAGTTTTATTTCTGTAATTCTAAAAGAGGAGAAATAAGTGTCATTTTAAAGCTGGAGGAGCTGACGTTACGGAGGAATAGCAGGTGGACTGATAGCGCAGTCAGATGTCCGCTGCTCATTGCCGCACAGGGACATTACAGTGTGCGCTGAACTATTGCAGATGCCCTGCTCTGCCATGACGACGAGCTGGAAGGACGCCGGATTGCCTTCATTCTTTACCTGGTTCCTCCCTGGGACAGGAGCTTGGGGGGCACCCTGGACCTGTACAACGTTGACGGTAAGACAAAGGCGTGCTCTTCAACACCAGCAGCCACTTCCGGGTCCTTAGGCGCTCTGTCTGTGCTCCTTGGGAGATGGAAGCTCTTCATTACAGTGGCGACCGCAGGGGGATAATTGCCAGCCCTGACAGCCACCTCTCCTGAGTTGTGCCTGAAATAATCATTACTCCAGAGATAAGTTAGAGCCGAGTTAAGATGAGGAATAGTCAGACCCTGCTTCTGAATGCTGGCCGTGGGAGGGTAGAGAACATGTGCAGCCACCCGTGGCTATGAATCTGCCAGGACCAGTGCCTCTGATGGGAGGTCAGGGTCTTTTTTATTTTTTTAATGGCTGACACCAGAGCTCAACTCCAGAAAAGGTTCAGAACCTTTTCCAGCCTTCATCAGTAATAGAGGATGGTGGAGTAAGAACAGATATCACCTAGCAGAACTATATAAGAGAAACAGATGGAACGGGTGGCATATGGGGATCTGGAGGGGACATTCAGCTACCCTTAGAAATTGGCAAATTGTCAAGGTGAAATGAGGCGGCCGGGAAGTGGTTAATGACGATGAAGCACATTTACGGATGTGTTCTCTCCCCACGCAGAACACTTTCAGCCGAAGCAGATTGTCAAGTCTCTTATCCCTTCGTGGAACACACTGGTTTTCTTTGAAGTGTCTCCAGTATCCTTTCACCAGGTAAAAACTGTGAACCACAAATACATAGAGGGCCAAAGAGCATGCTTTTCAGTCGCCCGTTCTCTAAATGTGACCGCTTCCGGTTGGACTGTCCGGCCAGGTTGTTTTCACACCTAGCGTGAAGGGTCCTGGAATTAGTGAGCCTTGGCTGGTAATCTTCCCCGCTGGTCTTTGCATTGATGTGCTGCTGGTCTTGTCCTTTCAGGTTTCTGAAGTCCTGTCTGAAGAAAAGTCGCGTTTGTCCATCAGCGGCTGGTTTCATGGTCCTTTACTGACCAGGCCTCCCACCTACTTTGAACCTCTCATACCTCGGAGCCCTCACGTCCCACAAGATGTAAGGATAAATTCCTGTTGCTGGGATTCTTGTCTTAGAAAAGCTGTGGCGTATCATTTGCTTTTCTGGTTTTAAAAGTGGCTCATCCTGCTGACAGAACTAGGCTTTGAGCTTGCCTTTCCACCCTTCTTAGATACACTTTTGATAGTGTCTTTCTAAGGCAGAGCTTTCCAGAACTTTATTTAACAAGGAGAAAATTATAAAGTGAAGATTTGCATATATTTTACTAGTGTAAAATGATTCAGAACAAAAGCAGTAGGAATTATTAACTCACCCTTTGCATCTGCTGCTTCTTTGTAGCATGAAATTTTGTATGATTGGATCAACCCTACTTATCTCGACATGGAGTACCAAGTTCAAATTCAAGAAGAATTTGAAGAAAGCTCTGAAATTCTCCTAAAAGAGTTCCTTAAGGTAGGCCAGCAAATCCTGTCCGATATACCACATTTGGTGTGCAGCCTTGCTTCCTGGGCGGGTGAAGAGGCATCACTAAGAGCTTTTGTTGCTTTTTGTTTTGTTCCTGGTTAGCATGTCTGCGTCATCCTCTTCTTCCAGTAAAGTATAGAAATGATAATAGCTAACATTGGTATCAGTCGTATGTTAGTGGGTCGAGTCCCTTGGGTATTCCCCAGTTCTCTAGAATCTTAATCACGCACACTTTTTTAAAAAAATTATTTTTGGCTGCACTGGGTCTTCACTGCTATATGGGGGCTTTGTCTAGTTGCGGTGAGTGGGGACTACTCTTCGTTGTGGTGTGTGGGCATCTTATTGCGGTGGCTTCTCTTGTTGCGGAGCACGGGCTCTAGACACGCAGGCTGTAGAGCACAGGCTCAGTAGTTGTGGTGCACGGGCTTAGTTGCTCCGCGGCATGTGGGATCTTCCTGGACCAGGGCTCAAACCCGTGTCCCATGCATTGGCAGGTGGATTCTTAACCACTGCGCCACCAGGGAAGTCCCACACACACACTTCTATATTGGGGATGAGTGGTGTGTAGTTCCCATCCTAGTCATTTGATGACTATGGTACTTACCAATTACTTTTAAATAACAGAAAGACTGCTGATTAACAAATTAGTAACAAATGTTTGAGAATGATGAGGTAGCACATTATAGTGGAGAGAGAACCAGGTTAGAAGTTAGAAGACTTTATTTTTATTTTTTTTAATAAATTTATTTTTGGCTGCGTTGGGTCTTCGTTGCTGTGTGTGGACTTTTCCCTAGTTGCAGAGAGCGAGGGCCACTCTTCCCTGCAGTACGTGGGCCTCTCACCGCGGTGGCCTCTCGTCGCGGAGCACGGGCTCTAGAGTGCAGGCTCAGTAGCTGTGGCACGCACGGGCTCAGTTGCTCAGTGGCATGTGGGATCTTCCTGGACCAGGGATTGAACCCGTGTCCACTGCATTGGCAGGCAGATTTCCAACCACTGCACCACCACGGAAGCCCTAGAAGACTTTATATTCACGTCTTACCTCCGTGGTTTTACGAGCAAATTACTAAGGTCTTACTTTTATTTCATCATCAGTTAAACTGGGATAATACTTGCCCTGCCCGTCTTGAGGAGTTGTTGTGAGGGTCAAATGAGATCACGTATGCGAGTGTGGTTTTTCCCAGGTGACCCTGGGTCCCATGGAATCAGTCCCAAGAGTTGGTGCCTCCTTGAAAAAAAGGTTGAGAGACACTACATACCACCTCTGTCTCTGAATTATATAGCTGACATAGCATATTAAGGAATTTGAGAAGTATTAATAGTAAATAAACTTGTTTAACCCTATTTAATTCAGCTCACCTAAACCATCCTTTGGGATCCTCTTTCCTGTTTTACAACTGATAGGATTACTGTTTGTAGAATACTCCTTGGGAAACTGCATTAAACAAGTACTTATAAAGGCTCTTATGGAGAATATTTTAACAGATTAATCAGCTTCTTGTACTACCCTGGACTTTTCAAGTTTAGAATGCTGATTAGATCAAGGGAATGAGCTGAGGCCTAAAGAATCTGTATTATTATAGAGACATTTTCATTATAATAAATGCAGGAATTTGAGAGGTTTACCAATTTGACGTAAGACATACAACTACTTAAGGAAATGGCCCAAACTGACACTCAGGTGACTTGGCTAAAGCATGCTGACGATTTATCCAGTCTTTGCTCTGGCTTCAGCATATCAGGACTGGGGGAGGTTGTGTGAAAGGGATGAGTCACCCGGCCCTTTTAGGAATCAGCCAGCATGATTCCACAGAGCTACTGTACCTGCAAGACCAGTGTGGGATCATAGGGAGATCTGCTAACTGCTGCTTCATTTGCTCCTTTTCCAGCCTGAGAAATTTGCAGAGGTGTGTGAGGCTTTGGAGAAAGGAGATGTGGAATGGAGCAACCGAGGTCCCCCTAACAAAAGGTAGAACCCATCATCCAAGACATTTGCTTCTGCATTCAACACCTGCCTGTTTGTCTGCAAGGCTCACCTCCAATAATAGGGCATTTGCCCTAATGATGTTTTGTTCCCAGGGACATCCAGTAGCAGGCCCTAACAAAACCTCATTATTGTAACAACTTGGACGTTAGTAAGCTATGCAAGGTTTAGGGAGAGAGATACAAAGCTAATGATCAGCTTTCATCCCATGAGTAATATTACATCTGTGGCTTTGATGAACACCTTGGCATCGCTGCTTTCCAGGTTTTACGAGAAGGCTGAGGAGAGCAAACTTCCCGACATCTTGAAGGACTGCATGGCATTATTTCGCTCCGAGGCAATGTTCTTGCTGCTCTCCAACTTCACAGGCCTGAAACTTCACTTCTTGGCCCCTTCAGAAGAAGGTGAGCTTGAGGACAAAAAAGAGGGAGAAGCAGCCTCTGCTGCTGAGAACACTGAAGAAGGGCCTAGCCGCAGCTCTGAGCCAGAGAGCAGGCAGGTGGCCATCAGCAACAGCAGTCAGCAGAGCAGTGAACAGGTGGACCCAGAGCCAGAGGAAAACGATGCAAAGAAAGGTAAGCTGCTGTTATGTTCTGTCCTTCTTTTACTATTAGGTATTCACGATTCAGTCATTTATTCATTCAACAAACATTTCTTTAGCACCTACTATATGCTAGGCCCTATTTCTGGAGCTGGAGAAGAAGACAGACAAGGTCTCTGCTCTCCCTGGCTTATAGTCTATTGATAGTAGGAGAGGACAGAGATTAAATGATACACGAACAACAAGAAAACATCAACTAAGGATAGGTGCTCTGCAGGAAATCTGAATAGGGTTATGTGCTGAGGAATGACTGGGTGGCCTCTTAGGTGAATGGGCAATCTGGACCAGCTTGTCTGAGGAGCTGTCATCCAAGCTCAGATCTGAATGACAAGAAGGATCTGCTAGGACAGCATTCCAGGTAGGAAGAACAGCTAGTACATTTTATTAGGCTAACAGTACAAATGGTGGAGAGAAATACGACTGGCTTTACCTAAACCTACTTTAAAACACAAGAACATAAAGAAGAGGAAGGTGAGTGGCTTCTTTCTGCTAAGAACCAATATCAGCCTAAGAAAAACTTGCTTGAATTTGGACAAATAGGTAGAAGGAAATTATTAGAAGCAGAGGACGTTTAATCATCTACAAACAAGATGGAATGGACACATGACATAAACTAGTAGAATGTACACCAAGAGCGAACCCTAATGTAAACTGTGGACTTCAGTTAATAATGCATCAATATTGGTCAGTTGTAACAAGTAAATCACACTAAGGCAAGATGTTAATAATAGAGGAAACTGATGGGGAGGGGCAGGGGTTGTGTGTGGCAGGAATAGAGGAACTGTACTTTCTGGGCAATTTAATTTTTCTGTAAACTGCTCTAAAAAGTAAAGTTTATTTAACAATAATATTCATGTTATTTTAGAGAAAATTTCTGGCAGCTAAATATATACTCCATCTGAAAATCATGGTAAAGAGAAATAGAAAGTCAACTTTTTTTCATTATAAGGCTTATATATTTAATATATAATGGAGCAATAGGTCAGCTGAAGGTTTATGGAAATAGTTTCTCTTTAGTGCTATAACTATTCCTAATTATCATTCTTTTGCAATCTACAGTGGTATCAACGTTATTTTTTTCTGGCCTTCTGTTGTTTTTTTCCTTAGAATCAAGTGTTCCCACATGCCAGGGGGAACTGAGGCATTGGAAGACTGGTCACTACACTTTAATCCATGACAACAGCAAGACTGAATTTGCCCTGGACTTACTTCTCTACTGTGGCTGTGAAGGTAAGAGGGACAGTCCCTCCTGAGTGACCCTCTCTAACTGAACCAAGATCACAAGTAATTCGCCTTGGCCAGGATCTCAGATCACAGGAGCTCTGCTGGAAGGGATCGTAGGGGTCATGAATTTCAGTCATCTCCCAACTCAAAGTACTATTTGTATCTGTGACCAAGGTATAGGAGATGAACTAAATCATAATTTCCATCTAATGAACCCCCCAGAGCTTTTATGTAATTGTCCTTCTAGGTGTATTTTATATTTAGTTCTTAGTTTTCAGTTCTTATTCAGTGTTGGTTGAATGATAAATTCAGGCTCATAAGTCAGAGTTGGTTCTACTGAACTCCCAGATCCCCGTTTTAAGCAGCATGGGATCAAACAGATCAATGACTCAAACAATGATTCAAACAGATCAATGTAACTCTTGCAGTGAGAGCTTTCTGAATGCTCTTTGTTTTCCCTTCATAAGGCTGGGAGCCAGAGTATGGTGGCTTTACCTCCTACATTGCCAAAGGAGAAGATGAAGAGGTAAGTTGCTTCTGATAGCAAACCATCCTTTTTTAGTTCTTGAAGACACTTTCATTCTTCAGAGACGCAACTTTTACGACCTTCTGCCAGTGTCTTTAGCTGATAAATCCACATTGGTCTGGCTGGCAGTGGTTCTAATTTCTAGTAGAAAGTATTCAGCATGGAATAAAGAGGCTAAAGGATAATCACTAAGCATTCTACCCAGCTAAAAGAAATTCCAAATAAATGGTTCATTCCCATGAATCTTTCAATGTATTAAGAAATACAAGCATTAGGTAAAACTTTTCTGGGTATGTACTGGAATGGGGCCTATTGGAAAATGTCTAGACAGCAAGATCAATAGCTCCTCCTAGTAAAGGATACTTTAAAGGATCCTCTATCGCCGGAGGCTGAGTATTTGATATGGAACCGTCTGTTTAAGAAAAGAGGTGAGAATAGAATCTCCGTGTTCTGATGTATCACTGTATTTGCCTATTTCAGCTGCTAACAGTGAATCCAGAAAACAATTCTTTGGCCTTGGTCTACAGAGATAGGGAAACTCTGAAATTCGTCAAGCATATTAACCACCGAAGCCTAGAACAAAAGAAAACTTTCCCAAACAGAACAGGTTTCTGGGACTTTTCATTTGTCTATTATGAATAAGCTTGGGCAAAGCTGGAAAGAGGAGACCCTTCCTCAGTACTGGGACGTCTGGAAGAGTTAGGCATCGAGTAAAGGAGAGCTACAAGGTGACCTGTGTGACAGCGTTCTTAAAACTGTGTGGTTGTCCTTTAGTAGGGCTCATAATGATCATCCTCAACCTAGACCTTGAGCTTGGAGCTAGGTACTTCTCTCTTGATGTAAAATAAAAAGGGGTTTTGTCTTTTACTTTAACATTCAGTTCATTTTCCATATTGGCTTCTTCAGTGATTGATTGAAAAAAAAATGTAAAATATATGTGACATAAAATGTATCTTTTTCAAGTGTGCAGTTCAGTGGCATTAAGTACATTCAGTGTTGTGCAGCCGCCACCACCATCCATCTCCAGAACGCTTCCGTCTTACCCTGCTGTACCTCTGTCCCCATTAAATAGTAACTCTACTTTCCCCTCCCCCCAGCCTCTGGCAGCCACCATTCTACTTTCTGTCTCTATGAATCTGACAACTCATATTCCTCATAAGACAAATAATAGAATGTCTGTCCTTTTGTGACTGGCTTATTTCACTCCGCATAAAATCTTCAAGGTTCATCCATGTTTCCAGTGACTTTTTTTTTTAAATATGGACTCATGAATTTATGACTGCAGATTCTGTCCTTCCTAATTTCACAGGTTTAGAAGATTACAGAACCTTACACCCTGTTCATTCTGGGCCCATTGCACTTCCTCCCACTGCCTGTGGCTTTGTTCCACTGTGACTCTCTGTGGACTGTATAGACTAGGCTATGTGTAGTCTGTTCCCTTGGAAAAAGCCTGGCCTAAAACCACGTGTCCACAAGAAACTTCTGGTCAGTAAAGAAGATGTGCAGTAGTTTTCAGGTGCCCACTGCTCTTCCATCCTGGAGTTGTGCCTCCACTATGACTATATGATTTTCTAATCTCACATATGGCTTTCATTTCCTAAATATTGTAGGGTCAACTATCAAACTAGTTGCCTTTCTTGAAGAGACCAAATACTAAAGACCATGGCAAAATGCCAAGAAGCTGTCCATTTTGTTACATTCTTTTTCCCCTGAACTGTTCGAGGGGATTATATTAAAACTGCTACCCATGTGCATGGGCGTGCATGGATAGGTGTTAAGGTGTCACTGCATCTTTAGTTGAAAGATGCTATTCTCATTCCATTCCAGTGCTGTCTCCCTGTTAACTTCCTCCTTTTTTACATGTATTATTAGCTATTGCAGTAGCTTTTATTTTGGATTTTACTCATTAATAGGAAAAGCATTTGGCTTTATCTTTTTTTATCTCCTAACTTTGAGTACTAAAATTTGAACTTAAATGAAGAAAATGAGTTGCACTTTCTTTTAGGTTGATGGTTTCAAAATTTTGATCTTGTACCCCAATCAGTTAAAAAAAAGTTTTAGCATGTATGCTCATTATATGGATATTTATCTATAAATTTTACACATGTACTAATATTCAGTATTACTAATTTTTAAAAATTGAGCTAAAAAGAAATACCTAGCACTAGTTCTCATATTGTCTTTCCTCACCAACATGGGGGGGAGCATTTACATGCATACTGTTTTGGGGAGCACAATTTTTTAACCATAGTGTAGTGACACTCAAGTGGGATTACAAGTACTACTCTGTTGCTAATGGTTTAAATTTCAAAGCTTGCCTTTTCTTTTAAGTTCCTGCAGACTGAAAGTCATCCCTATAATATTACTTTCACTCACTTGCTTTCTGATGTGTTTTTGTTAAGTGCCAGCAAGAAGGGTGAAGTTCTAGTTAACACCTTCTTAGTGGCATAACCCCAGGAAGCCCCGGGGAATAGGGCTGAGCAGGTGAAACCACCATGTGTGCCAAGCTTAGAAAACAGTTTGAGACTCATGGTTGTAGGTAACATCTAAGAGTTCTGGAGCACTGAGTCTAAGTCGTAGCATCCTACACAAGCATGAAAATGTGTTTATTACATTCTCCTTAATCTCAGTGTGTTTATGGTCTGTCAACACAGCAGAATCGTCTACACACTACAAAAAAGGATTCTGGTGTCCAAGGGGAAAGAACCCCTGAGAGCCAGACTGCGGTGCTGCTGTTAGTTACATCATTTACAGTGGTACCTCTTAGACTGTGAAGGATGGTGTAACTCGCAGGTCAGTTTTCTCCACTGAAGGTAACCAGTGATGAAGAAGTTGCTTTTCCTCAGCATTTCATTCTTCATCTTGACTTTTAGGGCCTAGAGCCGATGTTGACAACTGTTAAGTAGCAATAGAGGAATTAAAATATGGGCATCCTTTTTATACTTCTTGCAGAGAAAAGCTATGATATTCACCTGTAAAATATGTCATCTCTTAATTCTTATTCCTTTTAATAAAGGAAGATTTTTTTTCCCAAATAGCTTTCTATATTTTTTTTAGATTATCTATATAATACATGTTTGTTGTGAAGAACACAACATGTAAAAGTATGAAGTAAAGTTCACCTGGAATCCCACCATACTGTGATAGCCACTGTGTGCTATGTGATATATCAACTTGGCTAGACTGAACTACATTTCCCAGGACTCCCTTCCCTCTGTTTCCAGTTAGGATGAGCCACACATCCTTGTGCGAGATATGGAGGGCCAGAATGAAGCAGTAGCCATTTTGTAGCTCACACACACTGTAGCTTACCTGCTGGCTCACCTTCTCAGTGTGATTCCACGTCTGCGCCTCCAACTGCTCCACCGTCCCTGGCTCCTCCTTCAGCTTCTCTGATGAAGGGTCTCCCCACATCATCAAGATCAGAGGCAAGAACTGAGATTTTAATGTGTCCTTGTGGGCTCCAGCTCATGCCTCTGGGTTCCAGCTTGTTCCTGTTCTTCCCAACTCTACATCCTTTCTGACTGCCTGTCCTGTGGGCTTCAAGTTCCAGCATGAGACTAGAAAACTGACAGACTACACTTTGCCACTTCCTACAATTGTGTAAGGTCAAGTCCCCATGACACATTCCCCTTATCATGTTAACCATTATGTAGATAAGAACATTTTCAGAAAGTTGCTTTGAAAGCATATTAGTATTTCTGTTAAGCAAAGGAAAAATAAAATATTTAAGGAAGAACCCTATAAATCTAATTTCAGCCCCTCACTTAAAGATGTAGAAAAATGAAACGAAACCTAGGAGAGAAAGAGGCTGTTACATTTTGAACCTGGCTTTTCTACAGCTCATTGACTGCCTCAGACTCCTCTGAATGTGGTGTTTCTTTCCCATAGAATACTGAAAAAAAAATCAATGCTTGGGCTGCCTCTCCCAGACCAGCATTTCCTCGGCAAGTAAGTTTCGGCTGCGGTACCTCTTCAGTACCATTACATACTGGCCACTACTGCAAATGAAGGAGAAAATCAAACCCTGTTAAAATAGTCCTTGATAGAGAGAAATGATAGCAGCAGGCTCTCCAGCCTGCGTGAACTGGACATTCCTACAAAAACAGATAATTCCTTCTCTGACTGACAAAAAATCAGTCCACATAGCCAATTCTGAAAACTACTTGGAAACTGCCCATGTGGCTTCATGTCAGGAATAGTACATTTCCTTACCACACAAATAAAAAGATGACTCATGAGCTAGAGCATATAGTGTGGGCAGGGGCCAGATGCAAAAATGCAAAACACCAGGCTGCAATGGGTGTCTTACCGTACTTTAGTGTCAAAGTGAAACGAGATAATTTAGTTTTGTGATCACAGGACTCTGCACTGGCAGATTTATAACTGCTAATTATAAAATTTGAAATGTTAATAATGTTGAAAATCATTCTTGTAAAGTACTTCCAGGGTTGCATAATAGTTGTAAAGTTCCTAGTTCTTTGATTTCTGAAGCCACTGACAGGCTTACTGAGGACAAACACTTCCATGGGGGGCAGCAGGTGCTTCTCTATGCTCAAGGCACTGGCTTAGCACCATGGGGAGGACAAAGCTGATTAAGATGTAGCCCCTGCTCTCACTTAATCGGGGATTGAGATATATATAAACACAGAATGTAATAAGGGTTAAAGAATAGACATGGGAGAGGAAAGGTCTCCTGAGAGCATTTGAACTGAGCCTTGATGTAGTATTTGAACAGGCAGACATGGTGGGAAAGAATAAAGACCATACTCTCTCTAAAATATTGAATACCTGAATCTAGGGATAAGGGGGGTGACTTTAAAAGGGATGCTTTAAAAATGACTAAAAAGCTTTCTCCCAGATACCAGAATCCTCAAGATCAGCTTTTAAATGAAGGCAGAGTGTTCACTTAAAGCTTCAACAAAATTCAGCAACAAAATAGAGCTTAAGCTGTAGCTGGTAGAAGGCACTCAGATTCTATCAGGACAGAAAAATACGGCAACAAAATAGAGAAGTAGCTGATAACCGAACAGTTTTTCTCTTCCCTAAGCTGAACATGACTTCTAAGAGGATAAAAAGGATGAATACTATGAACATTTTCATCTCATCTAGTCTTCACTCACTTGGGAGCAGTCTGAAATAGCAGAAAGGGCCATGACTACTTGGTTTCCAACTTCTACACTGCGACTTAACCAAGCTGTAGGACCCTGTAGAAAACATTCTGCCTGAACTCAGAAACACTAATACCAAGAGGATTAAATTAATGTGAAAATAACCTATTTGTAATCCATAAGTCAGGGCTATAAAAAATAATCTTGCTGCAGGTCGACTCCTTCAAGCCTTGTCCATGAATATTTTTAGGTGTAAGAAGGAAGTTTTGGGGCTGAAGTACAACAGAATGACCTTTAATGAGATGATTCTTTAAGGGTCCCTAAAAATGAATAATGCCATACAATTTAAAACCAGCACCAACTAGAGATTTTAATCTCAAAGGGTGTAAGTTAGACTATGGCTAAAACAGAAAAAGACCCCACGGTGGGACTTGCGTCTTGCCAGTAGCTCTGTGGCTCTGGCAAGTAATTAATCCCTGCGCTTCAGTTTCTTCATCTCTGAAGCAGGTATGAAAGATTACTACTTTGGAGATTACTGAAGATAATATAGTATATGTGGATGTCTTTTAAGCTTACAGGTTGAAAATACAAAACAAAGGTATTAGAGGGGCATAACAGCCTCATAAAAATTAGGGCTCCTTAAAGCTCACATTTCAGAAATAGAAGAGGTAATCCTAAATGGCCAAACGGAGGAAACTATGAAATTAATTTACCACAGAGGAAAGGCCTGTGTTCTGTATAGTCTCTTTGGGGTTTCCTACAGGTCAGTATTCTGATGCAGAGAACAGATTCCTCACTAGACAATTTGAGTAAAAGGATTACAGCCTGCCAGATGGCTTACAGAATTATTAAGGCTGTCGAATAAAAACCTGTAGGATGCAATTCCAGAATCTTTTCTCAAGTCTGTACTGCAGAACCAGGCTGCCAAAGTAGCTGCTCCTGCCAGATCAGGAAGCTGCTTGTGAAACCAGGAGGCACCCTTTATTGCATATATAAACACAGGACTGCCTCAGGCTGAGCCACTAAATCAGCTACCATTTACAGGTTCCAGAACAGCATCACAGTGCTCCATTCAGGAGACCTCATGTGCAAAACCAGGAAGCTGCCACTCCAGCTTCAAGGTCCCCCAGTCATGCCAGCTTTTCTACTACCCAGAATCTATTTCTGCTACATCGGCAAGCCTCAGAGACAGAGTTTGGCTCCAGAACCACACTACATTTGCTATAATCCACACTGATCAAATACATGCCCGATATCCCATTTATCTCAGTTCAAATTTCAAGTCTCATGTGATTGTATCTGAAATGCAAGCTGAATCAAACCTGGATCACCAGCTGAAAACGAATTGGAGAAACTTCTGTTTTAGCTTCCTGCTCTTCACAGGAAAGGGAAGTCACACTAGAAGAAAATTGGAACAGATATTCTGAGCGAAACCTCCATAATTGCATTAGACTTCACTCTCACTTCTCCACATTCAGCTCTGAAAATTCCAAACGTTTTTTTGTTATACAGAGAATTATATATATGGCCCATCTTTGGACCAAAGTCTAGAACATTCCTACTGTAAATAAGTTCTTAATAAGTATATATTCAATAAAATGACGTGAGGTTTAAAAAAAAGGGGCACAAATTGAATATCCATATTTTTGTTTTTCTCCACATAACACAAACAGTTTTATGCAATTCTGATGTGGTGATTTTACAATCAGTAAACACATAGTGCAACACCTTTAAATTTTAATGAAAAAGTAGATAATCTACTTTAATTACAATTTCAAGAAAAAAGATGCATCTACACACTGACTTTACGTATGTACAGAAAAACTGGACTTTGAAGCCCTAATGTTTCAAAAGTATTCATTTCCCTCCATACAAACCTAGTGTATTCTGCAACAGTACTACTGATTTTAAAAAAAAAGAAAGTGAATACACTTTTCAGATGCAATGCTTTGTCTTTCATTTGTACAACTCACCAAGGTGGTTTTCGCTCTCAGCACCTTGGGTTCGCCAGGATGTGATCCAAAGCAAACCAGCCTAGAAGTTTAAGGAAAAACCCCTTCTAGCAACCTAGTTACCTATTCTTTTCCTCTCCTATGAAGAAGCTGTCCCCACCCGCATGATTCGGAACAGCGTGTTGATGTTGTTGCTTCGAATCGCATCCCGACAAGCAGTGATCACCTGGTTCTTTGGTTTTCCAACTGTAAGAGAAGAAACATCAAATCCATATGAGCCAAAAGATTATTAAAAGTGAAATTATGAATCAGAGGCTATCTATAAAAACAACATAAAACTAGGGTAGAAAAGAGTTACAGGTAAGTACAAATTTAACCAATTTATCTTACCATTCCCTAAAAAAGGTACATACCCTTGTAAGGGACTTTATCACAAACACAAACCAAGCTTAAAAACTATCTCACACCTAGAAACCAAGAGTCAGTTTTAGAAATAATCTTTGCTAAGTGGATATGAGCTTTGATCCTTTTCTATAAAAGGAGGTCAAAGCACTGACCCAAAACAGCAGATTCCAAGTATAAATCTCTGGCTGATATTTCTGCTTCCTTTGGTTTATTCTGTTGTTCTTTTTGTAAATTTTAAGTTGGACACTTAACTCATTAATTTTCAGTCTTTTTTATTTTTTTCTAATAGGAGTATTTAAGGCTTTCCTCTTGAGTATATGTCACTAAGTTTTTCTTTAGAGGATGCAGCAAGATCTAAGAAAAGGAGCTGAAAGTGTTCTTTCCCTCTGAAGTCTGCAGACTAAAGCCAAACAATAGGCTGACTGCAACTCAAGTGAACGGTGCTAACTTCAGTATAAAAGGCATCTTTATAGATACAAGCCCTGATACGAATTCTTGAAGCTACCACCATCTTCAATGGTTCTCACCCCAAAATTACAGACGATATACAATGCTACAAAAAGAGACTTACCACGTAGACGACCTGCTCTTTGAATCGCTTGATTTACTGCTTTGAGGCTTCCCAACAGCTCTGTGTGATTGTTAGAGCGAATTTTATATCCATTGAGCAAGTCTTTATTAAGGTCATATAGTTCCATATAGCGATTCTTCATTGTTCTCCTGTGTACATCAAGAGAAATTTAACACCACTGTACCTCAGTATGGCAGGCTTAAATGAAAAGACTTGCAAACTTCTTAGACATTAAAAAAAGGAACAAACCAGATTTTTAGCTGTATTGTCATTAAAACAGGGTAACTGCTAAAGTCTGCTTTGAAAACATTGAGAATTTTCTGTGAAATACTCTGCTTCTTCCAAATAAATGGAAGACAAGTGGCCTTCCTTGGTTATTGATCCATGGTTTGTTTGAACTTAGGAACCAAGAATTATCATGCCCATGATATGAGGGGTGGGGAAAAGTGAGTAAGGTGATAGGCTATCTTCCAAGCTTCAGATTAATACTGACAGTTTCTTGTAAAGTTAAACATACACTTGCTATACAACACAGCAATCACATGATGCCACATTTCACCCAAAAGAAATGAAAATATGTCTGCAAAAAACCTGTATGCAAACGTTTATAGCAGCTTTATTCTCAATCACCAAAGTCTGGAAACAACCCAAATGTCAATTAATTGGTGAATGGATACACAAAGTATGGATATCCATACAATAGAATACTATTCAGCAATAATAAGGAATGAACTACTGATAACTTGCCACGACATGGATGAATCTCAAAGGCATTATGGTAAGTGAAAGAAGCCAGACCCAAAAGGCTATACATTTGTATGATTCCATTTATATGACATTCAGGAGAAGGTAAAACTATAGGAAGAGAAATTAGATCAGTGGCTGCCAGGGCCTGGAGGTTAGGAGAGGTACTTGATTCTGGTAGTAGAAATTTCCCCAAATTTATTGAACTGTAAACCTAAAAAGGGTGAATTATCTACATGTATATTATAAATTATATATCAACTAACCTGGCTTTAAAAAATACAAACAATGGGGGCTTCCCTGGTGGCGCAGTGGTTGAGATTCCGCCTGCCGATGCAGGGGACACGGGTTCGTGCCCCGGTCCGGGAAGATCCCACATGCCGCGGAGCGGCTGGAGCCTGCGCGTCCGGAGCCTGTGCTCCGCAGTGGGAGAGGCCCCAGCAGTGAGAGGCCCGCGTACCGCAAAAAAAAAAAAAAAAAAATACAAACAATGTATATCTGATAGTCTCTAAATGAAATATAAATAAATCAAGAAAAAAGGAATTTAGAGGTTGCTGGTCACCTCTCTCCAGTTTAACACAGTCAAATGCCTAAAGCCAGCAACATCTCTTTCACTTAAAAAAAAAAAAAAGCCAGAGAGAGAAAAAAAAGGAGGAGCCCTATAGATAAAGTTGGCAAAAAAAGCAAAAATCTTATATACCTGAGAAAACAACTGGAAGAAAATGAACTGGAAAGAGGTAAAACTATCTCAATTTACAAATACTACAGCGTACCTCTGGAAAAGCTAAACTATAAGATAATTCAGCAAAGTAGTAGACTACAAAATCAACACAGAAAAATCAATAGTGTTCATACAGACAAACAAAAAACCAGTTAGAAGATATAATGTGGAAGAAAGAGCCTATTTACAATTGCAAAAAGAAAATACCTACACCTAAACTTGACAAGTACTGTCTGATACCTACATGAACAAAACCATAAAACTCCTGAAACACATAAACATGCCTTGAACAAAATATAAAGACATACCACATTCTTAGTAAGACTGAACATCACTGTAACAATGTCAATTCTTCCTAAGTTAATAAATTTAATGTGATCCCAGTAAAACTACCTACTTTTTTCTGGAGCTAAAATAACTGATAAAGTTCACAGAACAAACAAGCATGAGTAGCCCGGAAAACCATGAAAAAGAAGAGCAAAAGGTTTGGGAGAGGGGCACCTAGCCATACCAGACATTAAAACATACAAAGCATTTTTAAGAATCGCACTGTCAAATGAAGAGACAAGTCGGACGGATAGAGCAATATAGAAAATCCAGAAATAGACCCACTGCCTATGGAAATACATTATAAAGGCAGCATCTCAAATCAGTGGGAAAACAGGCTTTTAAAGTAGTATTACTGAAACAATGTGACAGTCACATAGAAAAAGATAAAACTGAACTTATACCTTACACTGAACACCAGGATAAACTCCAACTGTAACAGACTTAAATGTAAATATACAAAATACTAAAAGAGAATTTCTCTACAAATGGGAAGTAAGGCAACTTTTGTAACTAGAACTCAAAATGTAGAAGTACCAAGGAAAAGATAGATCTGACTACATAAAAAATTTAAAAAGCTTTTATAAGCAAAACCAAAAATCTAAATAGGCAAAAGAAATAAACAATTTACAGGGAATTCCCTGGCAGTCCAGTGGTTAGGACTCCAAGCTTCCACTGCAGGGGGCACGGGTTCAATCCCTGGTTGGGGAACTAAGATCCCTCATGCTGCCTGCTATGGCCAAGAAAAAAAAAAAAAGAATTTACAAACCAAAAGAAACGCAAATAAGCCCTTAAAATAATGAAAAGATGCTCAATACTGCTCATAATAAAATAAATGAAAATTAAAACAACAATGAGACCATTTCTCACCCACTGAATTGGTAAGTATCCAAGAGTTTGCCAACATACTCCATTGACAAGACTAAGGGAAACAGGCACTCTCAGAGAATGCAAAATGATATGACAGCTATGGAGGGGAATTTGGCAAAATCTTGCAAAACTCTATACACATTTATCATTTTCCCCAGCAATCCCATTTTAGAACTTTTCCCCAAAGATACCTGAGTAAAAATATGAAAAGATTTATGTAACAAAATTATTCACTGCAATATAATAGCAGAAGAGCAACCCAAATGTGGAGAACTAGCTGAATAAACATCCAGAGAATAGAGTACTGTGCAGCTGTAAAAACAAATGAGAAGTATCTCTGTGTACTACTGTGGAATGAACTCCAAGATATATTTTTAAGTGTAAAAATTAAGGTGGAGGGCTTCCCTGGTGGCGCAGTGGTTGAGATTCCGCCTGCCGATGCAGGGGACACGGGTTCGTGCCCCGGTCCGGGAAGATCCCACATGTCGCGGAGCGCTGGGCCCGTGAGCCATGGCCGCTGAGCCTGCGTGTCTGGAGCCTGTGCACCGCAACGGGAGAGGCCACAACAGTGAGAGGCCCGCGTACCGCAAAAAAAAAAAAAAAAAAAAAAAGCAAGGTGGAGAAGAGTAATTTGCTATGATTTACTTACCATGTGAGGAGATGTGTGTATGTATATTTAAATTTTTGATTGGTTATTCATAGTGAAAGGGAGGAAACAGAATGGAGGTGACGGGAAAGAGAAGTTAGACTTTTCTGCACATGTTTTATAGGGCCGACTTTGGACCCATATAAGGTTTTGTTTGTTTGTTTTGTGTGTTTTTTTTGCGGTACGTGGGCCTCTCACTATTGTGGCCTCTCCCGTTGCGGAGCACAGGCTCCGGATGCGCAGGCTCAGCGGCCATGGCTCACAGGCCCAGCTGCTCCGCAGCATGTGGGATCTTCCCGGACCGGGGCACGAACCCATGTCCCCTGCATCGGCAGGTGGGCTCTCAATCACAGCGCCACCAGGGAAGCCCCCATATAAGGTTTTAATAAATATGTAATAAAATCAAACCAAAAAGGAAAAAATGTCAGCCCCCTAAGATTGACAGCAAAATGAACCAAATGAATCTAACTGTATATCACACTTGTAGCATGACCAAAAAAAGAGGAATTATTTCAAATGACTTTAAAATATAGTCATTTGACTAAAACTCCCTACTAGAACACACTCTAAAGACACAAAGAACTAGAAAAATAGTCTTACACCATTTTCGGCAGTCATATTGTTGACAGTAATGTTGGTATTATCCTTAAATCTTGTGTGTGTACCATAAGATAAAGCCAATAGTTATGTTGACAGTGGTTAGAGACATGATTTCCACTGTGAGAGAGAAGAGATACACCGTTAACATCAAAATTAAGAGCCTGTATTCATAAATTTGACGTGGAAATAGTATGAATTCATGATATATTTGCTCACTGAAAAAAATATATACATTACCTAGCTTTATCTGTGGAAAAGGTCTCAAATCAATATCCAACCCAGTAGCAATGAGCATCTCTAATGCTCAGACTATGATCTCCATTTCCCACTATAAAGGACCAGGATTGAAGAAATAGCTGATTCCAGATTCAGAAGAGGATATATACCAGATACGCCTAAAAAATATTGTACAAGAAAACAAACAAATGAAACTAATAGGTCTGTCCAAAGGTGTTGATAACTGCAGCCAACCTGAAAAGGCTTCTACTGGCCAAAGACAGGACAACTGAGCCACCATAAAGAATAACTGAAATGGCCTGAAGCACATTAAAAATGTTAATAGGATTTAAAAAATCTCATTGGTCAACTTGGAGATGCTAGGGAACCAACTCATTATTTTAAAGCTGAGAGTGTGTCGTTCCAGTACAAACTGTACCTCAGGGAACCAAATAATTCATGAGGGAATGTTACTCTTTATAGAAGTACTTCAGCCAATTTACAAAGAAAAAATAACAATTAAAATATCACTATTTTGCAAATCCCAGAAGAAATCATTGATTTCAGCAGTGATCATCAACAGCTGATAACATAATAAAAAGAGACAGCCAGACGTTACATGCATCCTCACAGAAGTACACAGCACCACTTATGAAGCATTCTTGCTAAAAAACTGAACCTGAATCTGATCAATCCTCTATATCTAACTACCATTTTCACAGAAATACAGGGGACAGAAGAATAATACTACACATTACCACAGGATACAATCAACAAAATCCAAGGTGGGAAACTACAGAAGGAGGAGAAAAAGTGAGCAAGCAAACATATGGATTAAAAGAGATTTATCAACCAAATTCAATGCATGGTCTTTGGTCTTTGAATCTTGATTTGAACAAAACAAAACACCAAACACACACATACATTTGAGACAACTGGGGTAATTTTAAACACCGACTAGATATTTTGTGATATTAAGAAATTATTTTACATTTTTCTAAGTGTGATAATGGTATTGTGGTTATTGTTTTTTAAAGGTTCATTGAAATATTTGTGGCTAAAATTATATGATGTCTGGAATTTGCTTCAAAATAATACAGTACCTAGAAGAGGAAGAAGGTGAATGTGGAGATGAAACAAGATGAGCCCTTAGTTGATGACTACTGAAGCCAAGTAGCTGCTATAGAGGAAATCATTATGTAATTCAATCTACTTTTGTGTTTGAAATCTTCAACAATGTAACTTTCAGAGATCGCTTACTTCTGAGCAAGACCATTTTAACTACCTGCTAATGACTCAGGCCTTTCAGAAAAAAACAAGCAGCACCTTAGGCGAACTCTTGCCTCTAAAATGCACACATGAACTTCACCTGTCATTGGTGAACTATTTTACTGAATCCACCTCAGTACATTTTATTGCCGAGATAAATTTTGCATCTTAGCAAGAAGCCAGACGTGCACAAATTTGTTTTTAACTTTTTTTTTTTTTTTTTGGCAGTACACGGGCCTCTCACTGTTGTGGCCTCTCCCATTGTGGAGCACAGGCTCCGGACGCGCAGGCTCAGAGGCCATGGCTCACAGGCCCAGGCACTCCTTGGCATGTGGGATCCTCCCGGACCGGGGCACGAACCCGTGTCCCCTGCATCGGCAGGCAGACTCTCAACCACTGCGCCACCAGGGAAGCCCCTGCTTTTAACTTTTTGTTCTAAAATATAATACATATTCAGGGACTTCCCCAGTGATCCAGTGGTAAAGAATCTGCCTTCCAATGTAGGGGACATGGGTTTGATCCCTGGTCAGGTAACTAAGATGCCACATGCCACAGGGCAACTAAGCCCGCACACCACAACTACTGAACCCGCGCGCCTCAACTAGAGAGCCCGCATGCTGCAAACTACAGAGCCCACGTGCTCTGGAGCCCACGCACCACAACTAGAGAGAAGCCTGAGCGCCACAACGAAAGATCCCGCATGCTTCAACGAAGATCCCGCGTGCTGCAACTAAGACCTGATGCAGCCAAAAGTTTAAAAAATTTAAAAATATATAAATAAATAAATATATTTTAATACACATTCAGAAAAACTCACAAAAAAAATGCTTGTTAACTAGGTCAAGAGATAGGACATTGCCAACATTCAAGAAGCTTCCCAATGTGTCCTCTCTGAATAGAGTCCCCTCCTCCCCAAGGAGAATATACTATCTTAAATGATAATCTCTTCCCTGTATTTCTTTATATTTTTATTATCTATGTATGCTTCCCAAATGATATAGCTTAGTTTTGTCTGTTTCCAAACTAAATAAATGGAAGCATTTCGTAAGTATTCTTTTGAGTCTTACTTGTTTCAATCTCCATTATGTTTGTAAGATTTGTCCATGTTGTTACATGTCATCCCGATACATGCATTCTCATTGCATGTAGTATTCCACTGTACAGATATAATTTATCAGTTATATTAGTATGGATTGTTTCCACTTTGGGGTTCAGTATGAACGATGCCTTTATGAACATTCTTGAACTAATATCCTGGTTTATATGCACAAGTTTCTCGAGGTTATAAAGCAGGAGAATTGCTGGGTCATAGGGTTTGCACATTTTCAACTTTACTGATGATGCCAAGTTACCTTCCAAAGTCTCTGTACCTATTTACACTCCTACTAGTAGCATCTGAGAGATGTTACTCCACATCGCTGATGCTTTCAACCACGCACCTGTCCTAGCCATGGTAAATACTCACATGTCCCTCATCAGACGAGCATCCTCAGCTCGAACCAGCAAACTTCGGATCAGATTAGAATGATCAGCCATGTCAGCACTGAGCTTCTGATGCACTGAGTGATATTCACCCACCTGGAGACCATGAACAGCCAGGAATTAAAAAGACCTCACAGGGACTTCCCTGGCAGTCCAGTGGCTAAGACTCTGAGCTTCCACCGCAGGAGCCATAGGTTTGAGCCCTGATCAGGGAACTAAGATCCCGCATGCCGCATGGTGGCCAAAAAAAAAAAAAGCCTCACAGGGCTTCCCTGGTGGCGCAGTGGTTGAGAGTCCGCCTGCCGATGCAGGGGACACGGGTTCGTGCCCCGGTCGGGGAAGATCCCACACGCCATGGAGCGGCTGAGCCCGTGAGCCATGGCCACTGAGCCTGCGCGTCCGGAGGCTGTGCTCTGCAACGGGAGAGGCCACAACGGTGAGAGGCCCACGTACGGCAAAAAAAAAAAAAAAAAAGCCTCACAAACGTCTTGAAAGCTAGATAAACTGAAAAGACGCTATGTATTATATATACCGAGGCCCTTTTTTTATTTAATTACTTATTTTTATTTTTGGCTGTGCTGGGTCTTCGTTGCTGCACGCAGGCTTTCTCTAGTTGCGGCGAGCGGAGGCCACTCCTCACTGCGGTGCATGGGCTTCTCATTGTGGTGGCTTCTCTTGCCGTGGAGCACGGGCTCTAAGCAGGCAGGTTTCAGTAGTTGTGGCACATGGGCTCAGTAGTTGTGGCTCGCGGCTCTAGAGCGCAGGCTCAGCAGTTGCGGCGCACGGGCTTAGTTGCTCCGCGGCATGTGGGATCTTCCCGGACCAGGGCTCGAACCCATGTCCCCTGCATTGGCAGGCGAATTCATAACCACTGCGCCACCAGGGGAGCTCCACCCTTTTCTTTCTGCCGTTCACTTGCCCCATCTTAACTATCTTCCGGGTTTCATCTCCTCCTGTGCTGCCTCCAATACTCAAAATGACATTCGATGTGAATCTTACCCACGTCTTAGCAGCGTGAGCCCAAGCAACACAAATATTAACATTTTAGAGATCTGGGGTAGGGATGTTGTTATAAGTGGGGACAAATCACAATCCTTTTCTTTTTTGATTTTGGGTTCTTGGAAAGCACTAAACCAAAAAGCAAAGTAGATACAACAGATCAGATGAAAGGCTAGCAAAGGAAAATGTTCATTTATTGTTTTTAAAGTGTCCCTCCAAACCAAACAGAAAGCAGGGTGCAAGAGCTAACCACTCACTTTTATAAAAGATATCTTTTTAACTCATGAACTCTCCAATACTAGCTCAACTTTTATTTTAAGAATTTTCAAGTTCTTTAAAACATGACTATCATGTAACATATGTACGTTTGTAGTACCACTAATTTAGGAGAAATATTTCAAACATTATTAGACCACAGTGTTCTCTCAAATGCACCCACCAGGTGCCCTCACCTTAACTAGCACCTTTCGTAATTCCTCGAAATAGACAGGGAAATCGGCTTCTACCTGAAGGTCCTCAATAGCAAAAAATGATGCCATCGACTGGATGATATCACCAGCCAAATCAATATCATCAGTATTTATAGTGATCTATCCAGAGAAAAAAAGACAAGTTAGCATCCTTGGACATTAAAGACAAACTTGGCTGAAACTACCTGAAATTCCCCATATCCAACACATTTATTGAACATAAATGTATATGTGGTGATAAATAAAGATAAGGTCTAGCCCTCAAGGAAATTACAAACCACATTAATTATTTCTAGCAGCAGGCAAAAAAAAATCAATCCTCTTGCTTTATAAACCGAACAACAAGGTCATTCAGACAGGGAAAATGTTTTGTCCTCCTCTGTATTCCTAACCGTCCCAAATAAGGCAAGGAATGGGTGAAGGCAAGGGGGGAGAGAAGCAGAAAACCTCTGTTCTAGATTATATGCCCGTGTCAGAGATGATAACACTAACAGACTAGGCTGAAACACGTGGTTTTATGACCTTCAGATTGGTTTCACCTGCCTCACTTTACACTGAACGTTAAATGTTATGTGAGAAATCTGTGCCCGTAACAGTAAAAATTACCTCTCCACTAAGTTTTATTTTTATACACAGCTGGCCACCATTCCGTAAGGATGTGAAACACACTTGAAATGGAACATTCTGAATGTTAGTGTCCTCTGGTAACAGAAAGTTCTGGTTGAGCCACATAAAAACCTTAAAGATGAACAGGATGAAATGAATTTCCATTTTTAAAGTACAGTCATTATTAAGAGTTATCCCGCTTTCTAGTTTTACTCCTTGGAAAAACAAAACAAACAAACAAAAAACAAAGAATTATACTTCACCCCCACCAAGAAAACACTATTCACACTCCTTTTTCCCACCCCATGCATGTTCTTAAGTAACATTCATAATTATGTCTGGTCCCACAGCATGCGTAATTTTATAGCATTTTCTACTTAGACATAATCTTATATGCAATGTGGAAATGATTCAGGTATGAGGGTAATTCTGTTTACATGATAGCTCTTCTGTGGCTATATCCTGCTTAAAATCATTCCATTCCACTCTTTAAAAAAGTTAAATGAAGTTTGCACACATACAGCACAAACACAGAGATACATCCACACTATAAGTAAAGAATTAATTTTAATATAAATAATAATACTTTACAGTGGTTTGCAACACAGGTTCCACATAAGATCCACCTGTGAGGCCTTTTGAAAGGGGCAACCTGTAGAGTTTCATGTTTCACAGGCCAGGAAGGGGCCTGAGAATCTACATGATTAAAAGCCTCACTGAGAATTCCAAAGTCCAGCCAATGTTAAAATCCACAGGTATTAGTCCTTTAAACTTTACAAAATGCTATTATACCAATTATGTAATCCTCAGGGGCCCCCTTGTGAGGTAAGACTATCCTCACCTACAGATAAGAAAACTGGGGCTCAGACTGTTGAGGGGAATTCCATAAGATCGCTAAGAATTTACTAGTTAAGGTAGCACTTGAACTCCAAAAATGTTCCCATTTCCAAGTCCCCACTCTCTTTCCATCCTGATGCACGCTCCTCTTGGAACACTAGATCCAACCACACTAAGACTATAAGAAAGAGAGGAATTGAAAACTGGGAAGAATTCACCTGTGACTAAGGACTGCTTAGGTAATAAATTATTAATAATTATTATTACTAATAAATTATCCAAAATAAATATTTTTGAATAATTTTTCAAAATGGGAGAAGATATTTTAGCAACATTTTTGGTACAGGTTATAAACAATCCAACTCCAGGCTACATAACCCTTTCATGTCATATTTACTGCTACCAAATAACACATTCATGTAATTTCCCCCTTTCTACAAAAAAACATCCAAAGGATTCTAACGTGCAAAAGTGCTGAAAGAGAAAAGCCAGATACTCACCCTCTGTGCCCGTTCTGCGATGATAAAGTTGACGTAACTGAGCGGCTCACTGGCAGAGTCCGGGCTGGTCAGCGCATACATGGAGAAACGGGGGAGTTGTCTTGTCAACTCAAACACATGAAACTGGGTGCTGTGGCCAACCAACGGAACACAAGAGAACTGTTTATGTAGAATTTATTTCAAAGGGCAAGGCCCAGAAAATAAATGCAACGTCACTACCAGGTCATCAAGCTGACATTTAAGGGTTTCAATAAAGAAACTCCCCCCCGCCCAAAAAAGACTTGAGGGTTAAAGTCCCATATGTAATGGTGTTTGGGGTTTAGTGACATCGTGAGTCTGTGTACATATTGGGCTGGCCAAAAAGTTCATTCCGTAAGATGTTACGGAAAACCCCGAACGAACTTTTTGGCCAACCCAATACATGCCTGCACCAAGGGTTTAAAACACTCTAAAAGGAATGTGAAAAGTTTTTATCTTCCAAAAATCTAGTGGTTTTCTTTCACTAGCTGAGGTTACGTATGACTCTCATGTAAAGGTGCAACCTAACCTTGTAGTCTTAGTGGCAAAAACTAAATCATTCTTTAAATGTATTTTTGGAACTTTTGTGAATATGAGATCATCTGACTAAAACCAGAAATAACCATCTTAAACTTATATACTCGTTATTTTTTTTTGAAAGATTTCAAATTAGAGAAATAAGAGGTCATAGGAAACCTTGCCTGGGTGGGAAGAATCATTAAACGGCTTCTCCGGCCCCACAGAATCCATGACATAATGGGAAATCTACACATTTTGCTCTCTAACTGCTCTCTGGAAATGAACTGTGACTTGCAAAGGGTCACCTGCTCCTGTAGCCCACGAAGGTTTTCAAGTGCAGATCCACAGGGACATCTTTGGGAGGTGTAATTGGGATGCGGATGGAGCTGGAAAGGTTGTGAATGCTGGGATGCACCACGTGGCTTTCACCTAGAAAAATTCCCTCTGCGAAAATCAATACTGCTCGGATGATGGTGTCTGCAGGGAAGAGAGAAGACGGCAGTCCAAGAACCACTCCAAGATGGCACAGGTGCCAACACACCAGCTCCAAGTAACGACTTACCATTAGAAGTGGAAATGCACAACTCTGCATGGGCAGCCTGCGCCTCGCTCCCCAGACTGACGGAGAGGGCAGTGTGGAGCTTGGTGTTGGCCGGGATGATGCCCCGATGCCCATCAGCCTCATTCAGTGCACTGCTCAGTTCGGCCTGCAAAACGCCCCACCCACTTGCAGCTCAGTCACTGGAACAGTGACCTAATGTCAATTTTAAATAACATGGCTATTTAGCTTCAGAAGACAGATCCCCCATCATCTTATTCACCTGATTCTTTAGACTTCGGAGGACTCACCTCATTAGTGCTCTCACTCTAACCTGGCTTCTTCCCCGAAGGAAAGTACTCTCACCCCTTCCTGTGGTTAGGGTCCCGTGTCCCCCAGCATGTCTTTTACATTTTTCTGCATTTCTTTTAGTAACTAAAGAAGTTCACTTAGTATAGCAAATTCAAATACAGTTACGCGGGCTTCCCTGGTGGCATGGTGGTTAAGAATGTGCCTCACAATGCAGGGGACACAGGTTCGAGCCCTGGCCCGGGAAGATCCCACATGCCCCGGAGCAACTAAGTCCGTGTGCCGCAACTACTAAGCCTGCGCTCTAGAGCCCGCAAGCCACAACTACTGAGCCCACGTGCCACAACAACTGAAGCCCGCGCACCTAGAGCCCGTGCTCCACAACAAGAGAAGCCACTGCAATGAGAAGCCTGTGCACTGCAATGAAGAGTAGCCCCCGCTCGCCTCAACTAGAGAAAGCCTGTGCACAGAAACGAAGACCCAATGCAGCCAAAAATAAATAAATAAATTTATTAAACAAAAAACAAAAAAAAACAAATACAGTTACGCATCATGGGACAAATTAAAATCCTACTCCCCAGCTCGTCCTCCAGCCAGTTTGGTACATACACGTACATACACACACATGCGCGCGCATGCACGCACGCACACACACACGCGCACACACACACACAGCTTCTGCAGGTGTCAATTTTTATGTTATTTGTTGTTGAAAAAGATAAGTTACTCGATACATATTGTTCTCGCTTCCTTTCATTCAGTAATACCACAGATACCCTTCCATATCAGTCCCCATATAGACACTTCACTCTTTTGAGCTGCTTAATATTCCCCAGCCCACAGTCCCTACTACTGATCAAAAGTTAAGTTGCTTCCAACTGTTCCCTGCTACAAATAGTGCTGCAGTAAATGTCTCTGAACACTCATGCAAATATTTCCATAGTTTAGCTGCCCAGCAGTGGAATTTCTAGGTTAAAGGATACACACCCTCTTCATTCTGACACTAGCAAAAAGGCAAACCATCTGGGCTTCCACCAGCGGGGAGGGGGAACCCACACCGTGGCAGACGCTGAAACTCTTTTCACAGCTGCCAATCCTCCTGGTCATTCTCAACTTCTCAGACTCCCATGGGCCCTCCACATTAGGACCTACCTTGGCATTGTCCTCATAGTTACGGAGCTCCAGCAACAGGTTCTGCTTTTTCTGACTCAGCTCTCGGATCAGGTCCTGCTCTACGCTGGTGTCCATGAGGTTCCCTCTCATCTCAGCCGTGCCTGGCAGGTAGCCCCGGACTGACAAGAGGAAAAAACACTCACCAGACTGAGGGATAAGCCCAGGTACAGCCAGGTCTACTTTTAAGTCATCAATTACCTGTTCTTAAAAGCTAAGTTTTCATTTCCCCAACTTAGGTGAATTTATTAGGATGAAAGGATATCAACACAAACACTTTATAGTGGAATTTCCCGGTATTTGGACCCAAATCAAAATCTGACTTTTCAAGGATTTTTCCTGTCCCGATTTACTTTCCCCATCCACCGAGCAGCAGATTAACTGTATGTGGCCATCCATCCGGTAATCTCCCTCCACCACACCAGCAACTGCAGAAGAAAAGTTGTCCTTAAAGATGACCTCCCCAGTTCGGTCACTTCGAGCATCGACCTAAAAATAAAACAAGAACTTGAAAAATAGCTTATGCTACAGTTTTTTAAAAATAACACAAAATTTTAAAGTTGAATCAGCTTTAAAGTCAGCTATGGTCTAGAAGTTTTCAAGAGTATTCCATGGGGCCCTGTGGCTTCTCAGGACGTACCTACGACCATCAGGGCCAAGGGGCCACAATCAGCTCTGTTTTCTTTTTCTTATTAAGTAAAAGCTATTTTACATACTGGCCTGCACATAGTACTTCCTTTGAAGAAGTGGGTTGCCTGAGAGGCAGTACATTTAGAATATACAGAACAGTGCAAAAGTCCACCGCCTGGGTCTGAATTCCAGCTTTGCCACCGGGGGCTTTTTTTGCCTGTGGGATCTTGGACAAGTCTCTTAACCACTCTGTGCTTGGCCTCCTCATCTGGAGGTCAATAATTGATTGATCTGGAGATCAATAATAAGAACATGAGGAAAATAACTGTATCCACACCTCAGAGTTGTAATGAGGCCCAAAGGAATTAACACGTGGTAAGCACTCAGAACAGGGCCTGGCACATAGAGGCATACAAGACATGTTAGCTCTATATACAAATTTTATCTTTACTATATGTAAATGTATACAATATAGTTATAGCTAAAGTTTGAAAAATGCCAACCTAGCCCAATCTTCCACCATATAACCTTTTGTAATAGCCCTGTTTAAGAGTCCCTCTTCCGGGACTTCTCTGGTGGTCTGGTGGTCTCAATGCAGGGGGCCCGGGTTCGATCCCTGGTCAGGGAACTAAGATCCCACATGCTGCAACTAAGAGCCCGCATGCTGCAACTAAGAGCTGGTGCAGCCAAATAAATAAATAAATATTTTTAAAAAAAGAGTCCCTCTCCCACGTACACTACTGAGACACCTCAGAGAGCCCTACTATCCTCTGAGTCTCCTCTTCCCAAGGGAGGCAAATAACCAACCCATCAGAAACAAAAGCATCTCAGAACGACAATGAAGGATAACCACTTAAAATGATGACTTTGTTCGAAGCAAGAACATATGCATTATATTAATAAAAGGCTAGCTACAGAAAATCTAATAGAGCAAGCATCTCAGTGACCACTGTTTCTGTCTTTTCATAAACATCCTTCTGGGCAAAACTTTGCAATGAAAAACACTAATTTTAGGTCATAGCTTACTACTAGTTCCTACCCCTTGTCTGAAGAATACCATGCTCTTAATAACAACATCAGTTAAGCCTGAAAATTATGGATGCTAAAGCCTGAAAGGTAATGAATGGCCCATATTAACCAAAGCTCTTCGCACAGTAACAGAACCCTCGAACTCAGATTGAACTGAACTTGCTTCTTTCTCACTACTCCATGGCCTTCAGCATTGCATTTCCACAATATTTAGCAAACAAGAGGGTTCATTTGCTAAGAAACAGGACGACGAACTTATATTTCTGTGGATTTTCTATTCTTTTGCTTTATCCAACATGAAGGTTTTGCCTTGGAAGAGAAGATGAGCCTCCAACTCAACAAATGACCTACTAAAGAAAAAGTCAGTTGACTAGTCGCAGTTAATTTAGTAATTTTGTACCTATATTCACCTGTTGGATCTGTATATTTTCCTTTCAATGCTATTTCTGTTAAGTGCAGATATCAACTTTTCTACTTATATAATGAACTGTATAGTTTTCTTATCTTTTTTATGCCCTACAACAGATTATATAATAGAAATTTCTTAAAATTTTGAAAGCATTTAACGAGAAAAACATCTAGGTCCGGAGTCAGATCGGAAGGTTACTTTTGATAACTTCTCAAGTCAAGTAGTTTCTAATTCTCGAATCAACCATAATAATTTATATTCCTCCAGAACAGGGTCCCCTTTATGGATTTTCAAGTTTCTTAATAAGCAACTACATGGTCTTCTTTTATCATTTTTAACATCCACTACCAAAGACAAAACCAAGTGGAGAAGTAGCAACCAACATAACAGTTTTTTAGAATCTGTTTTTCACACAACACCAAAGGAAGGTTACAAGGCACTGGCCAAAAGTAAAGAAAAATCAAAGAAGAAAAGATAGAATTAGCTGATCTCCTCCAGGCAATCGGCACTGACAGATGAAAGAGCTAGGGCAAATGGTATCCATGGAGATCTGACAGCTACTGAAGCAGTTGCTAACAAGATAATCCTGACTTGCCAAAAGACTGTAGAAGATTCTGATTTGAAGTTAAAAAAGGAAAGAAGCAAAAAAATTCTATTTTGAAGTTCTAGCTCAGAAAACAATATGCTAACATAATTCTTCCCATTAATTCTGTTTTTAGTCAGACTTGAAGATTTACTAGAAAAGACCTATACACAGTTCACTATTAGCTTATTAAAAATCCTTTTTTTTAACGTGCTTATGCTTAGGATCAACCTGATTAAATTGATTCTCATTCCTTCAAGGAAGAGATTTAGAAAGAACCTTCCTAGAGATTTTCCCCCAAATAGCGCTTATGAGACGGAAAGGACACTCACTCACTCTGCAGTGTTGATAACTAGAGCAAGAATAAAAATACATGGGAAGATTATAAAGTTACATTTGAAAGCACAGCCAAGGAACTCAAGTTTATATTCTCGTGTTACTGCTGAGTCATACAGCCAATGTATCTCAGACAATTATTACTTTAAATCATACTTGAACTCTGTTTAAACTTACCTTCCCATTGGACCAACCGGTTATCAGTTCACACACTCCATCAGAATTAAGGTCAAAAGCATGAATGCTCATGGCATGATTTTTGGACTGAAAAGGAATTTCAACAATTAGTACATAAGTCTCTCAATAAGTATAAAATCCCTGAATCTCAGAGGCTTAATCATACTAACTTTAATTCTCCAGTATCGGGCTGTTTTGTCATAAACTCCAACTGTGCCATTGGAAAGGGCATAACCAAATCGACTGCCATACATGGGACAAAGAGAGGTGATTATCTGCAAAAAATAATGATAAACACACAGTTCGTTAAGGCTCAATTTAGTGCAAAGTGTGGCTTTATAAAACTGCATGTCTTGGGGGCTTCCCTGGTGGCGTAGTGGTTGAGAGTCCGCCTGCCGATGCTGGGGACACGGGTTCGTACCCCGGTCCAGGATGATCCCACATGCCGCGGAGCGGCTGGGCCCGTGAGCCATGGCCACTGAGCCTGTGTGTCCCGAGCCTGTGCTCTGCAACGGGAGAGGCCACAACAGTGAGAGGCCCCGCGTACCGGAAGAAAAAAAAAAAAACTGCATGCCTTGCTATAAGTATGTTAAAATTAGATTTAAATGCACTTCCAAACCATTAGAGGGGAACGCATTCCCCTTCTCTATGAGCCGTGTCATCTATTTCAGAGTTGGATAATCAGAATTAAATAAACTCACAAAATTTACTGTTTTAGACTGAGCATATGTAGCAAGTTTCAACAAATTAGTATTTTTTAAATAATAAAATTAAGGAATTAAGGAGGGAATAAGCCACGTACACAAGATCTGGAATATGTACAATAGATGTTATACACATAACTCAAAATGTTTTAATTATTCCAGTTTCCTTAACTTATGATACCCTACAGTCTAAATTTTAAAAGGACTTGTAAAATCCACAATTAAACATCTTTTAAGTGTATACTTTTCTATGACATAATTTATTGTTTGCTAGAGATGAAAGACATTTTTTAGAAGAAAACATAATCCTTTGAAAAGCAAAAACCCAGCACATGGATTTCTGTATGTATCTAACAATATACATAATGTATATATTATACTGAAATATTTATAGAATTATTAGAGGATTTAACATACTTAAGAGGATAAAATTTTAGATACTGAAAAAAATTATCCTTAAAAGTTTAAAACCAAAGTTTAATGATATCTATGATCCTGCAGATCTACTTCCTAATTCTGACACTAACACAAGAGATATAAAGAAATAAATTGTATAAAGCAGAGAATAGTTATGTAATTTCTTCTACACCTACAGCTTTTCTATAAAACCACCCACTTCACTTAACTGAATACAAAGTGCTGGGTAGGACTCCAGAATTATTTAGCTCAAGGCATTCTTTTGGCAGTGGTGTTCAACTGCCAAATAAATTATAATTTTGCTGATGTGTGAAAAGACATTTGAACTAGGAGCAAAATCAAACCAAGAGGACAGGAAAACAGCCCTGAAATGCACAATCTCATGAAGTCCACGTTTTCGTAAATTTAGCCCCAGTTTCCCTCGGTCCCTTAGTCCTTCATTAGCTCACTAGTTTCTTCTTTTGCGGACTAGAGGATCAAGAGGCACCTCAAATCCCTTGCTCTATTTCATGTTCTTCTGTCCTTTTCCAGGATTTAGGAAAGAGGTGTTTCAAAGAATGCACTCCCCTCACATCTAGTATTGACAATAAACAGAAATCCAACAACACCTCAATGATTCCCTAAAAGAGAAAAGATTTACTACAAAAATTTTTTTTAAACAAAAACATTTTTTTTAATTTATTCATTTATTTTTGCCTGCGTTGGGTACTCGTTGCTGCTCGCAGGCTTTCTCTCGTTGCGGCGAGCGGGGGCTACTCTTTGTTGCGGTGCACGGGCTTCTCGTTGTGGTGGCTTCTCCTGCTGCGGAGCACAGACTCTAGGCACGCAGGCTTCAGTAGTTTTGGCACGTAGGCTCAGTAGTTGTGGTTCATGGGCTCTAGAGCACAGGCTCAGTAGTTGTGGCGCACGGGCTTAGTTGCTCCGCGGCATGTAGGATCTTCCCGGACCAGGGCTCGAACCCGTGTCCCCTGCATTGGCAGGCGGATTCTTATCCACTGCGCCACCAGGGAAGTCCCAATTTACTACAAATTTGAATGAAAGGGAAATGGTAATGCAGGACACAGCACCTACAGGTCAGTGATTCTCAAGTTGTTTTTTTTAACAGGGTGGTGGCAACCCCCTTCAAGAATCTAATGAAAGCTAAGGATCTTCTCTCTAGAAAAGCACACATTAAACACATACACATAAACAAAACCGCCCCCATGACGACACACATCTTCAGACTGTTGCTTTTGGCACTCACTTCTCCCCTTCATTTTCCTCCATCCAAAGCTATTAGTTTACAACCATAATAACTAAGACTGCATAAAAAGTATAGTAAGTCGAAGTAAAAATCTATAATAAAGGTAAACCAGTTAAAATCATTGATAACACTTTTATATATCAATATGCAGGTTTTGCTTTGTGGTCTCCCTTTTGTAGTCAGGGAAATAGAAGCCTGACATCCCTAGACAGCTTTGTAAGTGGCGAGAAGCGAGGATGAGTAGCCAAGGTGAGTTCTGAGGCTGGTGCCCTCAAGCTTTTCTGATACAGATTCCCAAGCACCACCTGATTCAATTTTGCACAGTCCCATCATTTTGATCTCCAAGACTTCCTTCTGTTTTTTTTTTTTTTCTGTCCATTTACAATGGTCACAGCCATTGCTCCTTTATCCCTTTCTCCTTCCTTAATTCAGAATATCCTAATTCTTTCTTCTGTTTCCATCTTGCCCAATCCTGGAAAACCAGCAGCAAATAAATATCCTAAGAATACCAAAACTACAAAGGATGAGAGTAATCTTCACTGTTTTAAAAAAAAAAAAAAAAAACTCTTTAAGAAACATCTCAGGTTCAATTACATGAGTAATTCTAATCACAAAGAAACTAGTCAAGTTCTCTAACATCTGATTTCTAAGTTTACCTATAGAAATGTGCCTAAGAAGTACTTAATTTGAATTAAGAGAAAAAGTATAAAAATCTCATTTACACACTTTATTCAATATTCAACCCCATTTAAGACACATGAGGAGGAGGAGGCACAAAGCTTCAAATCCTGACCATATGCCACTTAACAGCCATGAGCTTGTGAGAGAAACTTAACAGGGAAACTTAACATGTTCCCTCATCTGTAAAATGAGAACTAATAATACCTTCATAACAGGGTTGTTGTAGGATGAGTAAGTTCAGTGCCTGGCATATTTCAGGTGCACAATAAATGGTTGCTATTATTATCAGTAGTATGTATTAGCTCATTAAAAGAAATACCTTTATGTGCTCAATAATTTTTCTCTATTTAATCAGTCTTTTCAAGATATATCTTGATAAATGATATTTAAAATGCTTCTTTCTCTGTAATGCACAACTCTGTTTAATCCCCACAGTTTTTACCCTAAAACTGTCTGGGTTGTGAGAAGATGTCCCAGCACTGTCCTTTAATGTTACATTTGACTATGCTAATCTGTCAAGGTTATCATAATTCTGATACCTTCTTACACTTCTTACCTCTGTTTCTGTCATTTCTGCCACAATCTCATCTTCTTTAAAAACTCGGATATCAAAATCCTCAGATCCAACAAGAAGCTGAAAGGAAAAAAATCATACATATTTAGTTCAGCGAGTGAGCACAGCAAAATTTCCAAAAATAAAACAAAAAAATCGCATGATACTTCGTATGTTCCTACAGCCACCCAGGAGTTCCAACTTCCCAGCAATGTGATGCTCAGAAAGGTTCCTTCCATTGAGAAGGTTAAGATTCAGTCAGTGAAGAAAAAGTGGTTACTGAAGATCCTGCCATGTGGGCTGCACTTCCTACCCAGAACAATTTCTTTCACCAGGCACCTGAAAATGTTCTTCGTTTGGTGTCTGTCTGCCTGCAGGTGGAAGCCTTGTTTCAAAAGCCAGAGCCCAGTATCCGTGAACAAGTGGAGGGTAAGTCAATGCCCAACACAGTACTTCACGGGCTGCTCAAGAAGTTAATTTCTAGAGAAACCATTAGAATAGTTTAAAAAGGCTAAGAGCCAATCTCTAAAACTTTCAGATTCCTGAAAAAGTTGGCTAAAACTGAGAACTGGGTACAATTTAAAAACATCGGAATCAAGTTATAAGACTGTGAATGTGACTGCGATCCCATCAAATGTTCTGCCTTCTCTCCCTGTCAGGTGTCTTTGAAACATCATGGTCTTGATCTCTGTATTAGACAAACACAAGTAAATTATTGTTGAAAAGAGAGAAGAAAGACGAATGAGGCCAGTTAGCTCATCATTTAGGCAACAGAGCACCAAAATCACCTGTGAGAAGCTAACAGCTCTCTCAACACTAATGTCACCGTCATGGGAAAATGTATGTACTCAGCTGAGAAGTATACACAAGTGAAGTATCTCCTCCCGCACATACCTCTTTCTTCCCATCACCATCAAAGTCACACAAGGCCAAGGAATGAACATTGTCTCCAGTAACCTGAAAATAGAACCAAAATCATTACTATACCATCTTTTTTCACTTAATCCAAACACAGGAGCTACATGAAAGAGAGGATGATACAAACCACTAATTTAAAACTCTAATTACTCATATCCTTTTTTTTTTTTTTTTTTGAGAACAGGCTACGGACGCGCAGGCTCAGCGGCCATGGCTCACGGGCCCAGCTGCTCCGCGGCATACGGGATCTTCCCAGACCGGGGCACGAACCCATGTCCCCTGCATCGGCAGGCGGACTCTCAACCACTGCGCCACCAGGGAAGCCATCATATCCTTTTTTAAAATGTACAGAATTATAAACATTGTTCTATTTTGTTTCTATTATTCATTACAGTTAGTGGTAAAAAACAAACAAACAAGACATAAAGAATATTAAAAGTAAAAATGTTTAAGAGTACTAAAGAGAGTATTTCGTTCTTCATACCGTCCAAAAGAGATCATTTCCTTCATGATCGAAACCCTGCAGAGCACAATTTCCACCAATAATTGCAAGAGGAGAGGAAATGTCTCCCAATGTCCCCAGCACAATTGCATTGGCCCCATCTGCTACCTAAGAAGGGAAAAAAGACAGAAACTCTCAAACACAATGCTGCACGGGCACACTAGAGATAACATATATCCCTCTTTTTATTTAGATACTCAGAGTCGTCTGTCATCATTTCTGAGAAGCCACACGGTCTCCTGAGAGGCAGGCCAGGGCTGTCCACTGAGGACCGCGTCTGTGGCTTATGCGTGCTCATGCAAGGATGAGCACAGACCCAGGATAAACTCAGGCCCTTGGTCTCTCACACTAACCTGCTACGATAACCTACTACAAAATCCCAGGCTCTCTTGGACCACCAGGTTCTAAAGGCCAAATTCCCCAGAGAATCAAGACTTATGCCTTTAAACACCCACACTTTTGTAACCTATTTTAACTATTTTAGATGGAAATCTTTTTAATACTTATTACTCAGTTCTCTTACTACTGCTCTTTTTAATTGTAAAGTAAATTGTAAAGTACTAAAAACTACAAACACCTATAGACCCACCATCCAGAAATAATAAGTGTCTGGACTTCTTGAATAAAGTACATAAACACAATTTAATTTATTTTTGGAAGATTCGAGGACATCTTTGTAAACACTGTTTATTGTATAGGAAAATAGTCCTTACTTACATAATCTTTAAGTAGGAAAACTATAAAAAATAGATTGGCTATAAAAAAAAGAAAGGAATTCATAAGCCAAAACTACTAACTGGTCAATCAGTCAAGTTAAAAGGTAAAAAAAATAAACTGGGAAAAATAACTGCAATATATAGGACAAAGAGTTAATATTTCTTGTTAATAAGAGAGTTAATACAAAGTAAATAAGAAATGGGTAAACACACCCCAAGCAAAACTAAATAAATAAAAAGGAAATTCACAAGAGAAGAAATACAAATAGCCAACAAGTATGAAAAAATGTTCATTCTACAATACATCACTTTTCAGATTAGCAAAGATGAGACCTATTGTTCGTTAGGGTGTGATAAAACAAGCACTCTCATATTCTGAGGGGGAGGTGGGAAAACAGTAGTCTTTCTAGAGAGCAGTTTAGCAATATCTAACAAAAATTTCACTTAGAAAAGGTTTTTAACTCAGCAATTGTAAAGCTGAATTCTTGTGATCATTAATTTTATGTGTCAACTTGGCCAGGCCATGGTACCCAGATATTTGGTCAAACATTATTCTAGACGTTTCTGTGAAAGTATTTTTTAGATGAGATTAACATTTAAATCAGTAGACTCTGAGTAAAGCAGATTACCCTGTAGAATGTGGGTGAGCCTCATCCAATCAGTTGAAGGCCTAAATAGAAAAAAGATTGACCTCCCTTGAGGAAGGAAGGATCCTGCCACCAGACTGCCTTTGGACTTGAGCTTCAGCATCAGTTCTTTCCTCTGTCTCTATCCTGCTGGCATACCCTGCAAATTTTGGACTTGCCAGCCTCCACAAGTGCATGAGCCAATTCCTTAAAATAAATCCATCTCCACTCCCTCTCTCTATATATATACACATCCTATTGGTTCTGTTTCTCTGAAGAATCCTAATACAGTCCTAAACTCAATTTCAGTCTTATACAAAAATACAACAGTATCTTTGTCACACTGAAATAGGCAAAGATTTCTTAGGACAGAAAGAGCACTAACCATTAAAGAAAAACTTGATCAGCAAGACTTCATCAAAATTGAAAACTTTTGCTCATCAGAAGATACCTACCTATTGGAATGAGCCACGTATTGAGAGAAAATATTTATTTTACATGAATCTGACAGAGAACTTGTACCCAGTATATCCAAAGACCATCTACGAATCAATAATACACCCAAACTACCAATAAAAAACAGGCAAAAGACTTAGATGATTCACAAAAGAAGACATACCAATAAAAAAAAAGCACAAGAAAAAGTATTCTACATCACTGGTCACAAGGAAAATGCAAAATGAAACCACAGTAAGATACCACTTCACACCTACTAAAATGACTCAGATTACAAAGACTGGCAACACCAAATGCCGACAAGAAATGTGGAGCAAATGGAACTCTCACACATTGCTGATGGAAGTGTAAAACGGCACAACTACTCCTAGGTATTTACCCAAGATGAACTAAAACATATGTCCACAAAAAGACTAGGACAAAAATGTTTACAGCAATTTTATCCATAATTGCCCGAAACTGGAAACAACCCGGATGTCCATGCCACATGTCCATCAACAGAAGAATAAACAAATTGTAGCATATTCACACAATGGAACTACTATTCGGCAACAAAAAAGAACTACTGGTAGGGACTTCCCTGGTTGTCCAGTGGGTAAGATGCCATGCTCCCAATGCAGTGGGCCCGGGTTCGATCCCTGCTTGGGGAACTATAGCACACACACATGTAGCAACTAAAAGTCAGCATGCTGCAACTAAGAGCCCACATGCTGCAACTAAGAGCCCGCATGCTACAACTAAGACCCGGCACAGCCACAATAAATAAATATTAAAAAAAAAAAAAGAACTACTGCTAAATGCAACAAGTATGATTCTCACAGACGTTAAGTGAAAGAAGCCAGACACCAAAGAGTACATTCTGTATGATTCCATTTGTATGAAGTTCAAGAACAGGGAAAACTAATCTAAGGTGACAGAAATCTAAACAGTGAATATCTATAGGGAATAGGAATTGACTGGAATGGGGCACAGCAAAATTTTCTGAAGTGATGAAAATGTTCTACTGGGTTGGCCAAAAAGTTGTTCGTTCCGGTTTTTCCATAAGATGCTTCCATAACACCCCCAATATATTTTTATTGGGGGGTGTTGATTACAGGGATCAAAACTCATTGAACTGACCACTTAAGGTTTGTGTATCTCACTGTATGTACATTTTACCTCAATAAAAAAATACTAAAGGAAAAAAACTGCATTTCTAAGAACTTACCCTTAGGAAATAATCAGAGAAGTTGGCAAAGATATATGCTTATGAAATTATCAATTGTAATAGAGAAACTACAGAAATAACATAATATGAAACAATATGGAAAGGGTTAAACAAATTTAACACAATGAAATACTATAGAGCCAATAAGAATAAAGCATGGATATATAGTAACTTCAATATAAAGTTCAATACAATACATATATTTCTGAATAAAAAGGCCACATGTAATATCCAGGGAGTAGAAACAACCCAAATGTCTATTAAATGATGAATGGATAAATAAAATGTTGTTTGTACAAACAATGGAAAATTACTCATCCATAAAAAGAATGAAGTATGATACATGTAACAAAATGTCCAGAATAGGGCTTCCCTGGTGGCACAGTTGTTAAGAATCCGCCTGCCAATGCAGGGGACACAGGTTTGAGCCCTGGTCCAGGAAGATTCCACATGCCGCGGAGCAACTAAACCCATGCATCACAATTACTGAGCCTGCGCACCACAACTACTGAAGCCCACGCGCCTAGAGCCCGTGCTCCACAACAAGAGCAGCCACTGCAATGAGAAGCCCATGCACTGCAACGAAGAGTATCTCCCTTCCCCACAACTAGAGAAAAGCCTGCGCGCAGCAACGAAGACCCAACACAGCCAAAAATAAATAAATAAAATAAATAAATTTATAAAAGAAAATGTCCAGAATAGGCAAATCTATGGAGACAGAAAGTAGACTGGTGGTTGCTTAAGGATGAGAGGTTGGGGGAAAATGGGGAGTGACTACTAATGGGTATGGGTTTTTTTCTGGAATAATGAAAATGTTTTATAATTGATTGTGGTGTAGTTACACAACTCTCTGAATAAACCATTGAACTGTATACTTTAAATAGGTGAATTGTATGGTGTATGAATGATATCTTAATAAAGCTATTATAGAAAAAAAGTAAAAGGCTACATGTATATAGTATGATCCCATTTAAAAAAAAAATCACTCACAAATACTTAGTAAAAAGTCGGGATAACTCAATTCAAGAGTTAAGTGCTATTTCCAAATGAAGAAACCATGCGTAATTATTTTTATTTTGCTTCTATATCTTTTCTATAATAAATTTGGATTATCTGAGTATTAAAGTTGCAGTAGCCTGTAGATGGCAGGCTACAGTAAGTGCTCCTCCCAGAAACTACTATACTAAACTTTAATGCAAAGCCACCAGGAGACCTGTTTGCTGGCTCCCTGGCTGTTGGCAGAACTCTCAATGGCAAATCTTGACAGATGGTAGTAGCACAGATATACCTCCTGAGAGATAAACTGGAGTGTCAAAAACTGGTTGCCAACCATGACCAAATAAATGTCAAGTACACAAAGGAGATGTAAATGGCAAAATCCGCATGTTTTTTAACTACACTACAACAACCACATAAAAAACCAAAATAAATGTCTGATCTCTTTTAATCATAAAAAAGAAAAAGTGGACACTAATGGGTAATGGAAGTTTTATGGTTATAAAGGGGTATACTTGCCTCTCTGTAGAACAAATCTGAATTATTGTAGACATCGTAAGCCAGAAGATTAGTCTGTGTCCCCACTAAAAGAGCATCATAGCCAAGTTCAGGGTTCAGTACTCCTGCAGTCAGGCAGCTGACTGCCTGGTTAATGTTGAGAAGTGAAACATCAGACTCCAGGGGGCTCTGGAAGACCCTGGATGCACTGAAATGCTGGCTCCGGGTATGAGGGTTGTGAATAAAAACCTAAAACAAAAACAGTTAATTACATTCCCTTAAAATACCAAAAATGTAAAATTAACATACATCTTTTTTAAGAAGACTCAGGTTATTAACAGATATCAACATTAACAAGAAGTGACTTTAATCACCTACAAAACTTAAAACGCCCATACACAGTTCTGTGCATGGCTGGCTTTCAATCACTGCAAACTGTGGAAACCCAGTGGTTCTTAGCCTTATAAAGAACAAGGTGATAGCCAAGATCTAGTTGTTGCTTCCCAGGGCAGCTTATATACTACCCACCGGTAGAGTGTTAAAGCACTCTTACAAACCATCCTTTTCCTGGTCAACCTACAGGAAGCTGCTACCAGCTACAATGTGATTGCTACACACGAAGATCAGAGAAAATAGAATAATAAACACTTTCTTTAGTATCTTCCATCCAAGCACCTAACTAATTCACTTCCTAACCCTTAAAACTCGTAGGTAGTAGATTTTTCTTACAAACCTAAACTGAGTCACACAAAGCAAGCTTCTTGAAGGCTTTCATAGTCTATACTAGTAAGACAGAATTAAATAATTAGCTCAAAGTTAATGAATTTAGCAGTTTCAGCTGTCATAAATAATCATCTGAGTATCCCTACAAATCTTTAAATTTCCTTGGGCTTCTGTAAAAGGAGGTTTAGACTAAAACATGCATCTCAAGAGGGGTGATACTGCTCTCAAGACGGGTGGCTGGGTTTCGGGTGGGGGGCATCTTAGACATGAGAATGGCTTGTAGCCTCAAAAGGGTCTTTATAAAAACTGATATACTGCATATCTGTGGTATTAAAATTTCACTAGGGAAATTTTAATTTTCTGAAAAAAGCTCCATGGGAGGCAATATGGAAAAAAAGAAAAGGATGAGAAACCGCACTAGAGATGCCTTAAGCCCCTTCTAGTTCTAAAATTTGCTAACGTTAAATGAGCATTTCACCCCTTGGTATAAAACTGTAACCAGGCGAGGCCAGTCTGGTTGCTCCACTCAAAAGGCCAATACTCGAGAGACAAGCGTTGGTGGAAAGGGAAACTTTGCTTTACTCAAGAGGCCAGCAACCTGGGAAGATGGTGCACGAATGTCCTAAGACCACCTCCAAGGTGCCAGTTAGGAGACAAAGGTTTTAAAGGCAGTGTGAGGGAGGGATCCGCAGGGTGCATGAGCAGCTCGTGCACAATTCCTGGATTGGTTGGCAACAAGCTGAAGTTTCAAGCATCACCTATCTTCTGGCTTCAACCGGTCTGGGGTCTATGTGCTTGTGATCAGCAGTTTTCATCTGGTAGGAGTCTGCTCCCTGTAAAAACAGCTTAGGAATGTGTGTCAGACTTTTATAGCTTTCAGGGAACTGGGAGCTGGGAGCTCCCCGTGACTCTTTATGGCTGATTTAGAGTCTAAATTGTTGCCAGTTTCCCAGCTCAACAGCTTGTTTCTCCATCTTCCCATTCCTAATAATTAACTCTTGAGCCAGCCTTCTGAGACTCAGGGCAGGCCTGGGAGACTAAAGCTTTTCTACAAACAAGAGGCAGGTAGAGGACATGGAGGGGAGGGGTCTGTCCTAGGAAGGCCCCATAGGGTCCAGCTTGGTTACAATGCCTGCTTTTCTTTGATAATCCTCAATCCTGAGGAGGGACAGGTGTGGAACAAGAAAGGAAACAAAGCTTGGGATAGAGAAGTTAATTATAAACTCAGCAGAGGAACTCAGTTTTAGGAGACTCGGTTTTAAATCCAAGCAGGATTAGTTTTAAATTATTATCTAAACAAGGTAACCTATTCGACAAAAAATAATTTTTAAAAGATTGGTTAGAAACATAGAGATAGTGTGTGTAGCTACTTAATATTGCTTCATGTTCTCATTTGTGTAATACTTTACAACATGCTTTTACAAACATTACTGCATTTGGTCCTCACAACAACATTTGGTCCTCCTGATATACAGAGGAGGTCAGAAGGGTTAAGGCCCTTTCCCAAGGTCTCACCACTGATAAGTGACAGGGCTAAGATGCAAGCCTGGTGTCTGGCTCCAGTAATCTCTAGCCACATCTTACTTCCTTTTATAACAGTTCTGAACAAAAGAATTCTTACAGAGTCTTCTAGTAATTAGACAGGCTGAGAAAGAACTGGAGGAAAAATAACCTGTGGACTTCATGTTCACTGTTATTGGGATGAAAAGAGTTTGGAGGTTGCTGTCATGAGCAAGAGTCCCAGAAGTCTGGTTTCTTCCTAATTCCCCTCCTGCTGTTTGTTCTCTACATACAGCAATCAGTGCCCTGGAGACTCACCTGTCCCTCAGGCTCAGTCACACAACAAACAGATCATTCCCAGTGCCTTCAGCCAAAGGACTGGCTGAAGTTCACATATCTGTTCTGGCTGAGGGGGTGTTGCTGACAATATAAATTCCAACTAGGCCCTCCAATTCCATGGTGAGAGGAAACCTGTCCCCTGATGAACTAATGTTCATCCTGCAAGAAACCCCTTTTTAAAACATCCTTGCTCAGGTTCAGAGACCAGATCCCAATAAGTCAGCCCCCCATTCACAACAGAGTCCCACTGAAAATGACAAAATCCTGTTTCTAGAGACACGGACCCCGACAGTCAAGGAGGGCTTTGGCCTTACCTGCAATGTTTGTTTTTAAAGGAAAATATATTTGTGTATTATTTGGATCATAAAATAGTACCAATTTTTTCTTTAAGTCTAAAGATAAAAGATCAGGTCAGAACTTGAGATTTGTTTTTGAAGTTCTGAATATAAAGTGTCCAATTACACAGGACATAGGAACTTCTCTCTCTCTCCCTTTTTTTCCCCCCCATCTTCAGAAAGAGACTTAGAGTCAAGCGTCCCTGCCTCCCACTCCAGGTCACATTCTAGTGAAAGTGGTTCCATAGAAACCTCTGCTTCATCTTCCCGCTTCCACCCCTATACTCCCCTCCCTGCAGCTCCCCTCCCTCCAGCCAGTAATCCTTTATCTAAAACCTAAACCGAATCCCATCACGCACTTTATTAAAACCAAGGTCTTTACGGTGGCCTACAAGGCCCTATATGATCCAGCCGCTGGCTACCCCACTGCTTCCCTCAATCCATTCCAGCCCCAGCAACTCTGTGTTTCTGGAACACACCAAGTATATCCCTACCTCAGAGCCTTTGTACTTGCTGATACACTTACTCCACCTATCTGCAGGGCTGGTTTCCTCATTTGCTTCAAACCTCTGATCCACAGTTATCAGAGGCCTATCTGATCACCCTGTCTAAAATAGCAATCTCCCATCACCCCCAACCCCTTACTCTGTTTTTCTCCCATGGAGACAGTGTGTGTGTTTCTGTTAACTATCTGGCTCCCCCTCTCAAAGTAACCTCCAAGGGGATGAGACTTGTCTGTCACCTTCACCCTTGTAACTGCAGAGCTAAGAACAGTGCCCAGCACATAGCAAGCCCTCAATAAATCAGGGGCTGAGCTAATATCAATGGGATCTTTTCAACCCACTTATGTAGCTGCTGTGCACCTACAGCAGAACCAATATGAATTTCTGGTATTTGTCAGTGCCTACTAACATCATTACGTACGAGGCTCTGTGCTAAATGCTTTCCTCCATCATACAACTTAATGAAAATGAATCATTACTTTTTACTTATGTATCCCAAGGTATGGCATATGAGAAAACATACAACATAGGTGGCAGTGTCTCGAAAACTGTAAATCATTATATAAATGTTAGCTTATTAAATCCACACTGGGTCAGAGAACATGCACTCTAATCTCATTTCTACCGCTTTCCAGTTGAACAGCCTCAAACATTGCTTTGAACCTCTCTGAACCATTATTTCTAATCAGTAAAGTGGGAGTAATAAGAAAATAACAGCTAACAGTTAGTGACCACTGCCTATAACCGCATGACATGTATCAGTAGTAACTTACTTAATCCTCTTAGCAACCCTACGCCGTAGATACTAAGTACCTTGCTCAAGGTCATGAACTTAGTAGGTACCGGAGCCACAATCTACAACACCTGTGCTATATGGCAGCGGTTGGCAATTTAGCAAGGGTACTGGGATGATTAACGTAATAAGGCTTTGCACCTGTTAGAAGTCATTACGCTTGGCGTCATAGTATTCCATGGTTTGGGGGCATGCCTCCATCAACACAGTTTCTTGATTTGCCTTGTCTGCTGTCCTTCTGGACTATAAGCTTTCTGAAAGTCAGGACTCCAACTTTATCTCTGAATCCCCAAGATCTAGCACGAAGGAGGTGTCCAGTAAGTCTGGTGAATGCTGAATGACCATATCTTTTTCGTCTCTGTGATTCCCACACCTTGCCCAGCACCCGGCACATAGTAAGCCCGTAAAAGGTACTTAGTAAATAAATTATAGGAAGAGATGTGACTGTACGTGGATAAAGATCGAAAGTGCAATTTTAATCACTTAAGTTAAGGGTCTTTGTGATTCCCGCCCCCCCCCCCCCGGAAAGTTGTTGGCTCTGAGAGGCAGTCTGAGATAGCAGGAGTTCCAGAGCAAAGGGCAGAGGCCCTGGGCTCTAATCTGGGGTCTGCCATTACTGCTAACCCTGACCAAGCCATTCCCCCTCTGGGGTCTTCTCTTCCGTAAGCTCCCGGTCTGTAGAGAGACACCAACATCGTTCAAGTCTAAGTGCCTGAAGACAAATTAACTGCTCAGAAAAGCCGTTCTGCGTGATTATTCATGATGTGTGCGCAGGATGGAGAGCTACGGAAGTTGCCGGGCAACCCTGGCTGGGGGAGGAGCCTGAGAATGAGGAGCTGGACTGCAGGGACCTAGCGGGCAGAGGTCGTGGGGACTCCAGGGGCCCGGGCCCCGTGCGGGTGGGAACTTGTGGGAGCGGTTACCTTGCCTGCTTGGGTAGCGGCCGCCAGGCACGGGTGAGTCCCGTCGTAGCGCCCTACGGCCACCATGCGGGGGCTGATTTTGTGGCGCAGTTTCAGGGTGAACACAGGCAGCAGCATGATGGCGACAGCTCAGGAGAAGAGGGCTAGTGGTCCGATACCGGTGCAGCGAAGCCGGCCTCACCCGCGGCGGTGAAGAAAGCAGGGACCAGGCCTGGCGGGAAACTGAGCGAGACTGAGCTGGACCCCGGCCACCGGCTTTTTCTGCGGCTGCGCAGACCCGCCCACCTAGTTCTGCGGCTGCGCGTTCGGGCCTCAGGCTCGGCTGAGGCTGAAGCTGGGTCTCGGTGGTGGAGTCGTGTCTTTTGCAGCTGTAACTCATCCGCGTTGGATTCGACTCAACTAACAGGTCTGCAGTGGCGGTATCTGAGCCAGCGCACCCCTGGGGCTTCTAGCACTACAACCAAGCTGCTGCACCGTTGCAGACTACGCGCACGTCAACCACACTCCAAAGGGTCATTAATTAAAGAAACATGCCTTGAATGCCTACTCTTCCCCTTAGTTTAGCTGTTATGTTGATGCCCACAGTAGTTACTAAATATATAGACTCTTTTAAAAAAATGTTTTAAACTCTCACCTTTAAATGGTCCATGGTCCTTTGTAAGATGCTCTATAAATTTTAAATGCGAACACGAAAAATTGAAAAGTCATTAAACTTCCCGACATTCATTCAGATAATTTATGAGGGTTCACTATGTGTCAGGCACTGTTCTAGACAACAGAGGTATGGTAGTTAACATGAGACAAATCTCTACCCTCCTGGAGCTGACCTCCATTTCGGGGGAGACAAACACTAACTGAGAAATACATGTGGGAGGTCTTTTGGTAGTAAGTGGTAAGGAGGGAAGAGGGATAGAAGTTTGGAGGTAGTGCAGTTTTAAATAAGGTGGTGGGTAAGAGACCTCACTGAGAAAGTCACGTCCAGGCAAGAACCTGAAAGAAGTAAGGGAGTCAGTTTTGAGGAAGAGGGTTCCAGCAGAGGAAATTCAGGTGCAAAGGTACCGAGGGATCGCTCTGGCTGCCTTCTGGAAATAAACGGTTAGGGCTGAGGGACGAGATGAATGGGAAGCAACAGAGGAGACTGAGAAGGAAGCCAAGTGAAGACAGTGTTGCCAGGAGTGTCAGCTGCTGTAGGTGGGTCTTGAAAGATGGGTTCTAGAATATTCTTGATATTTGCATTTTGTAATTACAGCCATACAAATGAGCATCTTTTTTCAAGCGTACGGGGGGTGGTCTGTGACTAGTTGTATTCTCTTCTGGAGATAATGTCAAAAGACTAAATTTGGGCTTCCCTGGTGGCGCAGTGGTTAAGAATCCGTCTGCCAATGCAGGAGACACGGGTTCGAGCCCTGGTCCGGGAAGATCCCACATGCCACGGAGCAACTAAGCCCGTGCACCACAACTATTGAGCCTGTGCTCTAGAGCCTGCAAGCCACAACTACTGAGGCCCACGTGCCACAACTACTGAAGCCCATGTGCCTGGAGCCTGTGCTCCACAACAAGAGAGGCCACCACACTGAGAGGCCCGCGCACCACAGCGAGGAGTGGCCCCCACTCACTGCAACTGGAGAGAGCCCACGCACAGCAACGAAGACCCAATGCAGCCAAAAATAAAATAAATTCAATAAATAAATTTATAAAAGACTAAATTTGAGGGCCTCGATGGAATGTAAGGCCTGAGCCAATAGCCCGATAAACCCCGTCTGATAGGCCCTGCCTCTGACTTCTCCCAGCTCCTTTCTGCCCCAGTGTCTCTGCTTCACTGCCTAGACCCCACAGTCCTGTAGCACTTACCCAACCAGCCCTGTAATGGAAATTGCCCTGGGTCTGTCCTCCTGCCTTTTACCATCAGAACTTTGTGAGGTACCCTCCCCTCAGCCCCTAGACTCTGCCTCCAGGGAGGCATCAGCTCACTGAATCCACTCCATTTTGCTAATAGCTGATCACAAGGCTGACAGGCCACCCCTCCCAGGAACAGCTTATAAGGAATAAATCTCTAATAAAGGTCATCTCACGGTCTTCATTTTTCTGACAAACATGTGTTGAGGGTCTCTGTGTGCTAGTCAGTGTTCAAGTAGTTAGGGACACCATGGTACACAAGGAAGACATAATCTGTGCCCTCATGGAATTTACATCTAAGAGTGCATTCATTTGCTAATACACCACCATAACAAAATACCACAAACTGGGTAGCTTAAACGACAGAAATTTATGCAATCACAGTTGTAGAGGCTGGAAGTCCAAGATCAAGATGCCGAAACAATTGATTTCTCCTGAAACCTCTCTCCTTGGCTTGCTGCCTCGTCCCATGGTTGTCCCTCTGTGCATGCACCCTTCTCTGTGTGTCCAAATTTCCTCTTCTGGTAAGGACACCAGTCTGATTGGATCAGGGCCTGCCCTAAGGACCTCATTTTAACATAATCACCTCTTTAAAGGTCCTAACTCCAGATAGGCACGTTCTGAGTACTGGGTATTAGAACTTCAACAAATGAATTTGGATGGAGGGGTACACAATTCAGCCTGTATCGAGGGGACAGGGAGAAACAGACACTGAACAGGAAAGCAAATAAGATCACTTTCTCTGATAAGGCTGATGTGCTGAGGCTCTGAAAAGGCTTTTCAGAGGAAGTGACATTTGAACCAAGAGCTTTATGACAAGAAAGTGTCAGCCATTAGAAGATGTGAGGGAAGGGCATTCCAGACAGAGGGAACAGCAAGAGCAAAGGCCCAGGCTGGGCACGTTTGAAGATCAGGAAGAAGACAAGGTGGCGGGAGCCTAGCAAGTGAGAAAGAGAGGCCAGGAGGGGCCACAACACACAGGACTGTGAGCCACACCAAGGAGCTTGGGTTTTAGTCTCTAGCAGGCAGACAAGTCCATGGCCTGCTGGATATCCACGTAAGGCTGGTCTTGGCCTCCATCCACCCGGTGAAGCCTCGCTCACTCAGTGTACTGCCTTGGGGGCCTGCAACTTTGCTTTCGCTCTTCCCAACAGGACAGTACCAGCAGCAGTGGCAGCCATCACTGACATTTAATGAGCATTTTCTAGGTGCCATTCTGAGTACTTTATACGGATCATCTCTCTTAATCCTCCCTATGAGGCAGATACCACTGTTATCCCATTTGACAGATGACAAAACCTTCCCAGAGTCACCTCCTCCCTTTATAACTCTTCACTGGTTCCCCGTTTGCGGCCAAAGTAAGTTGAAGCCCTTTGACAGATTACACAAAGATCTCCAAGTTCTGACCACTGCTGGCCGCTGCAGCCTCTGTGTTTGCTGCCTCCTGCCTCAAGCCCAGTCCCTTCTCAGCTGCTTTCTTAACCTCTCCGCCTTTGCTCACACTAGCCCTCTGCCTGGAATGTCCTCACCCTCACCTCATAGGTTGGACAGCACCACTCCAGGGAGTCGTGTCTGACCATCTCTCTTACAGCAGCTACCACACTTGGGAGGTAGCCTCCCTTCCTCTCTGTGCTTTCATGGGTCCCCCAGCAGTCATATCATTCGCCATATTGGGGGTATTTGAGTCTTTGCATCACAACGCTAATTAGGAACAGCAATGGATTCCCCAGAAGGGTAGAGAATCCCCATCCTCCCTGCCAAGCACTGATCAGGGCAGGGACTTGGAGGCCTTCCAACCATGGCCAGGAGAGGCTGGCCTACAGTCTTCTCTACCTCTCACCACCCACTAGGAATCACTGGCTTTTCAGAGGGGACACATCTTCACATCAGGGAGATCTGAGGCTCCTGAGAACCCAAGACTTGGAGGGGAGGAGCTTGTGGGCTCCAGGTTGGCAGCATTCCATAGCAGGTGAGCCCACAAGCCTTGAGAACCTGCAGACCTGGGTTTAAATTCCTCCTCGGTCAATCACTAGTTGAGACTGGGGCCCATCATTTAGTCCTCACGCCCACATGTACTGAGTGCCTTCTCTGTGCCAGGCACTGGATGGACACACTGACTCACTGAATCCTCGCAGCCACCCTGTGAGGGAGATTCTGTCATCATCCCATTGTACAAGAGAGGAAACTGAGTCACGGGCAGTTTTATAACCTCAGTCCAAGGTCACACAGCTGGGAAGTGGCAGAACCAGGAGGACTCGTCCAGGTGGTCTGGGCTCCAGAGCCTGAGCCGCTAACCACTGCACGTCCTGTCTCCTTCAGTCAACACCCCAAGCACCAGTGTCTCTTCTAGAAAAGAGAAAGATTAATAGCACTACTTCTGGGGAACGTTGCTGTGACAATTAGACCAACGAATATAAATAAACGACATGAAGCAACGCCTGGCACTTAATAAGGGACCCCATAAATGGTTATTATCGTCGTTATTATAAGGTTATTATTATTACCTATAGCTGAAAAGGCTGCTTTTGACTTGTTAGGGTTGCTATTGTAATAAAGTTGGTGTCTTTTTTCTTTTCTTTCTTTCTTTCTTTTTTTTTTTTTAGCAGGTAGCTTTGCTCCAAATATCCTCTCAGCACTGGGGTTAGAAAAACCAACCTCACTAGTCAAGGTCTGGTGGACCTAGTTGAGACCAAGAATTTAGATCCTGACTTACAGGGGCCATGTCTGCCACCTGCCTCTACCTCTGTGTCCTCACCTTGCCTATGCAAAGCACCCACACTAGAGGGTGTGCAGGTGTAAAGAACGGAGGCTCTCACACATTAGGACTCAGGATTAAAGGCCTAGACAGAGGCGGGGTGAGAGGGCCCCCAGGACCTGTGGCCTCCACTAGTCTAGTCATAGGGTTGACGTCTGGGAAGTGGACTGGGGCAGGGGAGCAGCTGGAGAAGAATTTTTGCCTTTACCTTTACGCACTGTGGTGTTGGCTGTTTTTATAGTGAGTTTGGTTTACTTTTGTAATTAACACATAAGCACAACTTGAAAGCAAAGGAGTGTGAGGGTGGGGACTGTCTGTGAACTTCAGAGATCCACAGCCTCTCCCCACCCATTGCCCCAGAACCTGCCGATAAAGGACCCCAGCTTTAAGTTTCCACAAACTTAAAGCGAGTGACCATTAGGCCATGGAGGGGCAGGGGCCGGGGACCACTGGGCAGAGCAGACGGCACAGAGCCTGGCTCTGTGAGAACGGTTCACAAGTAGCCCTCCCAGACGCTCCATCCTTCAATCTTTCATCACATAACTCCCTGGTAACTCTGGGATGCGTCTGCTGGGGGCCGTGAAGGTGAGGCCGTTCATGTTGTTCTCTTCTGTCAGCCCATTTCACACATGTGAAATGAGGAGTAGAAGACTCACGTGCAAAGCCACTTCACAGCATGTCACTTATACAAAACAGGAACAGCTAACCTCTGGTCAGCAGACAGGGAAAAGCTAAATAATAATAATAGGAGCTAACATCTGTTGGACACTTACTATGTGTCAGACGCTCAATTATTTACTTGTATTTTTATCTCACTTAATCCTCATAATAACTCTGTGAGAGAGGTAATATTATTATCCCCATTTTACAGTTTGCACAGACTAATTTCAACTCCAATTTTCCTCTACTCCCCACCTTATTCCACCCCAACCTGCACATTTCACTGAACTGGTAGGAAATGCCATCCATCAGTGTTAGTTACCCCCCCCATCACCCACTTTACCACACCCCAACCTCAGAGACCCATCAGAACTAGGGAGGCCTACTGATGCCAGAAAATGGGGGGAGGGGTCTCCGACCCCCAGTCTCCTGTGGTTGCTGCCAATATCCTTGTCCAAGGTCTCAGTGGTTTCTTGTTATGGGGGGTTCTCTGATACTTCCATAGGACTTGAAACGTCCTGGAGAGGCCAAAAGTCCCAGCGCCCAGGGTCCCATATCCCTCGAAGCATCATTGCCTTCTTCTTGGGGCTCTTGCCACATCCCCAGGTGAGGCCGGGGTCCACAATGGTGCTCAGATGCTTGTAGCTTAAGTCTGTGAGTAAGCTCAGGAAGAGATGCTGAAAGTCAGACTAAGTGAGAAACATATTAAAATGGAACTTTTTCATCAAAATTCATCAGCTGTACACTTAAAATAAGTAATTTTATGGTATGTAAATTATGCCTCTAGGAAGTAGCTTTTTTTTTTTTTTAACGTTTTGAAATCAAAATATAAGATCATGTCACTCCCTTACATAAAATCCTCCAATGGCTTCCCATTACAAGCTGAACAAAATCCAAACTTTTAACTTGGCCTACAGAACTCTGGTGTCTGTGAATCATCCCAACACACCTCATGGGCTTTTTTTTTTTTTTTTTTTGCGGTACGCGGGCCTCTCACTGTTGTGGCCTCTCCCGTTGCGGAGCACAAGCTCCAGAGGCGCAGGCTCAGCGGCCATGGCTCACGGGCCCAGCCGCTCCGCGGCATGTGGGATCTTCCCGGACCGCGGCACGAACCCGTGTCCCCTGCATCGGCAGGCGGACTCTCAACCACTGCGCCACCAGGGGAGCCCCCTCATGGGCTTTTGCACTTACAGTTCTCTCTGCCTGGAATGCTCAGCCCCCAGATCTTGTCAAGCCTGGCTCCTATGTGTCAATCAGATCTCAGCTCAAAGCTCCCCTCCTCAGAGAGACCTGCCCAGTGCCCCAGCCCTCGCTTGCTCCATCTCTCTCACTCTCACATCATTCTGCTTTATTTTCTTCAAAGTGTTTCTCTCTTTCTGAGATGATCTTCTTTATTTATTTCTTCACTTGTTTTTTTTGTCTCTCCACACTAGAATTCAAGTGTCTTGCCCACTTTTGGTAGGGGAGCCCAGTACCTCCCTACCCCCACCTCAAGAGAAAGAAAGAGAAATCAGGCAGATGGAGGTCAGTGTATTACTTTTTCCTTTGTGAGAAGTGATAATGGAGGGACTTCCCTGGTGGCACAGTGGTTAAGAATCCGCCTGCCAATGCGGGGGACACAGGTTCAATCCCTGGTCTGGAAGTATCCCACAGGCCGCGGAGCAACTAAGCCCGAGTGCCACAACTACTGAGCCTGCGTGCCACAACTACTGAAGCCTGCGCACCTAGAGCCCATGCTCCACAACAAAGAGTAGCCCCCACTTGCCGCAATTAGAGAAAGCCCACGCGCAGCAACGAAGACCCAACACAGCCAAAAATAATAAATAAATTTATTAAGAAAAAAAAAGAAATGACAATGGAGAATGTGACTTCTATTTGCCAGAAAATGGGCTTCCTAATCCTGAATGCCAGAATCAGGAGATTTGTTCATCATTGGAAAACTACAGGCCAAGTCCTGGGAGGCAAGCCTCTTTCACCACCCTTGGGGGAATAGGCAGGCCAGCTCCCGGGGGGCGGCTGAGCTGCACACCCCAGGAGACAGGGCAGAGCAGCAGGAACAAAGGACACCAGGACTGTCATGCAATGTTCTTGCTGCCTCCGCAAAGGATACTCCAGCCTAACGTCGTCCAAGTGTCTTCAACAGTTCCTGGCACATAATGGATAATACTAGATATTTGGTGAATGAATGATGTCTATGCAAATATGTCAACATTCACGTCTTAAATAACTCACTTGGCAGGACTTACTAAACCACCTTACAGTTCCTTCCACCCGGAATGCTCAGCCCCCAAAGCATTTCAAGCCTGACTCCCATGTGTCAATCAGATCTCAGCTCAACGCTTCCCTCCTCAGAGAGGTCTGCCCGGAGCCCCCATCTCTCTCTCTCTCATGACCCTGGTCCACTCTGTAGGACCGGCTGACATAACTTCTCCCCACTGAAAATTTCAAAGCAGACTGTATGGTTTTGTATTACTGGGCATTGAGAAGTGACGCCTCTTCCTTTTTCTTATTTTGTACCATGACACCCACAAGACCATGCTTGACATTCTGGGCATGATCTGAGCACGATTCATGATTCTGGGTGAGCCCGAGGCTCCTGAAGCGAAGAAGGGAAGCCATGAGGGAATGATTACCATTTGCACACATATGAGGACCAGAGTTATTATTTTGTAGAGAAACAACAATAAAGCAATGCTTTAATGCATCACATTCTCAGTTATTCAAAGACTTAGTAAGTTACATTTAAAGACCCTTTAAGAAAGTAAAGATTTTTGTCTAGCAGGATTCAAATATTATAACAGCCTTGTCAAACAATTCGCTCAAAGAAACAGATTTTGATTAATTTTTGTTGATGTTCTTCTAATACTCTCTGGCTTTAAGCATAAGCTTCTGATTTTGAAATCCTTATGTAACTTACATGACTTGTGATTTTTTTTTAATCTGCAAATCTACTCGCCTTAATCTTTTTGTTGTTGTGATTGATGAAAAACTACTCCCACTTTCATCTCCACCTGCCAAGCCCATGGTGGCAAATGGTATTGATTGATGGGGAGGCGTGACCAGAGGTGAGCTGACAGTGACAAGTCAGCTCTGCCAGGGCAACGAAGACCCAAGAGTCTTCAAGTTACTTTGAAATTAGAGGAGGCCACACAGGATGCAGGAAGCCCAGAATCCAAGGAGAAGAGGAAGCGGTTCCTGGCCCAGACCACCCCCAGGGTTCAGATCAAAGCTGATGGCTGGAGTCTGTCACAGTTTCCAAGGAGTGTGCTCTTTATAGCCTCCTGGAGCCATACGTGGGTGTGGGCATGGGTGTGGGCACTGGACGCTGGCTAAGGCTTGTCTCAGCTTTCATAACCACCTATTTGGGCAGGAAGACAACCTCTGGGGCAACTGGTCTGGAAAGTTTGAGTTTTTCTACCTTCTTAGGAGCTCCTGTAGCTGAAAGCAGTGTGCAGCCTTGCAGATCTGAGCATTCTTTTTTTAATATTTATTTATTTATTTGGCTGCGTCAGGTCTTAGCTGCGGCAGGTGGGATCTTTCCTTGTGGCGCGCAGCCTTCTCTCTAGTTGTGGTGCGCGGGCTCCAGAGTGCGCGCAGGCTAGTAGTTGCAGCACGTGGGCTTAGTTGCCCCATGGCAAGTGGGATGCTAGTTCCCCGACCAGGGATCAAACCCGCGTCCCCTGCGTTGGCAGGTGGATTCTGAACCACTGGACCACCAGGGAAGACCCCATATCTGAGCATTCTATCTTCAGGGAGCAGAGCAAGCTGAAGGGAACTCCAAGTTCCATTTCTACAATCATGGCATTTCCCAGTAGGAAGAGGCCAGAGAGATCGCCAGCCCGGGCTTCTAACCAAGGCAAGAATCACCATCCAGCCCCTATTTGAATACTCCCCGTGATTGAAGGGCTTATGACTCACATGGAAGCCATTACATTGGAACACGTTTCTCAGAAATCTCTTACTTATATTGGGTCATGTATCCATCTCTCTATAGAAATAGACAGATTGACCTCATCACTATACCCATGTGGGATCCTCAGGTGTTTGAAGAATTATCATCTTCCCTCCATGGCTTCTTTATGCTGAACACCCCCAGGTGGATCCTTCAAGGGTTTGGGAGTTTGGGGGGATGAAATTCCTAGTTCCTTTACCTACCTGGACACACTTAACCATTACTTCTTCCTTAAGGAGGCTGCTTTGAGAGGAACTTTAAAGCAGATGTGACATATTGTGAACCCTCTCCTCCTACACACACAGACGTCCTTTCCCTCCACGTGCCTCAAGCTCCCAGGGACAAGGCCAAGGTGATAACAGCAGTACCACACAGAGAACAGGGGTGTCAGGCAGCCGTGAAATTCTCCAACAGCAACACCAGGAAATAAAGATCAGGGCTATTTTTTTGAAAAATAGACAAAAGCAAACGACCAGAGTGCTAAGGCTTGATGGGTCCCTGCAAGACACAGAAGACATGCTCAGCTGGGATGGCGAGAAACTGAATGACGGTGTGGACAGGACTTGGGAAACAAACACGGGAAAAGGAGGCACCTGTTACGGGCTGAATTGTATCCTCCCTGCCCCACCAGAAAAAGGTATGTTGGATTTCTAACCCCCAGTGCCTCAGAATGTGACCTTATTTGGAGCTGGGGTCTTTGCATAGATAGTCAAATTAAAAGAGGTCATTAGGGGCTTCCCTGGTGGCGCAGTGGTTGAGAGTCCGCCAGCCGATGCAGGGGACGCGGGTTCGTGCCCCGGTCCGGGAAGATCCCACATGCCGCGGAGCGGCTGGGCCCGTGAGCCATGGTCGCTGAGCCTGCGCATCCGGAGCCTGTTCTCCACAACGGTAGAGGCCACAACAGTGAGAGGCCTGCGTACCGCAAAAAAAAAAAAAAAAAAAAAAAGAGGTCATTAGGATATCATAATACAATATGACTAGTGTCCTGGGAAGACGGGGAAATCTGGACACAGACACATCCAGAGAGAACGCCATGTGAAGGTGAAGGCAGAGATCAGGGTGATGCTTCTACAAACCAAGAGGCACCAAAACTGGGCAGCAAACCAACAGAAACTAGGAGAGAAGCATGGAACAGATGCCTCTCTCAGAGCTCAGAAGGAACCAACCCCGCCAATACCTCAATCCCAGACTTCTAGCCTCCAGAACTATGAGACAATATGTTTCAGCTGTTTAAGCTCCCCAGTTTGTGGTACTTTGTTATGGCAGCCCTGGAAAATGAATACATCACCTCTAGGCCTAAAGACACAAGGGAAGGAAACTACGTCTCAGGAGCCCAGTGAGGGTGCGCCTGGCAGGAGCCGTATTCATAGAGATGGCAATGCCATCAGGGAGCCAAGCAATTAAGACCCCCACTGCTCTCACCCCATCCACCAAGTCTCCTGCAGCACCTAAGCCAGTGGAAGCCGTCGGGTAAGGGCGGTGGGAGATACACATGGAGAATCTACCTACCAGGGGGCGTTGTCCACACTTCTCTTGGGACCTATCTATGTGGGATCCTCAGCTCATAGAGCAGGAAGGGAATTCAGGGGTACCTAATCCAACGCTTTTATTTGACCCCCAAGGAAACCAAGTCTCAAAGAGGGGTGTAGCAATGCTGCCAATTAAATGCAAAGACTAAAATTCAACCCTCTGGATTCTGAGTCATGCAGTCCTTCTGAATATCAGGGCTGCTTTTGGTTTTATTGCTGTTGTCTTGTCCTTTGACTCGCATACCCTAACCTCTTTAGCACAATGTCTTTTTTAAAATGCTTATTTCTGATTTGAATAGGTAATACTTTGATACCATAACAAATTAAAATCTATCAAAGCATATGCAGAAGGATGTGGACAAATTGGAATCCTTGCGCACTGCTGATGGAAATGTAAAGTGATGTAGCCACTATGGAAAACAGTATGATGATTCCTCAAAAAATTAATCATAGAATTACCATATGATCCAGCAATTCCTCCCCTAGGTATATATCCAAAAGGTTTGAAAACAGGTATTTAAACATGAATGTTCATGTTTAATAGCAGCATTATTCACAATAGCCAAAAGTGGCAACAACCCAAGTGTCTACCAATAGATGAATGCATAACTAAGATATGATAAGTATGGCTATATGTGATAATATACGTCTGAACATTATTTGGCCGTAAAAAAGAATGAAGTACCAAAACATGCTACAACATGGAGGAACCCTGAAGACATTATGCTAAGTGAAATAAGCCAGACCCAAAAAGACAAATATTATATGATTCCACTTACATAAGGTACTAGAATAGACAGATTCATAAAGAGAGAAAGTATAATAGAATAAAGGTTACCAGGGGCTGGAGGGGAGGAAAGAATGAGGAGTTAGTGTTTATTTATTTATTTTTTAAATTAACACTTTTGCTCTTTATTTTTTTTAATTTTATTTTATTTATTATTTATTTATTTATTTTGGCTGCACCAGGTCTTAGTTGTGGCGCGTGGGAACTTTAGTTGCAGCATGCGGGCTTCTTAGTCGCTACATGCGGGCTCTTAGTTGCAGCATGTGTGATCTAGTTCCCCAACCAGGGATCAAACTCAGGCCCCCTGCATCGGGAGCATGGAGTCTTAACTGCTGGACCACCAGGGAAGTCCCGGGGAGTTAAGAGTTTAATGGGTATAGTTTCTCTTTGGAATGATGAAAAAGCTCTTAAAAAGTGGTGAGAATTACACAGCACCGTGAATGTGCTTAATGCTACTGACTTGTATGCTAAAAATGATAACATTTATGTTATGTATATTTTACCATAATAAAAAATATATATATATTTTAAAAGTGTCATACAATAAAAAGGAAGTCCCCCTCTCACCCCCATCCTCGCCACCAAAATCCACTCCCTGGAGACCTCCCTGAGACCAATTTCCTGGGTCTCCTGAAGAGGGTCTGTGACTACATAGGTAAGTCCTCTCTTCCTATGTATACCCCTCTCCCTAGCTTTTGTTTTCTCCATAAATGGTAGCATACTAGACTCAGGGTTTTATATTTTGCTTTTTGCACTTAACAATATGCTTTGGAGAGCATCCTCATTTTCCTTTTAAGACCACAGAGGGTATTCCTGCGCAAGGCCTTTTACACAGAAAGTGTTCACATAACATCTGAAGAGGACAACATTTGCATTTGAATAAGGCACAATGTCTTCACTCCAGAGAATGAATTAGGAATGAGAGAATTTGAGAAACCTGCCGAGTATATAATGAGAGGTGAGGATATAGTCTTTTCAGTTCAGCTTAACAAATATTTATGGGGAATTCCCTGATGGTCCAGTAGTTAGGACTCCACGCTTTCACTGCCAAGGGCCTGGGTTCAAACCCTGATCGGGAAACTAAGGTCCTGCATGCCACGCAGCGCAGCCAAAAAACCTTCCCCCCGCAAAAAAACAAACAAACAAAAAACCCCACGAATATTTGTGGAGGCCACACCAGGAAAAAGGTCCTTTATGAGATGCTGGTATAATAATAGTCAACAGCTATGAAACTCCTACCATGTGGCAGCTTCTGTTCTACACACGTTAACTTATCTAATCCTCAACCTTATGATGTAGGTGCTATTATCAATGATTTCCATCTGTCAGGTCAGTACTCCCAGGCATGAAGAGGTAAGTGACTTGCCTAAGATCACATAGCTAATGAAAGACAGAACTGGGACTGCACCCACACAGTGGGCTCTAGGGCCCTTGTTCTTGTTCACTACGGCCCGCTGCCCTGCTGCCTCTCAGGCACACAAACATTTATGGAATTTCTCGCCAGGCCCTGGGCTTTCTCCCCAGAGAGATATAATGATGCCTTTGACAAAAGCCCCAAGCTCAGAGAGTTAATTGAAACAGGGGCACAGTTCACCCTAATGCAAAACAGAGAACTAATCGGTGTTAAAAGAGAAGAACATATGGAATGTTCTGGAAGTTAGAGGGGGGATGATGAGGAACCTCGAAATGCCCCATGAAGGAAGTGGTGTCTGGCTATGAAAGGAAGCAATGTTTATGGAGCAGCTGTCCCACACCAGATGCTTGATACGCTGAGTGCTTCCAACAACCTTACTATCACCCGCATTTCATAGGTGAAAAAACCTGAGGCTCCCAGAGATGCTTTAAAGGGGTGAAGGGACTTCCCTGGCTGTCCAGTGGTTACGACTCCGCGATTCCAATGCAGGGGGCACAGGTTCGATCCCTGGTGGGGGAACTAAGATCCCACATGCCATGCAGCACGGCCAAATAATTTAAATAAATAAATAAATAAATGCTTAGAGGAGCTGACTGTTTGGGGATTTTCTTCCAAGGTGATAAATATTATTTTTAAAACAGTGGGGGTGAAGCCAGGATCCTCTCCCAGGCTGGTCTCTAGGGTGGGGTCTGGCCACCAGCCTGGCAGGGTGTTCCCGATGCCACTGACATCAGCCCTCCTCTGTAGGGATATGTGGGATCTTGAGTCAGCTTGGTGTGAATCACAGCCAACTAACAAGCCAAAAGCAATTTGAAGATGACATTGCCCATACAAAAGGCTGGTTCCCACAGTGCAGAGACCGTCTGGGGGGAGGCTGCGGTGATGACAGTGCAGGAACAGGGTAGGGTTTCCTAGGCAGAGCAGCCTTGAGCCAGGAGGCTCAGCTTCCAGGCTGTTCCCCAAATTTTCTTCTATGGCCCCAGAGGTAGCCACAATCTAAGGCAGAGTTGCCCAAACTTCAGTCTTCCGTGAATACTCCCCCCAAATTTTGCCATAAGTGCATTCCGCCTGTGCTATAATTTACTTAGTCTTTCCATTACATTGATTCAGTTAAAAATTATTCATCCTGGGACTTCCTTGGTGGCGCAGGAAGTCTTATCCAGGCTCCGCGCCCCCAGTGCAGGGGGCCCAGGTTCGATCCCTGGTCAGGGAACTAGATGCCACGTGCAGGCTGCAACTGCGAGTTCACATGTCACAACTAAGGAGCCTGCGTGTCGCGACTAAGGAGCCGGTGAGCCGAAACTAAGAAGCCCACCTGCCACAACTAAGACCCGGTGCACAGTGGTAGCCAAGAGCTGCTTGTCCGCTCTGCATGGCTAGGTGTGGAACGAGGAGGCTCAGACTGCAGCTTCCTGGTCTCCTGTGCTTGAGCTCTGGTTCCAGGGCCAGTGCTGCCAACCTTTGCCTAGATCCTGAGGGGCACAGAACCGTCGCGGTCTGCCCAGCGTGGTGTGTTTTGGTGTGGCTTTTCAGCATTGTGCCGCCCAACTGGATCTGACCCTCCAGGTGACAATAACACACACATAGCCCTAGCAGTTCGCAAGTTGGGAGAGGGGTATAGGTTTAAATGCAGGTGGTTTGAAGGAAAGATGTTTAATAAAGGCTTTGATTTAATCTTGAAAAAGAAAGACCCGGAGCAACCTAATTAATTACTTATTCATCCTAAGTACAAACCTTGTGCAATTACAAATCCCACGTGTTCGCTGCATTTCTTTCTAATACGCATTAATGTCAATTAAAACTACTAAAACAACGACGTTTTTCAGCACACCATCTTAAAGCCTCTCCCTTTCGGGAACCCCAGGCTGGAGCACCTCTCTCCCTGGTGAGCAGAGGATTCACTAACTCCACTCCTCCTCTTGCTCCATGACCTTGAGCAAGTCCCTTTGATTTCTCTGGGCCTCAGTTTCCCCATCTCCAGGTTCCTAATAGCTCTTACATAATGAGGTGGTGAAATGCACAGATTCAAGCCATTCAGCCTGGGTTAGAATTCCCGCCTTCCCTTTCTTGGCAGTGTGACTCCAGGCAAGTCACTAAACTCACCTCTGGCTCAGTTGCACCATCTGTGAAATGGGGACTACTGCACAGGGCTGTTGAGGGACCTTCTCTGGGGACCCTACTCTTACCATCTTATTGTATATGCCACGTGTCCCCTGCCCCCAGCAACTCCTGATCCCTCTTATTCTTCTCTACTTGTCCTTTTCCCCATAGCAGTTATTACCTCCTAACAAACTGTAGGATCGATTGATTGATTATGTTTATTCGCATGTGGGATCTTAGTTCCCCGACCGGGAATCCAACCCATGCCCCCTGCAGTGGAAGGGCAGAGTCTTAACCACTGGACTGCCAGGGAAGTCCCATGTTTATTCTTATTTTCCTCCTGCTTTTCCCTGCGAGATGGAACATTCATCAGTTTTGTTCACTGATGTCCCGAGCACCTAGACACACATGCACTTTTTAAATCTGGGGGCTATTGTGATTATCCTGCAGTTTGCATGTCACCATCCATGACAGAGCACACCTGTTTCCTCACTGCCCTCCCACACAGCATACTTCACATTTTGGGATCCCTGCCAATCAGACAGATTTTTTTTTTTTAAATGTTATCTGGTTTTAGTTTGAATTTGCATTTCTATTAGTATAAGTGTAGATGAGTATCTTATCATTTGCTCTAAGAGCCATTTGTATTATTTTTTCTATACTTGTACGAATGGTCTAAGTTTTCTCACACAGATCCAGCCCTCCCTCAGGGAAACCCATAGCATCGATCTCAGGCTGAGCCCTCTTTGGACCCCTCAGAGGACTGAAAAGAAGAGGATCCATATCCTCTGGTACGTCCAGATCACAATCATGCTCAATGACTCAAGTCTCCTTTTGGGTTTTCTAGCTGTAAACCAAGGGTGATAATTTACCACGGGTACCAGGAAGGTGACTCAGCCCAGGCCCAGGGCAGCCCCCAGCTCTCCAACCAGCAGGCTGCAGGTGCCTGTCCCACTGGCAGGCCTGTCCTCAGACTCTGCAGCACTCCTGCCGCTTACCCCAAGAAACAGAACTTCTTAGTCCTTCTGGGTTTCTATTTTCTCCCCACGTCTTTAGAAAGCTGTGGTGGGAACAGAACACTGCATTCAAAGGAGGCCCTGAATTGCCCTTTTGTGCTGCATCAATTCCAGGAACCAGCTCAGTATTCTCTGAAACAGAAAAGACTTGGACAGAAGCTGGCATCCTAAGAACCCTGGAGGCCAGGTCATCATTAATGAGCCACTGGCATCTTTGCCTCCTTAATATGCAAACAGAGCTTCTGCTCCTCGAGCTCCCACCCAACCCAGCTCTGTGCAGACGTTCATTTTAGAGGGAGATTGTTTTCCCTCCAGCATTTGCAAGGAGAGTTCCACAGACCACGGCTTTTTCTACCTGGGGACGTGGCTGAGGATGGTTATTTCCAGGTGTCAGTCATTATCTTGACCATGCACACATGGTGGACAAAGCCCGGGGTTCCGAGCAGATAGACCGGGGTTCAAATCCTTGCTCTGCCCCTTCCTGGCTGGATGACCTTGGCGGATGACCTCTCTGAGCAAGTGTGTTGTCATCCCCATATGCATCTACAATATAGTACCTACTTTGCAGGTGAGATGCTGGTGTCTTGGGATGAAGAAAAGATGCAGAAAGGGTGTTTGGAGATCACAGAAGAGGTATTCATTGGCCAGGCTTTCCTCGAAGGAGATGAGACCAAGGGAGTAACCACTGAGTTCTGGAATGATACAATCAAATCCTATTTTTTTTTTGGGGGGGGTGAAACTCATCAACTTCTTATAACCCTATTATTCTCAAGGTTAAAAAAAAAAAAATCCTTGCCCTGCCTCCTAAGACCCATGTAAGCTAGACCCTGTACCCTCCTAACCACCAATCCACCACTTGGCGTTGGGCTTTGAGGTCCCAGAAGTGTGGGCCTCAATTCAGGTCTAGGAAAATTTAGAGCACCCTCACCCCTCCTCCAGCCTCTGATCCTGGAAGCTCCCTCGACCTGGAATATTGCCCCACTCTTGTCTCCACTCTGGCTAACCCTTGCTCAACATTCAGCTTTCAACTGAAGAAATCACTTACTTGGGATCAGGGGTGGGGTTCCTGAAACCCAGAGTGGATTATTGGCTCCTTAGACCCCCTGCAATTTCCATCTTGTAACGTGCACTGCATATGTCATTTCTGACTCTCCGTTTTCCTTGCTGGGCTGCAAGTTCCTCAAGGATGCATTCCTAGAGCCAACACTGTGACTCCCTGTGACTGGACCCACTGAGTCTCTGGGCAAGGACAGAAAGGGAACTGAAGGGAGGGAAGGAAAGGACAGGCTGGTGGGGAAGACAGGGAGGTACTGGGGGTCCCCTGGAATCCCACAGCATTGCTATCTGGGGAAGGCCTGGAGATGGGGCGGGTGGATATACAACTTGGTGGCACGTTAAGGAACAGTCCCATTCTGAACTTTGGTGGGTATTTCACTCTTGGAAGCTTCAAAGTCATTTTCAAACCCTAATTACCCCACACATTAGCGCCCCAGGGAGCCACCAAACTTGGCCTCAATCCTCCCATTTGCAAATTAGAAAAACTGAGCCTCACAGTTCAAAGCTTGCCTGGAGCCAAAAAGGAAATCAGCCTAAAAGGCGGCTCATTCCTCAGGAAACCACTGGGTGGCGCAAGAACTGGAAGCAGAGACTACCAGGGGCCTCAGTTTACTTCCCTGGGTGAGGAGACACCCCGCACTCTATAATTCCTTAATTCGCTACTGTGGATTTACTTAGCTCAGGGGCCGCCGAGAGGCAGCACCCAGGCAGGTCACATTCGGCCCTCAAACATGTGTTGTGAAGATCTCAGTGTTTTTTATTTTTTAAAAAATAATTAATTATTTATTTATTTGGCTGCATTGGGTCTTTGAGGGACGTGGGATCTTCACTGCCACGTGTGGGATCTTTTTTTTTTTTTTAAGATTTATTTATGGCTGTGTTGGGTCTTAGTTGCGGCAGGCGGGATCTTCACTGAGGCATGTGGGATCTTTCATTGTGGCGCGCGGGCATCTCTCTAGTTGTGGCGTGTGGGTTTTCTCTTCTCTAGTTGTGGCGCGCAGGCTCCAGGGTGCGTGGGCTCTGTGTTTGCAGCACACAGGCTCTAGTTGAGGCGTGTGAGCTCAGTAGTTGTGGCGCACGGGCTTAGTTGTCCCGGGGCATGTTAGTTCCCTGACCAGGAATCGAACCCGCGTCCCCTGCATTGCAAGGAGGATTCTTGGACCACCAGGGAAGTCCCGTGCGGGATCTTTAGTTGCAGCATGCAGGCTCTTCCTTGCAGCATGCATGCAGGATCTAATTCCCTGACCAGGGATCAAACCCAGGCCCCCTGCATTGGGAGCACAGAGTCTTAACCACTGGACCATCAGGGAAGTCCCCTCAATGTTTTTTAAAGATAAAAGATTTTTTAATAAAAATCTAGATCTGAGAGTTCTCTTGAAAAATCAAAAGGTCTTGCTGGCCAGGATTCCATTTTCACATGTGCAAGACTGGCTAGAGCTGAGCAGTGACTGCCTCCTTTACACAGGGGGTGTGTTCACCAATTTGCCATAGTCCCCACTGCTCCATCTTGTCTCCCATCTGGCTCACTTCTCTCATTCATGAAACCTGCTGAACCCTGTAGGCATTCGAATCACAGTTCTTGAAGTATCTCCTCCCCTTTAGTCACTACCTGCTAGCTACACTGGCCTTCTCTGGGTTTCTCAAAAAAGTCAAGCTCTTTTCAGTCACAGGGCCTTTGCATAATCTGTTCTCTCTGCCTGGAACACACTTCCCTCCACCAGTCTCAGCTGAATACCTCCTCTGTCTGAATTGGGTTCCCCTTCATGGATCTGTGATTATCTCTCATATCACATATGACAACTTATAATTATTCATGTGTGTGCTTATTTGTCTCTGTCTCCCCTACTAAAATAGAAACCCAAGGAGGGCAAGGATTGCTTGGTGTTACTGATTGCTGCATTTGCAGCATGCAGCCCAGAACCTGGCCCATCTTATGAATTTGGTAAATATTTGTGGTATGAATACATGAATGAATGCTGGAATGCATGAGTGGGACTCTGCCAGCTCCATGAGCATCCATTCAATGACAAGGGGCCAATCCTCCCTGTCTTCCGGCAGGGTTAGTAAGAGGATAGCATTTTTCCAGCCTCCCTGTGGGATTCACTCAAGCCCATGTTGGGCAGGCCCATGTGTTCCCTTTTCACAGAAGCTCTGGGATGGAAGGTGAGTGAAAGCACTTAGGGGCATTTGCATTCAAACCCGGGTACATTTGTCAGGCAAGTACAGAGGACTAAAGGGATCAAAGGGATGATGAGATGACAGAGCTTCAAAACGAGGCTCCTTCCAGATAGAGAAAAGGAGACTTTAACTAAATCTATAAAATCCCAACTGGATGCAGAGGGAGGGATGATGGACACCCAACCTCAACTGTTAGAAGAAGGAGAGGTTCCACCTTCAAGTTTAAAAGAGTTTAAGGCAAAGAAAAGCCACACACACACCCCAACCTATTTTGCTCAGAAGGACCTTATGATGTTTCCTACCCCAAGGCAGAGGTAGGATGGGCCAAGAATAAAAACAGGTTTAAGAAGGCTTCAAATTGCTTCAAATCTGTCAATAGGTGACAGATCTGAGGCTAGGTTGGAGGCCCTTTTACAACCGTGTGGTCAATGTTTGGCCAATGTTGAATGAATGGGATGGCATGAATGTCACAGCATCATTCCTCTCCTGCAAGTGCCCACTAGGCCCTGATCAAAGCAAGAGTACTGGGCTAAAGGGATTCAAGTGATCGCATATTTGATGCTTCTGGTATCTCCAAGCTGTACCTGACTCATGTTGAAAAAGTTCATCTCCCAAGCTTGGGCGTCAGCCACTCCAAGAGAGAGAGCCACAGGGAAAGGTTCAGGGAGAGGATTGTGACGATGAAGTAGGTTTGACATTTCGTGCTGGATTCACGGAGAGGGGTCTCTAAAAAGGACAAAGAGATGAAGTGTCAGGAACAGGAATCACCAGGATCTGGTCAATAATCTGCTCCTGAAGTCTCAAATCCCAAGAGGAAGAGCTCCTCATCCTGGGCCACCCCTCAGCTTCTCCTGGCCTCCTGCGGCAGCTCTCCCCTCTAAACCCCAATAAAACCAGAAAGATGAGCCAGAGGACGAATGTGGGACTTGCAGGTGAAAGCTAGGGGCGCTGGAGAAGGCTGCTTTGAGAAGAGACAGCCAGTTTCTGCTCACCACAAAAAGGACTTTACTGAAGACTAATGCTCCCCCCCAAAAGGGGATAGAACTTCTCCAAAGGTAATGAGCCCCCTGTCACTGGAGGAGTACAAGGGAGACCCCAGAGGCTATTTTCATGGCACTTGTAGATGGGATCCCAGCATCAAGTACTGACAAGGTTCTTTAATGGGTGGTCTTGGATGGCCTTCAGAGAGAGGGTATTCAGACTTCCTGACATTGTATGCAAAATTTTTTCTGGGTGAGCATCTTTTTTTCCCTAGGGAAAGTGTTGATAACTTTCTTCAGCTTCTCAAAAGTGTTTATGACTTAAAAAAATTTAAAAACACTAAGAAGAACTGATGAGGTCACCATTTCCCAAAGCTGGCTACACACCAGAACATCTGAGGAGTTAAAAAAAAAAATAGGAGGCCCTCCCCAGATCCCACTCCAAGCCCACTGAATCAGAATCCCTAAATATTCGTTTTTTTAAAAAAGCTTTCTCTGGATAATTCTGATACCCTCAACCAGGGACTGGTCTGAAGTCTCTAGAAAATAGTAACCAAAAGTCTTAGTGAATTTTAAGGGACTCTGCACTCCTGAAGCTTTAGAATTCTGAGACAGAGGTCACGAAATAGGCCTATGGGCTGCTCTGGCCTATGGATGTGTTTGTACACAAATGATGAGGAGAGTATTTTAAAACAATAAACAAACAATTTTGATTCCTGTTTAAAAATTGCAATATTTCACACATGTACACAAAATCCAGTTTTCCATTTCTCCTAAAAAATTAGAACAGATGGCAAAATTTGACCCTCATTCCCAAATCCCAATATTCAACTGGAGCTTAGACAATTAGCCACAGTCCCCAGAACTGTCTATTACTATGATCAGTTGACTTTGCTCTCATGCATTAACTACCTAGCTCCCAAAGTCACTTCAGTTTGAGACCCCTATTTGAGGTTTCCCCAGAAAATCACCAGCTTGGGAGATCCTGCGGTGATTCCCCAATTGAGACAGGGGCCGTCTGCTCGTGGCTGAGCTGGGGCTTGAGGGGCCTCAGGTCCACACTTTCCCCAGCCCCCTGCCTTCCACCCTGCTGACATCTAGGAGTTGTCCTGTCACTCCAGCACTGGGGCCAAGGACTTCAAAGCCAAACAAGATGCAAGTTGAATTGGCACTAATCCTCTTCAGTCTTGACCTCTTTTCTTCTGCCAAGAAGAACCTTCCTGCCTCTGCTGGCTTCCTATTAAAATTAACAAGCGTTGCAGGCAGGCATCAAAGGCAGGGTTGTGCCTTTAATATTCCAGGCAGGCCCAGGCTGTGATCCCAGCCCCTCCCCGTCTTGCTCTCTTCCAACTGAACCGGGGAAAATGGTTCCGCTGGGAGTGCCAGAATCATCCTCGTCTGTTTGATATTTGCACCAAGGAAAATTCCAGGACCAGCAGAACATCTTCACAGCAATTTTCTTCAAAGTGCCCTGCAAAGACTGGCCAATTATTCTTAAGAGGCACCCTTAGAAAAGTGTGTTATTATCCCCATTGTATTAGCAGGGAAACTGAGGCCAAATGGCTTGTCCAAGGCCATACAGAGAAAGGGAGACGGAATCAAAGCAGTGGCAGCGTAAGTCTATGTCCATCTAAGGCTCACTCAGACCTGCATCTGGCCCAGGAATTCAAGCACACCTAGGCGTTCCTGCCCAGCTGGGTTGTCATGGCCACCCCTCCCGGTTCTCACGCTGGGTTTCCCAGACCCAAACTTCACAAAGACAGCAGTAACCCCACAGGTGCTAAGGGGAGGTAACAAGCTCTGTCATCAACCCCTTACAATGCAGGAAATGACTGCAGTGGATAACTGTTCTCCTCTATACAACCCTCAAACTGTTGTCTTTCTTTTTTCTCCCTAACATTAATTGGGGATGAGCCGATTATTTTCCGAGAACTATGTATTTATACTGGAGAAACCAACAAATTCAATAACTAGTGCACTATGGTTCTGAGTTGTTAGTGAAATCCCTGCCAGGTGTGTGTTGGGGGGGGCGCTCTGTGGGTTGAGCCTTGGTTCCTCTATCTAAGGGGCCTGTTCAAACAGAAGTCCCCAGACCCCAAGGATTTTGGAACTGGAGAAAACATTGATCTGGTGAGCCCAGAACACACTGCAGGGGCTGCAGGGCCTGGGCTGCTGAATTGGCTCCCACATCTTCGGAAGAAAAGCACAGCTAAAAGTGCCTGCAGACAATTAACAATTAGGGAAGTTTCTCCTAAATGTGGCTTTGATCCCAATGCTGTAGACAATTTACAGACGGCTTTGGTGCTGGCTGAGGGGTTACTCCTTTAGAAATTTTAGAGACAGGCATCTTCTAAACAGCTGTCTCTTTACCTGCACCCGGAACAGACCACCAGCTCTGACACCTCATCGCTGTTTCGGGGAAATTGTGGCCCAGGGCAGGGAAGTGAACTTGTGAGTGAGCAATCCCAGTGAGTGAGTTTAGAGGACTCAGTTGCCCTGACTCCCGGGCTAGGCTTCTTGCCCCAGGAGAGAGAAAAGAAGAAACAAGAGAAAAAGTGAGATGTGCAAAGGTAAAGGGGGAATGAGAGAAAAGAAGGAGGAAAGAGGAGGAGAAAGAAGAAAGGCAAGCAGAAGAGGCAGAGGGAGAGATGGGCACAGAGGCAGCCGCATTTATTTCACCATCTGAGCACACACGTCTATGATGCTCACCAGTGGTTTCTTCTCCAGTGTCTCAGCTCCCCAATTACGCAATTCTTCTTTGTACCCTTGGGTAAGGCAGGTGGCACCGTGTGAGGCCCTCGCCGGATGCTTAACCCAAGCAGGTGGTTCTGCGAATGGCCTCACTCCACAGTCACCTAAGAGGTTTCAAAGGCCCTGGGAAGTTTCCTTCCTCAATTCATCACATGGCCCAGATGATTCACACTGTGGATGGACTGGTGGCCGGGACACTTCCCCTCTGGGGCCTCAGGCTCCCAAACTGTAAATGGGGTTGGCATTGAGACAAGGTCTGCACCACATTATTGCCCTTACAGCTCTGGCACTCTAGAATTATGTTAATTCCAGGAATTCTTCTGTTTCCCTCCTTTTTCAAGAATTCTCCAGAAGCATTACAGAGCAAATCCAGAACGCCTTGCTAGGAATCAATTTCAACCTGAAGGAAGGGCTTCTAAACAAAGGGGATAAAGTGCAGAAGCCTGAAATGAGCTTTGCCGACTGGGCCCCAGTGGGCTTGCGGAGGACTTAAGGCTGAAGATGCAGCCCCCTCTACTCTCACCTCCTGCCCCCCGACACCTTGAGTGGTTTTCCTGGGTTTACACCGGATGTTCATCTTTATCAACCAAGGTCACTTTGAGCCTTCAACAGGGGAATTATTAAAAACCAGCAGTGTGGGAAGACAGACTTGCCACATGTGTGAGAAAATAATATACAGACTGATGCCAAAGTGGGATTGCTTAGCGCTACGTCCTACTGAACGATGGAGGAATGCAGCATTTTAGGAAGAAGAGCGGACCACGTAGAGAAGACATGAGGGACCAAAAGTCTTACGATAATATGCTCAACCTTGGTAGTAATTAGGGAAATGCAAATCAACAGCCAAGGATATGCCACTTCACATCTGTCACACCCGCAAAAATGAAGGCTGGCGGTACCAAGTATTAACAAGGCTATGGAGAATTGGGCACTTGAGTACATTGGTCATGGGAGTGTAAACCCCTGTGGTGAGCAATTTGGAAAGATCTAGTAAAGCAGAACAAGCATGTCCCCTTCAATCCAGCAAGTCTACTCCTAGGTATACCCCCTACAGAAACTCTGGCACATGTCACATACAGAAACACTATACGTGGATATTCACTGCAGCAGTGCTTATAACAATGAAAAAGTGGAAAGAAACACCTAAATGCCCATCAACTGGATAAATTGCGAAGTAGTCACAGAATAATATAAAGCAGTTAAAATCATAAAACGCTGAGCCAAAAAAGCAAAAAAAAAAAAATTGTAAGAGGCTACAAAGAGAATGATGCCATTTTATAAACGGTTTATAAACCTGTAAAACAAGGGTGTGTAATTTTTATAGATACATATGTAATAAAACTAGAAGAACATGCATGGGCATGATAAACACTTCATGAAATTGGTTCCCGGGTTTGGTGATAGAGTAAGAATGAGATTTGGAAAGTTAACACGGAGGGTTTCCACTCTGATTATTTTGTTCCTTTAACGATTGAAATGAACAGGACAATGTTAATATCTGATAACACTGGAAGGTTCTGTATTTAATTTTCTATTCTTATCTGTTTTTGAAATCATCCCGAGTTTAAAAAATAATTTTAAAAAGAGAAAACACCACTATGGAGAACAATATGGAGGTTCCTTAAAAACTAAAAATAGAACTACCATATGATCCAGCAATCCCACTCCTGGCCATATACCCAGAGAAAACCATAATTCAAAAAGATAGGGCTTCCCTGGTGGTGCAGTGGTTGAGAGTCTGCCTGCCGATGCAGGGGACACGGGTTCGTGCCCCGGTCAAGGAAGATCCCACATGCTGCGGAGCGGCTAGGCCTGTGAGCCGTGGCCACTGAGCCTGCGCTCCCGGAGCCTGTGCTCCGCAACAGGAGAGGCCACAACAGTGAGAGGCCCGCGTACCGCAAAAAAAAAAAAAAAAAAAAAAAGATATATGCACCCCTATGTTCATTGCAGCACGATTTACAATAGCCAACACATGGAAGCAACCTAAATGTCCATCAGCAGACAAATAAAGAAGATGAAGTATACATATATAATGGAATATTACTCAGTCATAAAAAAGAAATAATGCCATTTACAGCTACATGGATGGGCCTAGGATTATCATACTAAGTGAAGTAAGTCAGACAGAGAAAGACAGATATCATACGATATGACATATGCAGAATCTTAAAAAAATGTTGATACTAATGAACTTATTTACAAAACAGAAACAGACTCACAGACTTCAAAAACAAACATGCTTACCAAAGGGGAAACATTGGTGGGGAGGGATAAATTAGGAGTTTGGGATTAACATATACATACTACTATTTATAAAATAGATAATCAACAAGGACCTACTGTATAGCACAGGGAACTCTACTCAATATTCTGTAATAATCTATACGGGAAAAGAATCTGAAAAAGAATGGATATATGTACATAACTGAATCACTTTGCTGTACACCTGCAACTAACACAACACTGTAAATCAACTATAATATAAATTTTTTAATGTTATTTAGATTCACATGTAATAGGTTTATTATTGTTATTTTAAAGAATTAATAAATAAATGTTTTGAGGAAAAAAAAAAAAGAAAGCACACTGGGCCTGAGTTCCAATTGGGATTCCAGGGGCAGATGTGGGAGTTCCCACTGTTCCCCTGGGCAAGGCCCCTAACCTGGAAGGCAGGGCTTGTGTTCAGTGGTTTTCCAACTGGTCCTAGCAGCAGCAAACCATGCTCCCCCCAGCCCCCAGATAAAATCATTACAAGAGGGATTGAGGGGGTGGGTTTCATAAGACAAAACAGATTTTAGAAAGAGGAGCTGCCCTATTTAAATAGAGGGAGGGGAGAGGGACGGGACCTAGCATCCCATCCACAGAAGCCCCTGCAACACACCTCTGTGAAGCCCTGGGGCTCTGAGCCTGCACAGTGCAAAAACCTCCAGTCCAGCCCCAATATTCCATGAGGAACCCAGAGGTTACCTAGACGGGGAGAAATGAAGGGCTGAGACTAGGGTGAGGCAAGGGAGGGACCTCGGGGCCAACGTTTAGGGAGATACTCACTCTCGGGGCCGTTCAAAGGCCGCCCTGCATTTGTGTGTCCTCACAGAAACCCTGCTTGCTTTCTCCTTTCTGATAGCTATGGACATGCTCACCACCCCTCCTGGAAAGCACGATTGTGAGAACCAGGCCCTGTGTCTGGCTCTCTTACTCCATCCAGAGGGCTAACCCAAAGCCAGGCACACAGTAGGCCCCAAATATGTTTGCTGAGTAATTGATTAAGGAAGGGAGGGAGGGAGGGATGGAGGGAGGAAGGAAAGAAGAAAGGGGGAGGGGGAAGGGAGGAAAGGAGGGAGGGAAGGAGAAAGGAAGGAGAGGATGAAATAAGGAAGGATGGACGACCCTAGCCTCCTGCCCCCTCTCCAAAGCCACACCACGCAGCTTGTAGGATCTTAGTTCCCCGACCCGGGATCGAACCCTGGGTCCTCAGCAGTAAAAGCGCAGAGTCCTAACCACTGGCCCACCAGGGTATTCCCCAGCAGCATTTTTTTTTTTCTTTTTTTTTGGTACGCGGACCTCTCACTGTTGGGGCCCCTCCCGTTGCGGAGCACAGGCTCCAGATGGGCAGGCCCAGCCGCTCCGCGGCATGTGGGATCCTCCCTGACCGGGGCACGAACCCACGTCCCCTGCATCGGCAGGGGGACTCTCAACCGCTGCGCCACCAGGGAAGCCCAAAGCAGCATTTTTATAATAAAGAAAATGCGGTATAAAGGGCCCGGGGAAAGGGCAGATGCAAGAAAGCCAGTTGGGAAATGAGTCCTGAATCTTCACGGGAGGTGATGGTGGCTCAAACTAGGTGACAGAGATGGAGGCAGACAAGACGTTGGTGTGCTTGGAGGCGATGCCCGGAGCAGAAGCTCATCTGGGGTGTCTGAGATGCTGTCTGATGTCTACGCGGAGATGTTGAGTAGCAGTCAGAAACATGAGCCTGGAGTTCAAAAGAGAGGCCCAGGTTGGGGGTGTAAATGGGGAGTCTCCAGCACATAGGTGGTATTTAAAGCCATGATCCTGATAATTTTTTATGTCTTATAAATAAAAGAGCTGAAGCAAACGTGACCAAGTTGACATCTGTTAATTCCAGGTGGTAGATAACGTGGTGTTTGTAATACTGTTCTTTGTACTTTTTAGTATGTTTGAACTTTTGTAATAAAATTAATGAATAAACAGTAGAGAAAGCCACAAGGTTCCAAATGGCTGAACAGTCCTGCCTTAGAACTCAAGAGTGGGTGCTGGCAGCGAGTCAAGGAGCCGGGTTCAAATCGCCCCACCACGAACCTAAGCTGGGTGACCAGGGCTTAACCCTGTCTCTCTGGGCCTCTGTTTCCCCATTTGGACAAGAAGTTGGCCCATGACTTCTCAGGGTTCTGCCAGCACTGACCATCTTGATTCAAGCTGGTGTCCCCTGGGGCCCCGGCCTGCTTTGATTTTGTCCACCCATATGTTATGCCTAGTCCTACAGAGGAAGCCAAAAATACCCTACAAGTGGGCCTTGTAGGTGGAAGGTCAACTCTGACTCCAAACAGATGCAAACTGCAGCAAGGGACGTCAGAAAGGAAGGGCAGTGCCCCATGGTCCCCAGGCCCTGGGACCCGAAAGCAACTAGGCTGAGCTTAAAAGCTGGGAACCCAGAGACTAAAACTCTTTACAATATTTACTGCTGATGGATGCATCCCACTCAGGACCCTGGGACCAGTTGTAGAATAGTCTATGAGCCTGAAACATACAAATGGGTGAGTGGCTGAACCAATCTGTCAGCTGTATTAAGCACAGATAATAATAATATTAATAGCGAAATAATAATATTGATGTGTCGGCTTCTGAACTAAGTGCTGAATAAGGATTCTCTCATTTAACCCTCACCATGACAGTGCCATGGGGTTACCATGTTCATGAGCCACACTTTGCAGTTGAGGAAACTGGGGCTCAGAAGGGTTAAGCAACTTGCCCCCAATCAGGCAGCAGAACTGGGATCAGGACCCAGGCAGCATGATTCCAGATCTCCAGCTCTAGACTGCTCTTGGTGAGCGACAAGATCCTCTACATCTCTTCAACAAGAGCTGGAGGAGACAGCCTACGTGTAACTCTATTGAGTCATTTATTCATCGTCAGCTCATCAATATTTATTGAGCACCCACTGTGTGGCAGCACTCAATGTGCCTGGCCACACGGCTGCTGAGATGAAGAAGCACAGCCTCTGTTTGTGAGAAGACTGTGGTGTAGAGAGAGGCCAATTTATAAACCAGCGTTATAAAAACCAATGGCTCCAGGCTGCTCCTGGGGAGACACCTATGTCCAGAGGGGCCCTGTATGGGAAAGGGTGGTGACCCAAGCGCAAAACGTGGACCAGGGTGTGGAGTGACAGCACAGGACCTTTCTCTGCCGTCATCGTGGCTGAACCTCCATTCCCAGGCCACGAGTCCCAGAACTTCTGGCAGAAACTGCTGGACGTAGGAACAGCGGGTGTCTAGCTTTGACCTTTGTGGGAGGGGGAGAAGATGACAACGCAGTCATTTAGGTTAAGAGGTGGAGCGTTAGCTGCTCCTCTGGAACAGCCATTTCATTGTTCTGAGAAAAACCACTTGACTTTTCGTATGGAGAGGCCGTATGTGGAGAAGGAGATATTTAGGGCTCAGTGGCTCAGAGGAGCTACAACTGCTGTGTGGCCACAGAAAAGCTGCTCAAGCAGGACTGCTTCTTTGCAGAGGAGCTCTTACCTCAGGGCCCCTGGGGAGAGTGGGAGGAGGCCCAGCAATGGGATTTCAGAGATCCACAAATCCCTTGAACTTGCGGCAGGAAAATGTCATGTATTTGTACTTTTTTTTTGCCTAGGTAGAGCTTTCATCAGATTTTCAAGGGCCCCTTGAATCCCCTGAGAAGGCTAAGGATGATGCCTCTGAAGAAATACAGTCATACCTCAGTAGCCACAGCGTATGGGTTCCAGGACCCCAGCGGATACCAAAATCCAGGGATAGTGAAGTCCCGTACAGAAGACAGCGAGCAGTCCACCCTCTGCAGCTGCAGGTCCCACCGCCGTGGGAATGGAGGACCAGTGGCACTGATACTTATTTTCTAAGTGCGCATTTAAGCTGTGTCCCCCAGCCATTCCACGTTCCTGGGGTGGCGTGTGTGTTCTTGTTTTCCTGCTGCCATGCAGAGATCAGGAGCTGAGACCCAGAAGATGGCCAAAAGGGCAGACGGGGTCTGTGGATGCGCCTCCCCAGGCCCTAGGGGACACCATGTAACAGGAACTGGACAGCCCGGGTGCAGTCAACATGGACTCTACCACCTGATGCTACACATGGTTGTTTCAATCCACACAGCCCAGAAACTGGGAAAAAGCTTGGGGATTGGATTTTGATACTATCATTCAGTTGAGGCCTTAAGCAACGCTACAGTGTCAGCCATCCAAGGAAGAAGCAACTTCTGGCTCAGAGAGTGAGCAGGGAGGAGGAGAGACGGCTTAGATAAGGGGGAAGGGAAATCCTTTCCTCTCTCTGGGCTCACTTAGTTGGGCCAGACCTTCCAAGGCATTCATATCTGCTACAGGGCACACTCAAGAGTGGAGGGCAAGGGGGAAGAAGCTGGACCTTCCAAGAGATGGGCTGGGACTGGGCTGTAAATGCAAGCGTGGGAAGGCAGATCCAGCCTTTGGGCTTTGACAGCAGCCCTGCCGGGTCGTGGGTTTCCTGGGCTGAGATATCCTCCAGCCCTTCTGCACCATTAGCTGTTTTATGTCTTTTTGGTTTTTTAATAAATTTATTTTATTTATTTATTTTTGGCTGCATCGGGTCTTCGTTGCTGCCCGCGGGCTTTCTCCAGTCGTGGCAAGCGGGGGCTACTCTTTGTTGTGGTGCGCGGGCTTCTCATTGCAGTGGCATTTCTTGTTGGGGAGCACGGGCCCTAGATGCAAGGGCTTCAGTAGTTGTGGCATGAGGGCTCAGTAGTTGTGGCGCACAGGCTCTAGAGCGCAGGCTTAGTAGTTGTGGCACACGAGCTTCATTGCTCTGCGGCATGTGGGATCTTCCCGGACCAGGGCTTGAAACCGTGTCCCCTGCATTGGCAGGCGGAGTCTCAACCACTGCAACACCAGACAAGCCCTTTTTTAAAAATAAATTTATTTATTTATTTTTGGCTGATTAGCTCTGTTTTTACTCACCCCTGGCTCTCCAGTGCCCAGCACAGTGCTGGCCCTTGGAAGGTGCTGAATGAATGAATGGGCCTGGATCCCCGACTACGCTGTGAACTCCTTTGGGGCAGGGACCATTTGGGGACCACTACAATGTTGCCCCTCCCTACCCTTCCCCAGTGCCCTGATGACCATGGGGCTGAATCCCTTTCTCCTCACTAGAAGTTCTCAGCTCAAACCCATGGCTCCACGGGTCAGACTGAGGCCCTGGTGGTCCTTGCGGATGAGTAAAGGAGAACCCACTAACTTACACATGGGAGAAACTATCTCCACTGGTGGTGGCCAGGACCACTTTTTGGCCTTTCAGAGTGAGGAGGAGGGGGCAAGAACACAGGAGGCTAGTTCCAGGCCCCGCCTAATGTTTAGGGGGGCAGAGCAAGAATACAAGTGAGAGGTCCACATACTACCCAGCTAAAATATATATATATATATATATATATATATATATATATATATA
>NW_021703766.1:28709598-28756908 GCF_005190385.1 Monodon monoceros
TACGTGGGCCTTTCACTGTTGTGGCCTCTCCCGTTGCGGAGCACAGGCTCCGGACGCGCAGGCTCAGCGGCCATGGCTCACAGGCCCAGCCACTCCGCGGCATGTGGGATCTTCCCGGACTGGGGCACGAACCCATGTCCCCTGCATCGGCAGGCGGACTCTCAACCACTGCGCCAACAGGAAAGCCCCCCGGCTAAAATATTTTAAAGTTATAAATCAGATAAACAAATAAAATACTTTCTACCCTCCTACCTTAACATTGCAACCTAGAATGCAGAGGTGCCTGGCGATCTGCCCCACGGCCCCAACCCCCAATCTGTGGCCCCCCTCCCTTCTCTCCCCACCCCTAGCTCCTTCCTTCACACACCCCTGTGGGCACCAGCCCACACATCCAAACTCTGTCTGTACCCCCAGCAAACAGCCACCCGCGGCCACCTCTCAGGCCTAGAGAGACACACACTGGCTGCACACCTGTCCTTGGGAGCCTGGGGAAGAGGACTGAGCAAATCCTTAGAAGCAAGCAGGCTTGGGAAGACAGAAGATTCCAGCATCCAGGGTGCTCCACATGTGGTCTAGAAAGAGAGGTTACAGGCTCTGAGTGGGCACCTGCCCCTGACTTTGGGGGCCTTCTAAAGCCAGGGCACAGAATAGGGGCCCCCGCCTGCACATGGTAAAGGGCTTTCATAGTCAACCAGGGGAGATAGATGAGACCCCGGGCCAGGACAGGAGCAGCCCCTGTGAAGGAGGGAACAGAAATGGCAGATAACAGTATGTGTAGGACTTGGAGAGGGGACACAGGTAGCTCCCAATCTGCGCAACGTGACTGCAATTTGAGCCTAAGCCTGGCTCCCTGACACCTCAGCAGGTGGCAGGTACAGCCACCTGCACCCTTTGTGAAAAGCCACCTAAATGACTGTACTGCTTGCCCTCTCCTCTGCCCTCCTCAGCCAACACCCATCCCATGGCTGGGCTGTGTACAGGGCGTCTGGCCCCAGGGAGAGGTGAGGTGAGTCCAAGTCTACACCCACACAGCCATAAAAAAGAAGCCTCTGGTGACTGCTCACTCAGCCTCACTTCACCAGCTGTGACAGCACCACAGCCTCTCAGACACCTGGACCATGGACCCTGGGGAATGCACCTGCATGTCTGGTGAGTAAGGATGCCCACCCTGGGATTCTGTGACCTCTCGCCAGCTTCCCACAGGGAGCCTGCAGGACTGTGATTAATGCTTCTCTTCTTCCAATTAGAAGCACCAATGGAGTTTGTGTGAGACTGGCCACCTTTGTGGCAGCTCCCGCTCTCTGTTGGATACCAGCTTGATTTGCTAGAATTAATAACCTGGCTTAGGAATGACTGCGGTGGGACCTAGCGGCAAGCCTCTGGGAGCAGCCACCAGGGTGGGGGAAGAGCTCTGGCCCAGACCAACCTGCTTCTGGTCCATTGCTCCCATCCACTCCTGACACTTATTATTTCCAAGCCTCAGTTTCTTCATCTGAAAAATAGGGTTACTTATCCCCAGCTGCCCACCTCCTAGGGTTGCTGTGAAAGGGTTAAAATCATAAAGCATTTGCAGATGTCAGGGGAGTTATTAGAAGCATATGCGGACCTCCAAGTCTGAAACTGCTTAATTCCATGGAAGCATGTTGGCCAGGAGAAGTGAGGTCAGGGTTCAGAGCCATCTTGGGTTTTATGACCTTTGGAAACGGCATCAAGAAGTCTCACAAGTCTCCCTGGTTCCTAACAGGACATGTCTGTCCCCAAAATTTGCCAAAAAGACAGAAGCTTCCAGCATCTTGAAACTCAAAACAAGAAGCAGGATGATTTTTTTAAAAAAATATAGATGGTTTTATGATATGGAAACAAGTGGTAGCTGTGACTCTCACTTTGGGCTTGTTTATATCCTTTGCCCTTCCTCCTACACATTCAGGATCTCCATCTTGCCTGATACCTTGAAAAGGTGAGGAGTTGAGGATTTCCATCTTGCCTGATACCTTAAAGTTTTCGACAGTCCCCAGGGGACCTTGGGCTTGGCCTAACTTAGTGGTTCTCAAACCTGATTGTACATCAGAATCATCTGGGTTGCTTTTTTTTTTCTTCTTCTATTTTTTGGCCACATTGCGCAGCACATAGGATCTTAGTTCCTTGACCAGGGATCAAATCCATGCCCCCTGCAGTGGAAGCGAGGAGTCTTAACCACTGGACCACCAGGGAAGTCCCTGGGTTGCTTTTTAAAAAATACTGATTCCCTTTCTCCACCCAGACCTATGAATCATAATATCTCAAAGGTTGGCCCTAGGAATCTGCATTTTAATAAGTACCCCCAGGGATTCTGATGTAGTCCCCCCCAGTTTCTGTCCATGGACTGTGACTGGGAACCACTGGGTGGTCTTCACCACTGGGGTGATTCTCAGCAGCATCTTCAACCTCCTGTCCATCCACTGACCAAGGGCAGCCCAGACCCTCGGCCACCTAGCTGGCCTGTGGCGCGCCTGCGTGCCTGCTCCACCTCGATGCTCATGCTTGTGGCTCTGTCCTTTCTCCTAGGAGGAACCTGCACCTGCGGAGACAACTGCAAATGCAAAACCTGTAGCTGTAAAACATGTCAAAAAAGTGAGTCTGGTGACCGGGGCCATGCACTGCTGGCGGGGAGCTGGGAGTCCGTTTCTGTCATCCTCAACCCTCCAGCCACGGTGGGATTGAGGGGGTCCTGGATGCCTTTACCCATTTGGGAGGGATCTGAAATGAAAGCTGAGTCCCCCGGGCTGCAGCTGACCTGGGGGTGAGGGCATCCTCAGTGTTTCAGGGGTTTGGATAAGAAGAGGGCTGAGGGGAGGTTCCAGCCTGCCCAGTAGTGAAGGGAATGGCCTGGCGTCATGAGCCCTTGGATCTGCCACTGTCCAATGGCGGTGAGCCAACCCCTTCCCCTCCCTGGCCTCTGATGGACTCTGGGTGACCCCTGAGGTCCCTTCCAGCTCTAACATCCCACCACTTCCTGTCCCAGGTTTTTTGCTCATGTGGATCGGAACCTGTGTGTAGCATGCTCTTGTTTTTCTACTTCCTTCTAAGTGGTGAAGGGGGAAGTGGTCAGATAAGAGTGTTGACCCAAAGCTGATCTGTCCATCTCCTGCCCCTTCCAGGCTGCTGTCCTTGCTGCCCCCCGGACTGCGTCAAGTGTGCCAAGGGCTGCATCTGCAAAGGGGCCTCGGACAAGTGTAGCTGCTGCCACTGAAATGCATCCATCGTGCTGGGGACAAGGCCTGGGAAGCATCTGTACAGTGCATTAGTCGAGGAGTTGGAATGACTGTACAATAGGTTGTGCTTTTTATATATTTGCCCAGGTCAGGTGGTGGTGACATTCATATAAAGTGCTTGGAGCAATAAAGTTTTCACTCGTGGTTGTCTGGTGGCTCAGAGCAATGTTTTACCCTAGCCCAGCAGGACCAAGAAGGGCTGGTCCCATGAAGATACAGTAGGCGCCAACCTGTACCCATTCTGCAGATGGCTGCTAACCCCGAGATCCTACCGCTCTGCCTGAGGGTTTTCTCGTGTAGCACGAGCTTGCTTGACGCATGCACAGGGCAGGCCGCCCCTGGGAACAGCCCTTAACAGATGACAAACAGGAGTTAGTGAATTCATAACATCAGCATCTTTACCCTTACAATGGGACAAATCTGAGTCATGTTCTACACCGTCCTCCAGAAGTCCTCAGCAGCAATGAACTCCGGTAGCCCACAGACGTAAACTTACTCCGTATTGGCTTCCTTCCTTCTCTGCCTCACTTCTCCATCCTCTTTCCAGGGCTTCCTGGGATCCCCACGCAAAGAAACTACTTGTACAGGGTCCGCTTTCGGGGTAACCTAATCTTTTTTTTTTTTAAGTAAGGTTTTATTTATTTATTTTTAATTTATTTTTTGGCTGCATTGGGTCTTCATTGCTGCGCACGGGCTTTCTCTAGTTGCAGTGAGCGGGGGCTACTCTTCGTTGCAGTGCACAGCCTTCTCGTGGCGGTGGCTTCTCAGCATGGGCTCTAGGCACATGGGCTTCAGTCTACACGGCAGGCTCAGTAGTTGTGGCGCACGGGCTTAGTTGCTCTGCGGCACGTGGGATCTTCCCAGACCAGGGCTTGAACCTATGTTCCCTGTACTGGCAGGCAGATTCTTTTATTTATTTATTTATTTTTGGCTGTGTTGGGTCTTCGTTGCTGCGCGCAGGCTTTCTCAAGTTGAGGCGAGCAGGGACTACTCTTCATTGTGGTGCGCGGGCTTCTCACTGCGGTGGCTTGTTGTGGAGCATAGGCTCTAGGCACGTGGGCTTCAGTAGTTGTGGCACACGGGCTCAGGAGTTGTGGCTCGTGGGTTCTACAGTGCAGGCTCAGTAGTTGTGGTGCACGGGCTTAGTTGCTCCTCGGCATGTGGGATCTTCCCGGACCAGGGCTCGAACCCGTGTCCCCTGCGTTGGCAGGCGGATTTTTAACCACTGCGCCACCAGGGAAGCCCCCCCCCCGCAAAAAAACAAACCTATTTTTAAATAGGTCTCCATACACAATGTACAAAACATAAAAGATACAAAGAGAGTAAGACTCCTTCCCACCTTTGTGCCCCAGTCCCCCCCTCCCCAAGTCAACTGTCACCACTTACTGGTGTGCCCTCCCAGGGATATTCTGTGGCTGCACAAGCACCGATGATACACAGCATCTGCCCCACGCCGAAACACACGCTATTTACCTTGAAAACTTGGCAAGTGTTTTCTCTCATATAGTAAACTCTCTGCCAGGTCCTTTTTTCCATTTAAGAGAAAAGAATAGGTAGATGGAAAAAATTAAGAGCTTAAACAACCAAAAAAATAAGGTGACAAAAGAAAAAATAGATGAAACAAAAGGGTTAAAGAAAATATGGGAGACAAAGAGAAAACTCCACACACATCTCTGCCGTGGTGGCGCTGCCCAAGGCAGCTGAGGCTGTGACTACGTCTTTTGGTCTTTTTCCGACCCGCCAAGCCTAGCACTGTGCCTGGGACCCCTCAGAGCAGGGGTCATAAACACCCCTAAAAATTCACTGACAGCTATAAACCTTCCTCTCCCTAAAAATACCCATATGAACAACCTCAGTCAATCTTACATATGATCTTAGGGAATTCACAGGCTGTCCCAAAGCCATCTCTGGAACCCCCAGAAGACCCTGATTAAGAACCTAAGGTCCATGTGATCTGTTACTTAAAAGAATAAAGTAGTCTAATAATAGATTAAAATACTGAGCACTTAAGACCTGCCAGGCACTGGGTCCAGCACTGCCTACACATTACTTCATTTGATTGTCACCACACGACCTCACGAGGTCAGTACCGTTATCAACCCCATTTTACAGATGAGGAAACCAAGGCACGCAGAGGTTAAATGACTTGCCCAAGGCCGCTCATCTAGTTTTGTAGAACTGAGATCTGAACCCAGGTCCAACAGACTCCAAAGCCATGCCCTGAGAGTGCAGAAACAACTTCCAGGATGGAAGGCGGTCAAGGCTGAAGTCCCTGAGGCTGGCCCTGGTGAGGAGGCGGAGACGCAGCCCACACTCACCCACACCACCACCCTCAACAGAGCGGGAGGTAAACTCAAGCTCTGGGAGATTGTTCATTCACGCTGCCAACGGCCTGACACCAGGACCCAGAAGAGGCCAGGAGCAGCCTTCTCCACCCCTGGCCTAGATCAAGGTGACCCAGAAGCAGGAGCGGGTGAGAATGGAGCCTTCTCCAAGGGTGCCCTGTGGGGCTGGGCTCAGTGGGTCAAACAAGGAGCAGGACTTACTGTGTGCTTCCTGGCACTGGGCACTTCCATAATCCACACTGTCATCCTCTCTGTTTGGAAATCATCTGTGGCCTCCCTGGGAAGGTTTCCCCCTCCGTCCATGAACTGTGCTTTACATGCAGCATCACAGTGCAATGGAAAGGGCTCAGCCTTGGGAGTCAGATGCTCTACCCTCCCTGGATGCATGACTTTGACCAAACCACTTACCTCTTGAGGCTCAGTTTCCACATCTGCAAAGTGTCCCTCCCTCATAGGGAAAAACCATAGCACAGGGTCTATGCACATAGTAGGTGCTCCGTGAACAGGGATTCATAGGGCTACAGCCTTTCTTAGGCTTCTGTTTATGAATCTCTGAGAAGGCCCCTGCCAAGTCCTTCTCTGTGACTGCAGAGCTCTGACGCCCCTTGGGAAGGACACGATGCTGGTAATGACACCTTCCAGGGGGCAGAGAGGTCCCCTGTGTCTCCAACAAGCAAGCTGGCCACTCTCTGTGCAACCTCAGCCTCGGTGCACACAGGGCTGCCATCTCATCTCACCCAAATGCTTCACCTGAATAATCTCTTTTATTTCTACCACATCTTGAAGGGAGAATCAGCCCTCAGTGTCTCACTTTAATAATAATAATAATAATACCAACAACTAATATTTATTGAGTGCTGAACACTTAACAAGCGCCAAGAGCTGGGCTAAGCAATTTCTGAACATCATCTCATGGACCCTGCACCATCAGGACCACTTTAGAGCTGGACAGTCAGGGCCCTGCTATGGACCCCCTGCCTTAGAGGGTCTGTCTCTGGTCCCCCTCCCCACAGGTGAGGAGTCTGAGGGTCCAAGGAGACACATCCACCTGGAACTCTCATACCTGTCCCTCCCCCACTGTCCCCATCCCACCAACTAGACAAGGCTTTGGGTACCTGGGACCAATTCCAGAGTCTGTGTGGGCCTCCTCCCCAGGTTGGTCCTGCCTGAGGGTAGACCATGCCATCAGTCTGTACACTCCTAGGGCTGAGGGATGGCCAAGGGGCAGCTGTATTCAAGGATGGGAGATGCGTGGATAGGGACTGAGCGCTTGCACTTTGATGTTTACAGTGTGGAACGGAGGCAGGGGTGGGAAGAGAAGAGATGAACTACAGGACAATCCTCCACCTTTGCTTTTGCCCCAAGCCCAGCAAGTGTTCGGGGGAGGCCTCCACTAACAACCCTGGAGAAGAATCCTGTTATGACCCCACTTTACAGATGACAAAGCCGAGGCTCAAGAGATTCAATGGTTTGCTCAGAGTTATAAGGCTAGTAAGGGGCAGACCTAGGACCTGAATTTAGGGCTGCATGACATAGAGGCTGTGCTCATGCCTATACTAGATGGATGGGGCTGAGAGAAGGCTGCAGGTAATCCTGCCCCACACTCAGGAATAAGAGGTCCCTGTCCTGGGCCTTGTGCTTTAGAGAGCCTACATATCCAAACACTCAAAACACAAATTTATTAAAGAATACCTGGGGGCCTCTGTCACTCACAAGCTAGTACTTATTTGGCACAGTGTGATCAATTAACCCTAAACCCTGGTCTGCTCTTGTGTCTAACACTGTTCCCTAAGAAAATACTCCTCCAGCTCTTGTCCTATGTCCTCAAATCAACAAAAAGTGAGTCAAAGACCTTAACAGATGCCTCACTAAAGAAGATATACAGACGCCAAAGAAGCATATGAAAAGATGCTCCACATCATATGTCTTCAGGGAAATGCAGATTAAACCAACAAGGAGATACCACTACACACCCATTAGAATGGCCAAAATCCAGAAGACTGACAACACCAAATGCTGGCGAGGACGTGGAGCAACAGGAGCTCTCATTTGTTGCTGGTGGGATGCGAAATGGTACAGCCACTCTGGAAGACAGTTTGGCAGTTTTTACAAAACTAAACATACTCTTATATAATCCAGCAACTGTGCTCCTTTGTATTTACCCAAAGGAGTTGACACCTTATGTCCACGCAAAAGCCAGTACATGAATGTTTTATAGCCGCTTTATTCATAATTGTCAAAATCTAAAAGTAACCAAGATGTCCTCCAGTAGATGAATGGATAAACTGTGGGACACCCACAGTGTGAATGGAATATTATTCAACATTAAAAATAAAGGAGCGATCAAGCCATGAAAAGACATGGAGGAGATAAATGCATATCACTAAGTGAAAGAAGCCAATACAAAAAGGCTACATACTGTATAATTCCACCTAGATGACATTCTAGAAAAGGCAAAACTATGGAGACAAAAAAAATCAGTGGTTGCCAGGGGTTGGTGGAGGGAGGGATGAATAGGCAGAGCACAGAGGATTCTTAAGGCAGTGAAACTACCCTGTATGATACTCTGACGGTGACTGTATGTCACTAAACATTTATCCAAACCCATAGAATGCACAACACCAAGAGTGAACCCTAATGTAAACTATCGCCTTCAGGTGATTATGATGCAAATTCAGCAGTTTTAGCAAATGCACACTCTGGTGAGGGATGATGATAACGGGGGAGCCTATGCATGTGTGGGGGCAGAGAGCACATGGCAAATCTCTATACTTTTCTTTCAGATTTGCTCTGAACCTAAAATTGCTCTAAACAATAAAGCCTACTTTAAAAAAGTATCTGTATGCCAAGAGAGTTTATGGATGGTCCCAATGCCAATGTCAGACACAGAAACTGCTTTCAAAGTGCAGGATGGGGACTTCTCTGGTAGTGCAGTGGTTAGGAATCCACCTGCCAATGCAGGGGACACAGGTTCAAGCCCTGGTCCGGAAAGATCCCACATGCCGCGGAGCACCTAAGCCCGTGTGCCACAACGACTGAGCCAGTGCTCTAGAGCCCGTGAGCCACAACTACTGAGCCCACATACCATAACACCTGAAGCCCTCATGCCTAGAGCCTGTGCTCTGGAACAAAGAGAAGGCTCTGCAATGAGAGGCCCGCGTACCGAAAAAGAAAAAAAAAAAAAGAAAAAAGAAGCCATACAAAATATGGAAATGAAATATACAAAAATGTCAACAGTGGTTGTGGTCAGATGGTAGATAAAGATAATTCTTTACTTTTCCTTCTTTCTATTTTTCTGAATTTTCCAAATTTTACTGAAGTAGCGTTTTTAAAAGTAAATAAATACTGTTTGAAAAAGAAAAAAATATGTGTACTTTGAGCCAGAAATTCTACTTCCAGGCATGTTGTGTCCTAATGAAAAAATTATGAATGGACACACACAAAAGATACTAGATGTCTATTACAGCACAGAGTATAACAGTGAAGACTTGGAAACAACAAAAATGTTTCAAAGTTGGGGATTGGTTAAATAGATTGGGGAATGAATGTACTAAAATAAAATTGTAGAAGTCAAACTACTTTCATGGACAGATGTTCATACTCTACAGATAAACAAGGGAAAAGTCATTTGTAAAGCAGTGTTTACTTTAGGCTTCTATTTTTATATTTGAAAGGATTACATATGTATTCTTTTAATTTTTGAAAATTTTCTACAATAAACAAAAAAGGGAAAAGAAGGGAAAGGGAGCTAGATCCAGGTGTCTTTTAATCTCAGGCACAGATGGCCTGATTTGTACAATTTATGTTTGAAGACAGAGGAAGGGCAGAGTATTTGAAATTGAAACTCTCTTAGAAAATTTGGGCCAAGTGTCTGCAATAGACATTAGCTAGATGGGGGCCTCCCACCCCCTCCAAGCCCAGCCTCATCATCCACCTTCCCTGGCAGGTGCTCTCAATTGCTTTCGCATATTTCAGCCCCCAAACATCTCCATCAAGGAGGCAGGGCTAGCCCTGACTATCCACATTTGATGGAGGATGAACCAGAGGTCCGATACAAGTTTGTGATAAGGCAGGGGTTGGAAAACAGGCTTTCTGATTCCCCTGGCTCCCTTCCCTACATGTTTGAGCTGCTAAAACTCATCTCACAGTTTTATAGGGTAAACGTAAAGCAGGGTTTCTCAACCTCGGCACTATTGACATTTGGAGCCGGGCACTCCTTGGTTTTGGGAGGTTCTCCTATGCATTGTGGGATCTTTAGCAGCATGCCTGGCCTCTACCCATTAGATGCCAGTGGAATAGCTGCCTCTCCCCACCCAACAGGTTGTGACCACCAAAAATGTTTCTGGACATTGCCAAATGTCCCCTGGGAGGCAAAATCATCCACAGGTTAGAAACACTGAAGTAAGATGAGATGTGAAATAGAATGTCCCCAGCGTCATTCCTTGGATTAGGCGATGCCACTTGTCCCCAGACCGGGGAAGGACGGGGAGGGGGTCCAATAAGGAAGGAAGAGAGGGGAGACTGGTTTGTGCAAAAAAGGCATAGGTGCTACTACTCTACACAGTGCTCATCTTACTGTGTGTTGACTTTTTATTAAACGGTTCCTTACCCACACGGTGGGTTCCTGGAGAAGACGGACACTGTCCTACCCAGCTTTGTGTCTGCTGTTCCCAGCATGATGTCTGCATTAAGGCAGAGCTCAATAAATATTTGTGGTATGAAGTGAAAGAATTCACCACCACATGACTCACTAGGCAAAGCAGGATGCTGGGGACCATAGGATAGCTTCATTAATACATATTTAATTCCACCTGAGTCTTTTCCTGACCCAGCCCTCAACAGTGTCCCACAAAAACGGAGCCCAAAGTCGGGCTCTCTTGGTTCTCACATTGATTCATTCACTCAACAATCAAAGGACAGGGCTTCCCTGGTGGCACAGAGGTTAAGAATCGGCCTGCCAATGCAGGGGACACGGGTTCGAGCCCTCATCTGGGAAGATCCCACATGCCGTGGAGCAACTAAGCCCGTGCGCCACAACTGAGCCTGAGCTCTAGAGCCCACGTGCCACAACTACTGAAGCCCGCGGGCCTAGAGCCAGTGCTCCACAACAAGAGAAGCCACCGCAATGAGAAGCCTACACACCACAACGGAGTCCCCACTCGCCACAACAAGAGAAAGGCTGCGCGCAGCAATGAAGACCCAAAGCAGCCAAAAATAAATAAAATAAAATTTTAAAAAAATCCAAGACCATCAAAGGACATTTCAGGTGTGCAGGGAGCTTTGCTAAAGCACAGAATCAAGAAGAGAGGAAGGAATCGCCTCTTTCAGCCTCGGCCTTCTGGGACCTCAGAGTCCGCTAGGAAGAATGTCAGACTAACTTGTCTCCTCTCCTACAGGGTAGAAAGTATCTAGACAAACCCCCATAGAAGTTCCAAAGAGGGCAATTACATCTGGCTGTAGGCATGACTGAAGACTTCCTGAAGGAGGTGGCCTCGAAGGATTTTAAACAGGTAGAAATTGTGGGCAGGAAATTCCAAAAAGAGGCAACAGCAGAAGCAGGAGCATGGAGGCAGGAGAGCTTGGGGCATATTTCTGGGTTAGCATGGATTACATTTGGTTGCTAGGGGAGGTGGGGGCCAGACAATGAAGAGATTGGAAAAGTACGCTAAGGGGAACCGGCATCCATCATTTGCAAGTTCCAGATCCTAGAGGATTTCTGAACAGAGAAGTGTTCACTGAGCACTGTTTATTGAGCACATATTACGTGTTAGGCAATCAGCTTGAAGAACCTCACGTAATCTGCTGGAGAGGGTGTGGAGAATGGGAAACCCTCTTACACCGTTGGTGGAAGTGTAAATTGGTGCAGCCACTATGGGAAACAGTATGGAGGTTCCTCAAAAAACTAGAAACACAGTTGCCATATGATATAGCAACCCCACTCCTGGGCATATACCCAGACAACACCATACTTCAAAAAGACACATGCACACCTATGTTCATAGCACCACTATTTACAGTAGCCAAGACATGGAAACATCCTAAATGTCCATCAACAGATAAACGGATAAAACAGATGTGGTATATATATATATATATATATATATATATACACATACATACATACAGTGGATACAATGGGATATTACTCAGCCATTGAAAAGAACGAAATAATGCCATTTGCAGCAACATGTATGGACCTAGAGATTATCATAGTAAGCAAAGTCAGAAAGAGGAATATAAATACCATATCACTTATATGTGGAATCTAAAATACAACACAAATGAACATATCTACGAAACAAAAACAGACTCACAAATATAGAGAACAGACTTGTGGTTGCCAAGGGGGAAAGAGGGTAAGGGAGAGAAGGATTGGGAGTTTGAGATTAGCAGAGGCAAACTATTACATACAGGATGGACAAACCACAAGGTCTTACTGTATAGCACAGGGAACAGTATTCAGTATCCTGGGACAAACCATAATGGAAAAGAATATGAAAAAGAATATATGTATGTATAACTGAGTCACTTTGCTGTACAGCAGAAATTTAAACAATATTGCAAATCAACTATACTTTAATAAAATGTTTTTTAAAATCTCATTGAATGCTCACCATAACCCAAGAGGTAAGGAGTGTTATTATCCCCATTCAATAGCCGAGGGGAACTAGGGAGACTCAAACTCAGGTCTGACACCAAAGCCAGTCGCTCTTAACAACTGCAGTCTTCACTCAGTGCAGTTCGAAGATTCGGGAAGTGGTGTCAGGGTGCTCTGGGTTATGTGGGCAGTGCAGACACCCCCTTGTGCTTCTGCTGCGGGAGCCCAGCGGACACCCAAGAGCGGCCCCTGCAGTTCAGGAGCCCTGGCTAAAGGGGACCCTTCCCCCATTGTAGCGCCCTCCCTCTGAGCCACACAGGAGCAGCCAGAGCCCCGAACAAGAACTTCCACGATAGGGTGGCCCTTGAATCCCAACCCACCAAGCCTCAAGATCAGCTCAGCCTGAGCCTCTAACTCTCTCAGGGTTTGATAGCTACTGGCCCAGGCCCCCCCACCGAGAGGGGATGGCAGGTCCCCTCTGTCCCTACTCTACTGAGGAGGATAAGCCTCTAGGGAACACTACGAGTTACAATCCGTAGAGGCAGGTGTACACACTGAGCACCAAGATATTGGCACATATGCTGGGGTCATCCTGGCCACCTTATGAAACCTGAAAGCGTGGAGACAGCCCTTCCTCACCTCCTTCCTCCAACACCCCCATCCCATCAACAACCAAAGAGAAGCGCAGACATTACTTGTGGCGTTTCGCCCCACACAAAGGTGCCAATGCTCAGCTAGGGAGGACGCAGGAGGGGCGAGGAGACAGAACCAGCAGCCGGGTTGGCTTTGAGCACTCGGGGTCAGCCTGGTGTAGGGCAGTATTTCCCCAACTGCAGTCCTTTGAGAACCACCTGCACTATTTTAGTCATCACATATCACCTGGTCTATTATTACACTTAAATTCATCTGAAAAGGAAATCTTGTATCACTATTATAGATGAGAAATTGCATCGTGTGCCATAAACAGGGGGTAACCATGGAGACAGAGAAGAAATGAAGCAAAGTTATGCCATTTCTAGCCAGGCTCTGTAGCAGGCTGAGGCTCCCTCGCATCCCCTCCCTGACTCCTTATCCTCTCTCTCTGTTCAAAAGAGGAACAGGGCAAGTGTGGGACGAGCACTGAAGACATCCGAGTACTAAATTGCGTCTCCTTGAGGTAATTAGGAAGACTGATGGAGAACTGAAAGGGGAATAACCTTGTGTTTATATGTGTCCAGGTTGTTTTATAAATTCATCTCACTTTGGGAAGCTGGACCACTGGAATTAGACTTGGAGTCAAGAAATGGGGTTCAAGTTCTGGCTTCACTACATCCTTGCTGTGTGACTTTGGAAAAGACCCTTGCTGTCACTGGGTCTCCTCATCTGTTAAAACAGGGCAGATGGAAAAAAAAAATAATAAGGCAGATGGTACAGATGGCATGGGTTATTGTGAGGAGTCTCAACCACTGCTCAAACCTTGAGGTGAGTGGGGCAAAGATTAGACAGGGAGGGGAAGGGCACTTTGCCAAATCAAAGGTAAGACCCCAGGTGCATCAATAATCTGGTGGCAATTGGGAAGCTAATGTCACAAAAGGCTAGAATTGGGTCCCCAGAACCTAGTTATTGCAGCTCACGACTGCCCCAGGCTCAGAGATGTGGTCCCCTGGAGATGAGAACTGGGCCCCTGACATTGTAGGGGTGGGACCTGGTCCAGGCTATTGTTGGCTTAGAGTGGAGGGTCCCTCTCCACTGGGAGGTCTAAGTCAGGGCTTTGATGGCCTCCTGCCGCTCTCAGGTGTGGAAAACCACTTGTATCGTTGGACAGGCTGGGTTGACGCAGGGCACTGCACATCATAGAGGGCCCATATGGGGCATTTTCAGGGGCCTCAGACCTGCTTTGTGGGTAAAGAGGCAGGATGGCTTTCTTTGTTGCAGACCTGAAGATTCTGCAATTCCACAAAGTTTGCTTGGGATATCAAAACATACTTGGCAGAAAAAAAAAGAAAACAAAAAAACCCGTAGTTGGCTATTCACAAGCCTGGCACATAATAGGCGCTTAAAAACTGGAACTCATGGCAAATTGAATTAAAGATATCCGGGCAGGCTGGATAGCATTGTGCTTAGATTCAAGGCCTGGCTCTGTCTCCAGGGCAAATCGCCTACTCTCCCCAGCCTCAGTTTCCTCATCTACAAAATGGGTTAACAATGCCTACCATAGGGTTATTGGAAAGAGTCAGTGATATAATATGTGGAGCGTTAGCTCCACATGGTGCTCAATATGGTGCCTCAATATGCACAGTAATCACCCAGCAAGTGGTGGACGTTATACATATTAGCCACTAGTAGTCATCTGGTCAACCTATGTGAAAACCGAAGAGACACTTTCGTGAGTTCAGAAAGCTAGTTATTGGAAGAGCTGGAACTAGGAACCATGGGGCTCTTAGACCAGTTTCAGCTGCTTTGTGAATAACATTGCTCATTCCACAATCATTCTACTAATAGGTCTCCAGATCTCTCCAAGAAATGACTTTATTTGCAGATAAGCAAGTTTGCAAACTCTTTGGTACACTACCGTTTACCCAGGCTTCTAAACTATTGCCCAATTTTCAGTCCCAGGATCATAAATTGGGAAAGTCTTTGTAAGAGCAACGCCAACAGTCTTAATCCTGCACTGAACCAGTTTCAGCCAGGGGTGGGACTTGCTGGACTCCTTGCTTTTTTTCTGAGATCACCTGGGGATTTTCCATCCATTAGTTGGTGTGACCCTGAATGATCTCCACCCCTCAACCTACCTGATCCTGCCTCCTGGCCCCAATCTAATTAAAAAGATAAGCATCTCCATGAGCTCCCTTCCCCCAGGAAGCACTGCGATTGGCTGCAGGGCCCAGGGTGAGGATTGATGTTTGTGACCTAGCTGGTCCAAGCCACACCTGGAACCCATGTTAATCACAGGCAGCTGCAATTCAAGAAGCACAGGACTGAGGCCAACGCTGAAACTGGGTGTCAGACAGGAGCTGTAGGGATCCCAGGCTCCAGCAGAGCCCTCCCCTGACCTCCTGAGTCTCAGACTTAGTTGCATGCTTGGTAAGAGCCAACATGGTTAGGGCCGTGCTCTGAGAGCTTTCCAAGGAGCATCGATTTAAGCCCTTGACAAACCTCCCATTTTACCCTGGAGCACCCCAAGACACGAAATGTTAGCAACTTGCTAGTAACTTGTCACATTACTAGTAAGGGGCAGAGTGAGACTGTGAACGTGAGACAGGCTAGGACCTGGAACCCTTTGCTGCAGTGCTTGCAACTGAAAAAACCCCTCCTCCAGCAACAAAATACAAAGAAACTATAGGGGACTAAAAATAACTGTGTGCAAGCACAGTTGGGGCAAATTATGAACAAGATACAAAGAGACCAAAACCCCACACAGCACCAGCAAAGGGGTGGGCAGACCACCTAACCCACCCCTTGGGCCGACCCCCGGACCCACCCCTACACCCTCACCCCATATAAGGAACCAGCTCACCCCCCTTCAGGGAGTGAGCAAGGGAACCCCCCCTCCTGCTGCAGCAGGAGCCCCAATAAAGTCTTTCCTGGGGACTTCCCTGGTGGTGCAGTGGTTAGGAATCCACCTGCCAATGCAGGGGACACAGGTTCAAGCCTTGCTCGGGAAGATCCCACATGCCGCGGAGCAACTAAGTACGTGTGCCACAACTACTGAGCCCACATACCACAACACCTGAAGCCCACGTGCCTAGAGCCTGTGCTCTGAAACAAAGAGAAGCCTCCGCAATGAGGGGCCCACGCACCGCAACAAAGAGTAGCCCTCGCTCACCGCAACTGGTGAAGGCCTGTGCGCAGCACCGAGGACCCAAAGCAGTCAAAAATAAAAATAAATTAAAACAAACAAAAAAAAAAGTGCAGGGTGGGTCTGAGTGGAAGATATGGAAGGACAAATTAACTCATAAATCTTTCTTCTCAAAAAGCATGAATGCAATAGATTCTCATGTCATAAAGTATCATTTCCCATTAGTGTGACACATGAATTTCTCCTTATTTTCCTTGTGTTCTAAATTGTGTTTCCAGAACATTCATGAGTTTATGCTATTTGTAGAAGTTTCACAAGGCAACTGAGGAATATTTTGTAATATTAAACATTTCATGCTACTCTTAAATTTATATATCTACACATATTTATAAATTGTCAGTTAGATACACATTGAACTCTAGAACTATGAACAATTTTATTTTTATAAAAATTCTTATTAAAATTTCATTAACTCTTTATAAAATTAAATGATATAGGACACTGAAGCTAGATGGAAAAAACTAGATGACCTTGGTAGTCTCCTTCAGCAAGTTCGACCATTTCTGGTCCTCTTGGAACAAGGGGAAAATAACCTCATTTACCTAAGCCACTGTGCACCTGAAAGCAATTTGATACATCATGTAAGGATGATTAAGTCCTTTATGCTCTGTCTGTAGATTGATTATGACACTTGAAGTAAACAGTTCTTATGATATTATGAATAAATAAATACTCTTTACTGGAGAGCTAAGGGTGAAGGGATCCACAGAGAAGGATATGTAACTCGATGTCACTGAAATTGAGCTACTTGAAGGAGAAAGGAGATAAGAAGGATACTCTCTTCTGAGACATGCTCAGAATCAGGATACAGGCTACTTTTTAGTTTTCTTCATATTTGGACTACCATTTTCTTACAGGGCTTTTGTTTTTCCTGGCATTTCTAATTGCCAGGAATTTTCTCTCCTGCTATTTGGTAAATGATCTAATATCTATTACCTTCTTTCCTGATCGTCTGTCTGACTGTCATTCTGGGTTCCCTTTACATTGCTCTCCTGGGTTGGATTCACTGCTTCTTGGATACCCTGTCATCCTCTATCTTGGACATTTATTTGCTGGAGTACATCCTCAAGCAATCTTTTACCAAAAGGATGAATTAGGGGAAACTTTCAGAATCCCTAAATGTTGGAAAACACCTTAATTTTTCTCTCATGCCTGACTGATAATTTGGCTGGATGTCACATTTTAAGTTCAATATCATTTTCTCTTAGCCCTTTTGAAGGTATTGCTCCATTGTTTTCCAACATTCAGTGTTGCTGCTATGAACACTAACGTGACCTTTATTTCTCACTGTAAGTCTGTTTTTGAGAAATTTCTCAGCCTTTTTGCAATACTTTTATTGATCTTTAAAAATGTTGTCAATCATATTTTTAATATATAAGAACTCCTTCTCTGAATGTTCATCATAATACCCAGGTTTTATTTTTCCTGAATGGAGTCATTTCCTGAATCTCCCTGATGAGTTAAAGGTTTTTTGCTTTTATTATTAAGTTTTCTGATAGTTTCTTGAGCTATTTCTGCTTCTTTGAGCTGAAAGCAGGCTCTGTGCATGCGAGTGAGACTTGTTGGCTGGCGGACTTGCTTCTAGCGTGCCCAGGTAGGCAGCTGGCAGCAAGTTCTTGCCTGTGCCTCAGTGTCAAAACAAGAAGGGCCCTCTTCTGTCCCTCACGTGGGAGCTTGGCCCCTGTTAGACTGCTTACTTCATTTCTTTGGAGAATATCTCACGGTCCCAGCCTGGGGGAAAATGGTGGACCCAAACAAGTAGAAGTGAAGGAAGCCATGTGGCAGTACTACAGCCTCTTCTCCCATCAGTCACCACCCTGGCTTCTGCACCTCCTTCCTCTTCTTCTCTCCCACTTTGACTCCCCAGCTAAAACAGAACAAAATACCCACCCCTACCCCGTAGACTTCTCTACTTCTCGATCTCAGCTGTGGCTTCCTCTGCTCCCATTTACCCATAAATGTGATTCGACCCCTTCCGGTATTCCAGAAAAATGTTAAAATCCGATTCATTGATCCAAGGCATCCTCCCCCACACCAATTCTCCGCTGTTCTGCGTTTTTCTCTCTATCTGTCTTTCTTTAGTTACTTTCCATGGATTTTCAGGAGGAAGGACAGGTAAACGCACATGCTCAGCCTTCTATCCTGAACCAAACATCTGGGCTCGGCTTTTTATTGGTATCATTTGAATGTCTGCAACAACCCTGCAGGATAGGGATTATTATCTTCATTCTACAGGTGAAGAAACTAGACTCAGAGAAGTTAAGGACATTTCCCCTCACTCAGGCAGGACCAGCTGAGAGGGAAGCTTGAAGACCATAAGGGAGAATGAGCTGGGGAAAAGGCCGAAGTGGAAAGGGAGCAGACTGGTTACACGTGGCCCTGAATGGGTAACACTTGAGCAGTGCAAGGAAACCACCAAGGAAAGCGATTTTTAGGTCAAGAAAAAGAAGAGCTTTCTCATGGCAGAGCCATGTAGAGTAGGAAAGCACTGTGTCAGCAGGCTGACACATCATGGATTGTGCTCCTGTGTTGCCTAAGGGCCAATGGAGACCTCAGAGAGGCTGTGACAGACGCTGCACCTGCTCAGGCCACACTCCAACTTGGATGGAGACCAGAAGAGGGTTTGGTGGGAAAGGAATGGAGCCCAGGTCCCAGGGCGGGGAGGGAAGTTCCTCACGTGGACTGCAGGGGGCGCTCCAGACCCAGAGGCGAGGGCGGCCTAGGTAATCCCTGAGACCCAGGGAATTGTACCTGGGGGTGGGAGAGGGGAGGAGTGTTTGAACATCTGTTCCCACCTCAGTCTGGCTGGATTTGCAGCCCAAAAGATCCCAGGAAGGGACTAGAACTCTCAGACACCGCCGCCGGAGGATAAATCGGGACAAATTCTCCAAGGGCCGATTAGGCCTTAGGTGGAAAAGGCCTTAACAAGGTGCTAACCACCCAGATTCACAGGGCATAAGGCTTTCAAAATAATTTGGCAATGTACGTCAAACACTAAAATCGTTCCCATTTGTCCCAGTAGTTTCACTTCTGGAAATCTATTCTAAGGAGTTCACCACAAATTCAGAGGGAAAAAAAAAAAAAAGCCTCACTCACTCACAAAAAGGTTCATTTTCACTATTTACAACTGTGAACAACTGGAAATAACTTTAAGTCCAAGAAGCTGCTGAAGTAAGCCATGGTCTGTGCACACAACAGGATATGATACAACCATGAAAAACACAGGAAATGATTATGGTAACAATCTTAAATAAATATTAGACTACAAATTCATTACGCAGGAAATTTTTTTGAAAAAAGAAGCCAGGGCTTCCCTGGTGGCACAGTGGTTCAGAGTCCGCCTGCCGATGCAGGGGACATGGGTTCATTCCCCGGTCCGGGAGGATCCCACATGCCACGGAGCAGCTGGGCCTGTGGGCCATGGCCGCTGAGCCTGCGCGTCCAGAGCCTGTGCTCCGCGACGGGAGAGACCACAACAGTGAGAGGCCCGCGTACCGCAAAAAAAAAAAAAAAAAAAAAAAAAGAATAGAAAAGAAAAAAGAAGGCATACAAAATATGGAAATGAAATATACTAAAATGTCAACAGTGGTTGTGGTGAGATGGTAGATAAAGATAATTCTTTACTTTTCCTTCTTTCCATTTTTGTGAATTTCCCAAATTTTACTGAAGTGGCATTTTTAAAGTAAATAAATACTGTTTGAAAAAGAAAAAAATATGTGTACTTTGAGCCAGAAATTCTACTTCAAGGCATGTTGTGTCCTAATGAAAAACTTATGAATGGACACACACAAAAGATACCAAGATGTTTATCACAGCACGGAGTATAATAGTGAAGATTTGGAAACAACAAAAATGTTTCAAAGTTGGGGACTGGTTAAATAGACTGTGGAATGAATCTACTAAAATAAAATTGTAGAAGTAAAAGTACTTTCATGGACAGATGTTCATAATCTACAGATAAACAAGGGAAAAGTCATTTGTAAAGCAGTGTTTACTTTAGGCTTCTATTTTTATATTTGAAAGGATTACATATGTATTTTTTAAATTTTTGAAAAATTTCTACAATAAACAAAAAAGGGAAAAGAAGGGAAAGGGAGCTAGATCCAGGTGTCTTTTAATCTGAGGCACAGATGGCCTGATTTGTACAATTTATGTTTGAAGACAGAGGAAGGGCAGAGTATTTGAAATTGAAACTCTCTTAGAAAATTTGGGCCAAGTGTCTGCAATAGACATTAGCTAGATGGGGGCCTCCCACCCCCTCCAAGCCCAGCCTCATCATCCACCTTCCCTGGCAGGTGCTCTCAATTGCTTTCGCATATTTCAGCCCCCAAACATCTCCATCAAGGAGGCAGGGCTAGCCCTGACTATCCACATTTGATGGAGGATGAACCAGAGGTCCGATACAAGTTTGTGATAAGGCAGGGGTTGGAAAACAGGCTTTCTGATTCCCCTGGCTCCCTTCCCTACATGTTTGAGCTGCTAAAACTCATCTCACAGTTTTATAGGGTAAACGTAAAGCAGGGTTTCTCAACCTCGGCACTATTGACATTTGGAGCCGGGCACTCCTTGGTTTTGGGAGGTTCTCCTATGCATTGTGGGATCTTTAGCAGCATGCCTGGCCTCTACCCATTAGATGCCAGTGGAATAGCTGCCTCTCCCCACCCGATAGGTTGTGACCACCAAAAATGTTTCTGGACATTGCCAAATGTCCCCTGGGAGGCAAAATCGTCCACAGGTTAGAAACACTGAAGATGAGATGTGAAATAGAATGTCCCCAGGGTCATTCCTTGGATTCGGCGATGCCACTTGTCCCCAGACCGGGGAAGGACGGGGAGGGGGTCCAATAAGTAAGGAAGAGAGGGGAGACTGGTTTGTGTAAAAAGGCATAGGTGCTACTACTCTACACAGTGCTCATCTTACTGTGTGTTGACATTTTATTAAACAGCTCCTTACCCACACGGTGGGTTCCTGGAGAAGACGGACACTGCCCTACCCAGCTTTGTGTCTGCTGTTCCCAGCATGATGTCTGCATTAAGGCAGAGCTCAATAAATATTTGTGGTATGAAGTGAAAGAATTCACCACCACATGACTCACTAGGCAAAGCAGGATGCTGGGGACCATAGGATAACTTCATTAATACATATTTAATTCCACCTGAGTCTTTTCCTGACCCAGCCCTCAACAGTGTCCCACAAAAACGGAGCCCAAAGTCGGGCTCTCTTGGTTCTCACATTGATTCATTCACTCAACAATCAAAGGACAGGGCTTCCCTGGTGGCACAGAGGTTAAGAATCGGCCTGCCAATGCAGGGGACACGGTTCGAGCCCTCATCTGGGAAGATCCCACATGCCGTGGAGCAACTAAGCATGTGCGCCACAACTGAGCCTGAGCTCTAGGGCCAACGTGCCACAACTACTGAAGCCCGCAGGCCTAGAGCCAGTGTTCCACAACTACTGAAGCCCGCAGGCCTAGAGCCAGTGCTCCACAACAAGAGAAGCCACCGCAATGAGAAGCCTACACACCACAACGGAGTCCCCACTCGCCACAACAAGAGAAAGGCTGCGCGCAGCAATGAAGACCCAAAGCAGCCAAAAATAAATAAAATAAAATTTTTAAAAAATCCAAGACCATCAAAGGACATTTCAGGTGTGCAGGGAGCTTTGCTAAAGCACAGAATCAAGAAGAGAGGAAGGAATCGCCTCTTTCAGCCTCGGCCTTCTGGGACCTCAGAGTCCGCTAGGGAGAATGTCAGACTAACTTGTCTCCTCTCCTACAGGGTAGAAAGTATCTAGACAAACCCCCATAGAAATTCCAAAGAGGGCAATTACATCTGGCTGTAGGCATGACTGAAGACTTCCTGAAGGAGATGGCCTCGAAGGATTTTAAACAGGTAGAAATTGTGGGCAGGAAATTCCAAAAAGAGGCAACAGCAGAAGCAGGAGCATGGAGGCAGGAGAGCTTGGGGCATATTTCTGGGTTAGCATGGATTACATTTGGTTGCTAGGGGAGGTGGGGGCCAGACAATGAAGAGATTGGAAAAGTAGGCTAAGGGGAACCGGCATCCATCCTTTGCAAGTTCCAGATCCTAGAGGATTTCTGAACAGAGAAGTGTTCACTGAGCACTGTTTATTGAGCACATATTACGTGTTAGGCAATCAGCTTGACGAACCTCACGTAATGTGCTGGAGAGGGTGTGGAGAACGGGAAACCCTCTTACACCACTGGTGGAAATGTAAATTGGTGCAGCCACTATGGGAAACAGTATGGAGGTTCCTCAAAAAACTAGAAACACAGTTGCCATATGATATAGCAACCCCGCTCCTGGGCATATACCCAGACAACACCATACTTCAAAAAGACACATGCACACCTGTGTTCATAGCACCACTATTTACAGTAGCCAAGACATGGAAACATCCTAAATGTCCATCAACAGATAAACGGATAAAACACATGTGGTATATACATATATATATACACATACATACATACAGTGGATACAATGGGATATTACTCAGCCATTGAAAAGAATGAAATAATGCCATTTGCAGCAACATGTATGGACCTAGAGATTATCATAGTAAGCAAAGTCAGAAAGAGAAATACAAATACCATATCACTTATATGTGGAATCTAAAATACAACACAAATGAACATATCTACGAAACAAAAACAGACTCACAAATATAGAGAACAGACTTGTGGTTGCCAAGGGGGAAGGAGGGTAAGGGAGAGAAGGATTGGGAGTTTGAGATTAGCAGAGGCAAACTATTACATACAGGATGGACAAACCACAAGGTCTTACTGTATAGCACAGGGAACAGTATTCAGTATCCTGGGACAAACCATAATGGAAAAGAATATGAAAAAGAATATATGTATGTATAACTGAGTCACTTTGCTGTACAGCAGAAATTTAAACAATATTGCAAATCAACTATACTTTAATAAAATGTTTTTCAAAATCTCATTGAATGCTCACCATAACCCAAGAGGTAAGGAGTGTTATTATCCCCATTCAATAGCCGAGGGGAACTAGGGAGACTCAAACTCAGGTCTGTCTGACACCAAAGCCAGTCGCTCTTAACAACTGCAGTCTTCACTCAGTGCAGTTCGAAGATTCGGGAAGTGGTGTCAGGGTGCTCTGGGTTATGTGGGCAGTGCAGACACCCCCTTGTGCTTCTGCTGCGGGAGCCCAGCGGACACCCAAGAGCGGCCCCTGCAGTTCAGGAGCCCTGGCTAAAGGGGACCCTTCCCCCATTGTAGCGCCCTCCCTCTGAGCCACACAGGAGCAGCCAGAGCCCCGAACAACAACTTCCGCGATAGGGTGGTCCTTGAATCCCAACCCACCAAGCCTCAAGATCAGCTCAGCCTGAGCCTCTAACTCTCTCAGGGTTTAATAGCTACTGGCCCAGGCCCCCCACCGAGAGGGGATGGCAGGTCCCCTCTGTCCCTACTCTACTGAGGAGGATAAGCCTCTAGGGAACACTACGAGTTACAATCCGTAGAGGCAGGTGTACACACTGAGCACCAAGATATTGGCACATATGCTGGGGTCATCCTGGCCACCTTATGAAACCTGAAAGCGTGGAGACAGCCCTTCCTCACCTCCTTCCTCCAACACCCCCATCCCATCAACAACCAAAGAGAAGCGCAGACATTACTTGTGGCGTTTCGCCCCACACAAAGGTGCCAATGCTCAGCTAGGGAGGACGCAGGAGGGGCGAGGAGACAGAACCAGCAGCCGGGTTGGCTTTGAGCACTCGGGGTCAGCCTGGTGTAGGGCAGTATTTCCCCAACTGCAGTCCTTTGAGAACCACCTGCACTATTTTAGTCATCACATATCACCTGGTCTATTATTACACTTAAATTCATCTGAAAAGGAAATCTTGTATCACTATTATAGATGAGAAATTGCATCGTGTGCCATAAACAGGGGGTAACCATGGAGACAGAGAAGAAATGAAGCAAAGTTATGCCATTTCTAGCCAGGCTCTGTAGCAGGCTGAGGCTCCCTCGCATCCCCTCCCTGACTCCTTATCCTCTCTCTCTGTTCAAAAGAGGAACAGGGCAAGTGTGGGACGAGCACTGAAGACATCCGAGTACTAAATTGCGTCTCCTTGAGGTAATTAGGAAGACTGATGGAGAACTGAAAGGGGAATAACCTTGTGTTTATATGTGTCCAGGTTGTTTTATAAATTCATCTCACTTTGGGAAGCTGGACCACTGGAATTAGACTAGGAGTCAAGAAATGGGGTTCAAGTTCTGGCTTCACTACATCCTTGCTGTGTGACTTTGGAAAAGACCCTTGCTGTCACTGGGTCTTCTCATCTGTTAAAACAGGGCAGATGGAATAAAATAATAATAATAAGGCAGATGGTACCCATGGCATGGGTTATTGGGAGGAGTCTCAACCACTGTTCAAACCCTGAGGTGAGTGGGGCAAGGATAAGACAGGGAGGGGAAGGGCACTTTGCCAAATCAAAGGTAAGACCCCAGGTGCATCAATAATCTGGTGGCAATTGGGAAGCTAATGTCACAAAAGGCTAGAATTGGGTCCCCAGAACCTAGTTATTGCAGCTCACGACTGCCCCAGGCTCAGAGATGTGGTCCCCTGGAGATGAGAACTGGGCCCCTGACATTGTAGGGGTGGGACCTGGTCCAGGCTAGCGTTGGCTTAGAGTGGAGGGTCCCTCTCCACTGGGAGGTCTAAGTCAGGGCTTTGATGGCCTCCTGCCGCTCTCAGGTGTGGAAAACCACTTGTATCGTTGGACAGGCTGGGTTGACGCAGGGCACTGCACATCATAGAGGGCCCATATGGGGCATTTTCAGGGGCCTCAGACCTGCTTTGTGGGTAAAGAGGCAGGATGGCTTTCTTTGTTGCAGACCTGAAGATTCTGCAATTCCACAAAGTTTGCTTGGGATATCAAAACATACTTGGCAGAAAAAAAAAGAAAACAAAAAAACCCGTAGTTGGCTATTCACAAGCCTGGCACATAATAGGCGCTTAAAAACTGGAACTCATGGCAAATTGAATTAAAGATATCCGGGCAGGCTGGATAGCATTGTGCTTAGATTCAAGGCCTGGCTCTGTCTCCAGGGCAAATCGCCTACTCTCCCCAGCCTCAGTTTCCTCATCTACAAAATGGGTTAACAATGCCTACCATAGGGTTATTGGAAAGAGTCAGTGATATAATATGTGGAGCGTTAGCTCCACATGGTGCTCAATATGGTGCCTCAATATGCACAGTAATCACCCAGCAAGTGGTGGACGTTATACATATTAGCCACTAGTAGTCATCTGGTCAACCTATGTGAAAACCGAAGAGAACTTTCGTGAGTTCAGAAAGCTAGTTACTGGAAGAGCTGGAACTAGGAACCATGGGGCTCTTAGACCAGTTTCAGCTGCTTTGTGAATAACATTGCTCATTCCACAATCATTCTACTAATAGGTCTCCAGATCTCTCCAAGAAATGACTTTATTTGCAGATAAGCAAGTTTGCAAACTCTTTGGTACACTACCGTTTACCCAGGCTTCTAAACTATTGCCCAATTTTCAGTCCCAGGATCATAAATTGGGAAAGTCTTTGTAAGAGCAACGCCAACAGTCTTAATCCTGCACTGAACCAGTTTCAGCCAGGGGTGGGACTTGCTGGACTCCTTGCTTTTTTCTGAGATCACCTGGGGATTTTCCATCCATTAGTTGGTGTGACCCTGAATGATCTCCACCCCTCAACCTACCTGATCCTGCCTCCTGGCCCCAATCTAATTAAAAAGATAAGCATCTCCATGAGCTCCCTTCCCCCAGGAAGCACTGCGATTGGCTGCAGGGCCCAGGGTGAGGATTGATGTTTGTGACCTAGCTGGTCCAAGCCACACCTGGAACCCATGTTAATCACAGGCAGCTGCAATTCAAGAAGCACAGGACTGAGGCCAACGCTGAAACTGGGTGTCAGACAGGAGCTGTAGGGATCCCAGGCTCCAGCAGAGCCCTCCCCTGACCTCCTGAGTCTCAGACTTAGTTCCATGGTTGGTAAGAGCCAACATGGTTTGGGCCCTGCTCTGAGAGCTTTCCAAGTGCCATCTGATTTAAGCCCTTGACAAACCTCCCATTTTACCCTCGAGCACCCCAAGACACGGAAATGTTAGCAACTTGCTAGTAACTTGTCACATTACTAGTAAGTGGCAGAGTCAGGCTGTGAACGTGAGACAGGCTGGGACCTGGGACCCTTTGCTGAAGTGCTTGCAACTGAACAAACCTCTCCTCCAGCAACAAAATACAAAGAAACTATAGGGGACTAAAAATAACTGTGTGCATGCACAGTTGGGGCAAATTATGAACAAGATACAAAGAGACCAAAAACCCACACAGCACCAGCAAAGGGGTGGGCAGACCACCTAAGCCACCCCTTGGGCCGACCCCCCGACCCACCCCTACACCCTCACCCCATATAAGGAACCAGCTCGCCCCCCTTAAGGGAGCAAGGGAACCCCCCTCCTGCTGCAGCAGGAGCCCCAATAAAGTCTTTCCTGGGGACTTGCCTGGTGGCGCAGTTGATGAGACTCCGTGCTCCCAATGCAGGGGGCACAGGTTCGATCCCTGGTCAGGGAACTAGATCCCACATGCATGCCGCAACTATGAGTTTTCATGACACAACTAAGGAGAGCCCTCGAGCCACAACTAAGACCCGGTGCAACCAAGTAAATAAATATTAAAAAATAAAAATAGAAGCCTTGCCTGAATTTCTTGTCTGGCCTCTTATCAATTTCTATTGATTAAGGAGGCCAGGAATCCTGGTCGGTAACAAAGGCAACAACTTGACTTCAGAGCCATTCATTCATTCATTCATTCACTAAATATCTCCTGAATGTCTCCCATGTACAGCACACTGTTCCAGGCACTTCATATGTCAGTGAACAAAAGAAACGATTCCTTATCGGATCACGGTGCTTAAATTCTAGCAGGGGGCTACAGCACATAAGCTTTACAAATAAGTAATTTACTTCATTAGAAGGTGTTAAATGCTATGAAAAAAGAAAAGATAGAGCAAAGTATGGGGGATCAGGAGTCCTGTGGGTTTGATTCTAACTTTAAACAGGGTGATCACGGTGGGCTTCATGGAGACAGCAAGATTTGAGCAACAGTGTAGAATAAAGAAAGGAGGGAATGAGCCATGTGGATACCTGCGGAAGAAGCATCACTGGCGGAGGGAGCATAGAATCAGTTTACATTGTGAGAATTAACAAGGGGTCAGAGGGAAATAAAGGTGGGGGTGATGGGGAGCCCTCTGGAGTGACACATCTACATGAAATGCTTTTCAGAGGTCACAGAAGCTGAGAACTGAAGGATGAGGGGCCTGGCCATGTGAAGAATTGGGGGGAGGGTGTCTCCGAAGGATGTTGCGGTTTTCAGATCTCTCAATATCCTGGCCACCCTTAGGTGTGGGGTGATGTAGAGAAACAGAACACTGGGAGATGTACATATACACAGAGAGAGAGAGAGATGTTAGGAATTGACTTACATCATTATGGAGGCTGAGAAGTCCCACAATTAGTCACATGCAAGCTGGAGGCCCAGGAAAACCGGTGGTGTAATTCAACCTGAGTCTGGAAGCCTGGGAACAGAGGAGCCGATGGTGTAAATCCCAGTCCAAGTCCAAAGGCCGGAAAGCCAGGAGTCCGAGGGCAGGAGAAGATGGATATCTCAGCTCAGGCAGAGAGCGAATTCACCCTTCCTCTGCCTTTTTGTTCTACTTGCACCCTCAGTAGATTGGATGACGTCCACCCACAATGGTAAGGGTGATCTTCTTTACTCAGTCTTCTGATTCAAATGCTTATCTCTTTTGGAAATATCCTCACAGACGTGCTCAGAAGTAATGTTTACTCAGCTATCTAGGCATCCCTGAGCCTGGTCAGGTTGACACAAAAAATTACCCATCACGGTGGGTGGGGGGCGGAGATTGTTCTCCCAGCTCAAGCCTAAATCCTGAGGAAATCTGGGAGCCCCGAAGGGAAATGGCCGGGAGGCAGCTTTGGCTGAGTGTGTTGGAATACACATCTCACCTGGTACTGAAAGCCTGAGATAGTGAGGCCTTGAGTGGGGTCAAGGCTAGGGCCTAGGCCAGGCAAGTCTGAGGCTGGAGTGCCCTCAGGCAAAACAAAAACAAACAAGCAAGAAATAAACAGTAGTGCTAGAGATGGTGAGCTCTGCGATCTGAAATTGCATGAAGCCACTGTTGAGAACCAACCCGGGCTTCACGTTAAATACCTTGGGATATAAGATTATATCGTCTCCTCTTTGGACTCTTCTTTCTTCCCTTTTTCCCCGTCCTTCAACTTTACTGAAGCTTAAGACTTGTGGGGCAACACGTAGCAAACTTGCAAAAGCCTGGAGAAAGCTAGCTCAATCCCTTATTGGAGGCCACTTGGAAGCTAATATTTTGGGGGTGGGGAGTTTCCAACCAACATTTTAAACTGCTTTGTCCAGCTCAGATTTAGAAGAGGCTCAGCTTTGCATGTGGGAGATTCGGAGCAAGGTCCACTCTCTCCTAGCGAGTCTCAGTCTCCCCCACTCAGCAGAACCAAAGCCTGGGGACTCACCAGACCCGCCTTCCTTGGGAAGCAGCCTTGGGACCACCTCCAAAGAGGGAGGGCTGCAAATCCTACACAGGTATTGACTCTTTAATCAAGAGAAATTGACAAGGGGCCAGATGAGAAATTCAGGCAAGCTTTTACTGGGGCTAGTGCTGCAGCACGAGGGAGTGAAAATGAGAAACAGGTGCCCTTGCTCGCTCTCCGAGGAGGGTGGGCTGGTTCCTTAAATGGGGTGAGGGTAGGGGCCGTTTGGTGGGTTGGGCCGGAGGGGTGGCTTAGGTGGTCTGCCCACTCCTAGGGTGGTGCTGTGTGCAGAGATCATGCGCAGTACCCTGATTTTACTTTCGGCACTTCAGAAATGGCGGTTGGTTTGTGGCCCTTTTAAAGTGTCCTGCTGTTCACAATTGCCCCGACTGCGCATGCCAGGTTATTTTTCGCCTCTCAGTTTCTTTTTTTATTTTTTGGCCACGCAGTGCGGCATGTGGGATCTTAGTTCCCCGACCAGGGATCGATCCTGTGCCTCCTGCACTGGAAGTGCAGGGTCTTAACCACTGGACAGCCAGGGAAGTCCCTCTTATAGTTTCTTTGTAAATGAAGAGACGTTTTTCCAGGTTCAAGTGCAAGCACTCTGGTAGAGAGTCCCAGGTCCCAGCCTATCTCAGTATCTCTTTTAAAAAAGTGGAAATTGGGTGTGAGAGGTGATAAGATCCCTTCAGGAGGGCTTGTGGAGGAACTTCCATCCTCGGCAAGGCAATAGGTGTTCCCACCAAATGCCAGATGCTAACCTCTCCCACCTTCACCTTTCAAATCTTTTATTGTAGGAGTCCTGGGATGATTTTTTTTTTCACTGTCTCTAGATGAGCCTTGCCCCTGTGAAGCCCAATACAACCATGTGAAAGGTACTTGCATTACACGCAGGAAAAGTGAGGCTTCCCCATGGGGGCCGCCATGTGACTGCCCTGTCTGAAATGCCATTAGCAATCCTTTCTCCTGCTTCTTTAACCCTTGACCAGTTGTCTAATGCTGTCCTTTGTTCCTCTGTTTCCTAGGGACTAAGTGTCTTGATTTGCTGAGTGAGGACACAGACTTATTAGCAAAGGACATGAACTGTTCTGTGTCCAGCTTCTGCGGCTGCCGGCCACATCACTTCAATCTCTGCCTCTGTGGTCACGTCGTCTCCTCCTCTTCTATTCTCTGTGGATCTTCTGAGGATGCTCATCGCTGGATTTAGGGCCTATCTGGATAATCCAGGATGATCTCACCTTAAGATCCTTAATTTAATTACATCTGCCAAGTTCCCTTTTCCAAATAAGGTAATAGTCGCAGATCCCAGGATTTGACATGGATAGCTCTTGAGGGGCCATTTTTCAGCCTACCACAAGTACAAGGGACTCAGAAACCCAGCAGAAGGAACAGATGAAAGGAGATCCGCTTCCCTTTGAAGCTGAGATGCAGCCACCTAGCACGGCTACCCTTCCTCCGTCCCCAAACTCCCACTAGTCACCCCAGACCTGCCTTCTAGGCCTCCCAGAGCAGGCCTCTCCCGAAGCCAGTTTGCGAGGGCCCTTCCGGTGGCGTTCCCTCCCCATGAGACACACAGGGGACGGAGCCCTAAAGCAGCATGGTGGCCCAGCAGCCCACTCGGATGAGGAATCCTAGAATAAGGGATAAAAGGGGGTGGAAGGGATAAGAGGCAGGGAAGGGCCGGGGAATAACAAAGCCTTTTTCTCTCCCTCCACTTTGCTTTCAGAGGCGGGAAGCGTGCACTGCCTGCGGGTAGGCATTTGCGGCTGTACACACTGGCAGGCAGGCGGGCGGGGCAGTGTCCCCCCCCTGCACACGGTGGGAAGTGGGTGGCTGCGCGCACCCGGCTGTGCGCGAGGCAGCGGGGGTGGGGGTGGGGGGCAGCGCCCGAACGTGCACACGGCGGGGGAGGGGGGAACGGCTGCCGCAGTGCGCGCTTCCGCCCAAGCTGGTGCTCCCAGACGAAGAGGAGGCGCGCGCGCCTGGAACGCTGTGCCTACGCGCCCCCGCCTGGGGCTATAAAAGCCTAGCCACCTGCTGCCGCTAGTGCGTCCAATTGCCCGAGAAGCCAACTCAACCTCCTCCGGCGGCAGCTCCTCTCGACATGGATCCTGAGACCTGCCCCTGCCCTACTGGTGAGCCCCCGCCCCCATCCTGCGGCACAGCGCGCCCCTTTACTTGCAAAGAACCCCGTGCCCTACGCCTTTGCTCAAGGACATTTGGGGAAAGGGAGTCATTTCCCCCAAGGGGCCTGGCCCCACCCCAAGTTTTACCACTTAAACCCTTCCTGTGGCACCTCCCTCTCTAGGCGGCTCCTGCACCTGCGCTGACTCCTGCAAGTGTGAGGGATGCAAATGCACCTCCTGCAAGAAGAGTGAGTGTGGGGACCCCTCTGCCCTTCCCCTCCCTGCTGTGCTCCCCAGAGCACAAGGCCTGTCCACGCAATACAAAGCGACCCCTAGGCCCCCTGTTACATTGCTTTGACGTAACAGAACCACGCGGGAGGCCTTAAGACTCAGTTGCAGGGGCCCCTCCCTCAATGATTGTTACCTTAGGCCCTACGGTGGCAAGATGTTTTTGTAAATTCCCGGAAGATTCTAATGGGCAGTTGGGATTGAGAAATGCTATCCTGGTCCAATTCCTCCCCTCAAAACCTCCAGTGCCTGGGGAGCCATTAGTGAGGCTGGGGGTTAGCTCTGGAGTTGGGGTCCGTTGGGCTGTCTCGGGCCTTTGTGGATCCCCTCGATTTTACCTCCCCTGAATCTCCCCAAAGCAGTTGAACACGCAGGGGGAGAAGGAGGTGGGGGGAAGGCGCCCTTCTTCTTTGCGTGTTAGACTGGGCGTGGAGCACCCCCACCCCACCCCCTGGCCATGAATCTCCTGGACTCCCTACACCTGTACCATCTCTGCTCCTGCAGCTTTATCCTTCAAGGCCATTTACCCTGGATGTTTTCTCCTCCAGGCTTACAACTCCCCAGGGTGGGCCTAATCCCCCCATCCCGGGGAGTCCTGTGCTCACAGAAGGGGCTGTGGGCTAGTTACTAGGTACCCCTCTCCCAGGGTAGCCCAGAGCATAGCTGACACAACAGAGATGCTGAGTCAACCCAGGTGTGAGACTAGGAAGGGGGCAGTGACCTCTGGCATCCCTCCTTTTTTCCCCCTCCCTCTTGATGGGGACAGATGGGGGAGGCGAGGCCATCAGACTGGGTGCCCCTATTTTATCTGCAGGCTGCTGCTCCTGCTGCCCCGCAGAGTGTGAGAAATGCGCCAAGGATTGTGTGTGTAAAGGCGGAGAGGGCGCCGAAGCTGAGGAGAAGTGCAACTGCTGCCAGTGAAGACGCGCCCCGTGCGAAACGTGTGTAAATAGTGCTGGGTGGCCCAGCGCCACCTGTGCCCGTGGTGAGGCTCGGCAGCGTGTCCCCTTCCCCTGCTAGCCACTGGCAAGTGACAATAAATCCTGTGAATGACATAAAGCAAGGACTGGTCTCTTCTTAAAGGGGCAGGACATGGAGGGTAGAAGGAGCCTCATCTGAGGGGACAGCTCAGTTGAAATATAAAATCCTGAGATTGGCCACCGGTCTTTCTGGGACTCGGATGGAACTTCGGGGGCTGAGGACATCCTCCCGCACCTTCATATGGCACTTGACCCTCTTGCCAAGTCAAGCTTAACTCTGGGGAAAGAGGGGAGACCAGACCCATATGGGTCTGTCTCTTTCTCCTGCCTCTCAGCCTCACTCTCTGTATCTGTACAGTGGGGTTGGGGGAAGTTAAAACCAGCCCCCAGCCCCAAAGGCCTGCGGTTTCTGGAATTTTCTAGCTGCTCCTGCAAAGCTGCCTGTTTTCAGGGTCATTAGAGGAGAGGCCAGGAGGCCTCGGGCCTGTCTTGGGAAACCGTTCAGCTGCGTTTCCAAGGTCACCGCCCTGAGCAGCCCGTCTCCCCGAACAGATCGTTCAGCTCCTTTTCAAACCTTCTCATTTGGCAGTTTGTGTCCAGCTCCTTCCCTCTTCAAGGGGAAGTAGGGTAATGAGTGCTTTAATCCACAGTAGTTGTGGTACAGTCCTTGATAAAAGGGAACACGCAGATTCTACCTGGGTTGAATGGAAAAGAAAAATAGAATTCTGGCAGAGAAAAGTTTCCCAGTTAAGAGAACACAGTGCTGCAAACATGTCAGTTTTCCTCCAAGTTGCTTTATCAGGACAGTCCATTCAAGAGCCCACCAGGATTTTGTTTTTTAACCCAACAGGCTGAGTTTCAAAAAACAGTGCCGGAAAAGCCAAGCCAGTGTTGGAAAGGAACAACAAAAAAGGCTTGTTCTAACCACATACCAGTACTTGTTCTAAAGCTCTAGGAAGTGGTGTCGGCTCAGGAATAGATCAGTTGGACAGAGAGGATAGTTCAAAAATAGACCCCAGTGTAGCTGCAAGTAAGAGACATGAAATCATCAGTGAAAGGATACACTAGTTAGTGAAAAGTGCTGAAACAATGGGCTACCCCTTTGCATATCAGATAAAAAATAATTTCCAATTGACTTAAACACCCAGGAGCAAAATCAAAGCTGTAAGAGAATTTGGAAGAGGAAAATAGGAGAATGCTTATTACTTTGGGGTGGAGATACCTCTTTTAACTAAGACACCAAAAAGATTGATAAATGTGAGATTATCTTGTACAAAGTTCTCTTAAATACATTATCTTACGTGATCCTTACAACTCTAGAAGAATGGTATGATTAGTAAACCCATTTTACAGATGGGGCAATAGGGCTTAGGGTAATCTGCATGCAGTCTACTGAAAGATAAACTGAGGCATATTAAAATGTTTTAAGAGTTGATTTGAGCAAACATCTATTCAAATCGGGCAGCATCCAATGTAGCAGATAGAAAGGAACTTAGAGGAGCTGCACAGAATGAAAGACTTTTATAGCTAGAAGGGAACGAGGAAGTCATAACAGGCAAAAAAGCAGGTTGGTTATTGCAGTTACTTTCCTTCAAGGGATGGCAGGGCTCTCTCAGGCAGATTACCTAACTAGTGCTGATCAGGTGAGTCCTGATTGGTTAAAGATTTCTGGGCGGGCCGAAGTCCCTGGTGACATGGGGCTTAGCATAAGCAACTCCATTTTGAGCCTGCTGTCTTGTGCTTAACAGGCAACAAAGCTAGAATGTGGTAGAGCCAGGATTTGAACCCAGGCTGTCTGACTAAAGTCTAGGCTCTTAAACCTAACCATGCTTGTCTTCTCTGTTTGTTTCTGGCTTGCCTTGTGTTACAAAAAGCATCAAAACAAAGCTAAATTACGTCACACCCATTAGGATAGTGTCTGTCCCTTTGGGCTGCTGTAACAAAATACCACAGGTTGGGCAGCTTATACACAACAGAAATTTATTTCTCACAGTTTGAGAGACTAGAAGTCTGAGTTTAGGGTGCCAGCATGGTTGGGTGAAGCCCCTTTTCTGGGTCAGAGACTTCTCATTGCATCCTCACATGGTGGAAAGGACTAGGGGCTCTGTGGGGTTTCTTTTATAAAAGCACTAATCCCATTCATGAGAGCTCCACCCTCATGACCTAAGCACCTCTCAAAGGCCCCAAAGGACACAAATATTCAGACCGTAGCAGATGACCAGTATCAGGAAGACAAAAATAACAAAAAAACAAAATAAGTGTTGGCAAGGATGTGGAAAAATGGGAACCTTTGTGCATTATTGGAGGAAATGTAAAATGGTGGTTCCTCCAAATATTAAAAGTAGAATTACCTTATGATCCAGCAATTCCATTTCTGGGTATATACCCAAAAGAATTGAAAGCAGGGTCTTGAAGAGAAATTTGGAGGGTATTTTAGCAGTAGTTACTCAAATTTAAAACATACATACCTTCAACCCAGGAAGTTCACTGTCCCATCGTTGGTATCAGCAGAAGCCTCAAAACAAGCTAAATGTGCTTCAGGAGTGAAGTATAAAAATGGCCATAATGAACATCCAATAAAAACACATCTGCAATGGAAAGACCACCACATCTTACCATTCAGTGGGGAAAAAACCCCAAGGTATATGTATAGTATAATGCCAATCACATTAAAAGGGAAATTTATATGTGTGTGTGTGTGGGGGCAAGGGTGTCTTTGATGAGCATGTGCATGATGGTGGTGACAGAGGTGCTCAGGGCGTCGGTGATTTGGAAGGAGATCTTGCAGAGGTAGGCTAGTTCATCACCTCCACAATGTTGATGATCTTCTCACAATAAATATATCTATTCTTTTTATCCCACCATCTAATGCCAGAATCCACCAGCCTCTGTTCCTAGTGCCATGGTGACAGGAAACTATCTCCCAAGGCGGTCCCTTCCAGTCGTCACCAGCTCTAATTGCAAGAAAGGCCTCTCCCACCCAGAGCAGAATCTTTATTCCTGGTACTGCCCTCGGGACCACAGAGCACAAGTCTATTCTCTTCTTTTCAGCATGGCATAAACATGTAGGTGTGGCATCAGAAAGTCCTGGGTTCAAATCCCCACACTGCCACTTACAGCTGTGTGACCCTGAACAGGCCATGTAGCTCTTCAGTGCCTCATCTGTAAAACTGAGATGCTAACAGCCTCTGCCTTGTAGGACTGTGCCGAGGTCTAAGTGAAATAAACTCAGAATGTCCTGACGCACAGTGCGTGCTCAATATTACGCCCCACGACTACTATGGCAGATGAGAGATAATTGCAAACACGTTGACTCCTTCCATCAAGACCTGGGGTCTTCATCCTTTCCCCTCGAATCTGGGCAGGCTCTGTGGCTTCTTGACCAATCAAAAGTGGTGAAAGTGACCTGTGCTAGTTTCAGGACCCAGGGCTTAAGAGACACAGCTACCACTCCTGTCTCTTGGGACTCTCACCCTTGGCGCCCTGCGCCAAATGTAAGGAATCTAATTGCCCTGAGGCCACCATGCTGAAGAGGCCACAGGAGGGAGCTCTGGTCTTTAGTTCCAGCTGAGCTCAGCCGTCCAGCCACGCCTGCTAGGGTGCCAGACACGTGAGTGAAACTGTCTTAGATCCTCCAGACCAGCCCATCCGCCAACTGAATGCCACCAAGTGACCTCAGACAGTGATACATGAAACAAAAGAATCACCCAAATGAGTGCTTCTCAAATTCCTGACCCACAAAACCAGGAGCGACAATAAGCTGGTTGTTGTTTAAACTGCAGTTTTGGGTGATTTGTTGCACGGCTACAGGAGCAACCGCTGTCCACATATCCGAAGGTAACTGTTTTCTTGCAGATTGAGCCTGCCCACCCCTCTCAGTTGTTGCTCACATGATGGGGTTTTGAGTCTTAGGACTATTGTGATCAACTGTTTTCTGGACTGTTGAAGCCCAATAATGAACACAGCCCTCAGGGTGGTCTGCCCAACTGTGCCAGTTAAGAATCTATCCAGAATGATTTAAACAAAAAAGGAAATTTTGGACTCACAGTGACTTCAGGCTTGGCTGGATCCAGGTGCTCCAATGATATTGTCAGGCTCCATTTCCTTTACGATAAATTTATTCTCAGGCTCTTTCTTATGGAGACAAAGACTCTAGAAACTCAGCTACACACCCTTTCAGGTTGAAGTCTAGATGGAAAGAGTATCTGTCATTCTCCTAGCATTTCCAGGAGGAGTTCCATTGATTCTCTCTGGTTCATGGCTAGGTGACCCAATCAGAGCCAATCACTATGTCCAGGAAGATGGAATTTCCTGGGAGCCCACGAATGGGGCCTACTCCATCCATCCACCTTAGTCCACGTGGATGAGGAGTAGGGAAGAGTGATTCTACAAAGGAAACCTAAGGGTACTGTCACAGGGTAAGAGCAGCAGAACTAAAAATACCCCCATTAGCAGTTAAAAAGAGATGCAAAATCACCTCCCTCATTCTGGATGGCATACTTCTATTAATGCAGACTAGGGCCACATCATTGCCTCATACTGATAACTCACACCACACTTGCAGAGGGGTGTTTTTCCTCATCTTATGCTGCTTGGCTTCATTTTCCTCACTTCCTACCACATGAGGACTGCAGGCATTAGAAAGGCCTCACTCTCCACCCCTGTCCCACAAGGCTTACATGGGTACAGAGATAAGCAAAACTGGGCCTGGGCTGCCCTTCACCTTTGCCGATTGGTCCTCCCTCTCCTCTCAGAGTCAAAATGACTTAAGGGAGACAGCTTAGACCTGAAAACAAATTTTACTGCCAACACAGATGGCCCAAACCCAGGGCTTGATTCAGTACTTTACAGGGCAAAAATAAGCGTTATTGTCTCCTCAATGAGTTGGACTGTTTCCCCTGAGTGGACAAGTGACCATCTAGTTTATAAGAAACCAGGAATTTTGCATACAATGTGGTGCGTATGTAACAACAACAGCAAAATCTGCCCACCATCCAAAGAGCAGCCCTCCCATGCTCTCGGTCCACGGGGCTGCCAGACACAGCAAGATTTCTGAGACCTTGGCTCTAACATCAGAGTTTGTTTGCATGTGACCCTCAAATTCTAGTACAATCTGATCATTTGACAAATGAGTAAACTGATGCTCAGGGGAGCCCTGGCCCATAACAGCCCCAAGGTTGCTCAGCGAGTGGCAGAGTGACCATTAGAATTTAGTCCTTCTGACAGTTCAACTCTCCTGCCCTGTTTGGAGTTTCTGAGTGACCACACAGGTCCCAGAGTGGTGAAAAACAAGTTTTTTACTTTCATTTTGTAATCGGCCCTAATGCTGGGAGGCAGGGCTGGGAAGGGAGGACACATCAGGGGATTTACCCCTATTAATTCATTTGACAAATATTTACTAAGCGCCAACTGTAAACCTGGCCCTGGGCCAAGGGCTGGAAGCACATTTCAGGGGCAGTGAGCGCTCTTGGTGTTTTCAGTGGCAGGTAGCTGTGGAGGGACAAAGGTCGCAGAATCACACACTTTCCTATGTATTACAGACACGGGAAGTGCCAGGAAGGAAAAGGACAAGCTGTTTACCAGCGCATTCCACAGGCATCCTGACCTAGCACAGGGGTCAGGACGGGCTCCCAGGAGAAAGTGACGTCTGAGCTGAGCTGTGAAGGCATTTCCACAGGACTTTACAGTAAATGCTGTGAGGACGGCCTGTCCTCCGCCCACCCCCTCACTAAACTCCCTACTGCAGCAACCAGCATTCCCTAAACCTGCCACCAACCTTCCAGTAACCTGCTCATCTGATAACACACTCTGGACAATCCCAGGATAACGATCTAAGATCCATTTCACAGCAGCCAGACATGTGCCAGCAGGGAAGCAGGATGTACCTCCCCAGAAAGGAATTTGGACCGCACTTCTACTCTTCCCCTCTGCATCCACTGGGGAAGAAAGTTCTTGTGAGGTTTTCCCTTCCAAATGTTCCATGGGAATGCCAACTTTCCACCCCGCTGCTTCTTCCACGGGCTGGAATACAACTCCTTCCTCTTCCCCTGCCTGGCGAAGACTTTCTCACCCTCAGGCCCAAGGCAATGGCCCACCTGACTGGCCCACCTCCTCTCAGGCTGGACTGGGTCTCCTCTCTGTTCCCCCTGCCTCCATCCTAGCCATGACCCTGGTATTACTTTTCCCCACGCACCCATGAGGCTGCCCCAATGACTATGAGTTTCCTGAGTACAAGGCTTGTGGCTTCTTGATCTTTATTCTCCCCTGTTGGTGATGTCTACCCTTAGAGTGACTTCAGCATCTGCTGGGCCCACTGATTCAAACCAGGCTCTGCCACTCACTAGCTCTGTGACCTTGGGCAAGTTACTTAACTTCTCTGGGCCTCCATACTCTAAAATGGGAATGATAACTAGTCCTTACCTCACAGGGTTGTTAGAGGATTAAATGAGAGCTCGCACATCACACGCTTACACCTTCCCTATCGCATGCTAAAGCACTTGATATACAGTATATGTCATCAATAACCAGCCCACGGGTTTAATATGATGCTACACAATTTTTAAGCCTTGACGGGTGCAAAGAGTTTTTTTTTTTAATCTGTCCTGACTTCCCACCAGTTTTCCCCCGGAGCAGGATCCGCAAGACCCACTCTCTTAACTACTCAGGTTCAAGCACAGGGCAACAGACGCGGTGGGGAGGGTTGGGGTGGGGCGTGCTGGGGTAGGGGGAAGGCGGTGGCGGGAACTGCGCACACAGCGAAGGGCGGGGGTCAGGGTGCTCCGCGCACAGCCCAGGACAGCCCTGCATGCGGGGTCCGCGCTCTGCACCCGGCCCTCCCTCACCGAGGCGCACCTAGGGCGGCTACTGAAAACTGGTGCCTGGTGGCCCGTGTGCACAGCTCGGGGCGCCGCGCGGCCCGCCAGTGACTCAGCGCGGGGCGTGTGCAGACGGCGCCCGCCCCGGAGGGGTTTTGCACTCGCCCCGGCTCCTTCCCGCTATAAAGTCAGCCCACAGCGCCCTCCGCTTCAGCACGCCCCCTCGACTTCCTTGCCATACTTCGTGACACAGTCTCCGGACCCCAGCCTCCGCTTCGTCTCGCCATGGATCCCAACTGCTCCTGCACCGCAGGTAAGGAGATCTGGTTCGGGATTGGGTGTCAATTGTAGAAGTAGAGAAGCAATTTCTGACTCGTCACTCACTTTCCGGGCACAAATTGCCCCTTTCGAAAGCGTTTTGGTGTACCCGCCTCTATTCTAAGTTAAACTAGGAGATCCCGTTTGACCGATAAGGAGATCAGAGTTCGTGGCTTGCCCAGGTTCCCACGAGTTGGTTGTGGAACTGGGACTCAAACTCGGGCTCCTAGCACCCATGCCCGCGTTCGAGTCTCCGGGAACCGTTTTTATGTCGGCCGTTCTCTTTGCAGGCGGATCCTGCACGTGTGCCGGCTCCTGCAAATGCAAAGACTGCAAATGCACCTCCTGCAAGAAGAGTAAGTGGAATTTTCTCTACATCTACCCCTAACGTGCCCACCCTTCCGCCAGGCCCGCCCCCCACGCCTCCAGCCCTCTACACCACGGAGGGAATTTAAATAGGGCAGTAGGTACCCCTTCCCTAGGGACGGTGGCGCCTCCACTGGAGAGGACGGGAAGCCTTATTAATCCTCTGTTCCAAGCGCTCATCTCTGCCGCCTCCTTCCCTTCCCCAGGCTGCTGCTCCTGCTGCCCTCCGGGCTGCGCCAAGTGTGCCCAGGGCTGCATCTGCAAAGGGACCTCAGACAAGTGCAGCTGTTGTGCCTGATGTCGCGGAGAGCCTGCCCCGGGTGTAAATAGAGCAACCAGGACAAACCTACATTCCTCTTTTTTTTTTTTGTCCTATAAAATACAAGAATGATAATAAAAGTGGTTGGCTTTATTCTGGCTGTTTTCCTTAACTTGACCAGAGCTGGGGTGAGGGACTGGGCTAGTAGTACACAGACTTGGTTTCTGGACCAAAATGTTAGCCCTTAACAAACCCAGTGCCTTGTTCAAGCCACATTACCCCACTGGGCTTCATCTTTTGTAAAACGGAAGAGCCTTAGGCCAGATGCTATAAGGACACTGGGCACATACAGGGTCTCCTCTGTTTTCAAGTCAAGGGTTGGTGGCACAGAAACTTCTCAATCCAGAATCCTCATTCTCCATGGTTTCCCTGTTCAACTGCAGTTCCTCGCTGGATTTTAGTCTTCAGTGACTACAGGGGTGGAAAACTCCCTCACCTGCTTGAATCTAAATGGGGCGTCTAAAAAATCCCTGTGGTGAAGGAACAGATTTCATTTCCCATCCATTGCAGACCTAAACCTTGGTAAAAAACAGAAACAAAAAAAATTATAAAAATGCCACAGAACAATACAAAGCCCACGTTTTCAGATTCCACACACGTAATTTCAGTCAATATATGAAAAACAAACAAAATCAGAGATTTAAAAACGTCGCACACATGTTCATCGAAGGTGTCCATTGAGCACCGTTGCAATCTGTCCTTCCGAAATCCAGCCCTTGGCTACTTGAAAGCCGCAAAATAACTAGGGCTGTGGAGGGAATTACACAGTCATTTCCCATGAAGAGGGCGTGTGCCTGAGAATTGGTTCCAGATGGACTATTTCACGTCTGCCCATGCTGGGTGATGGCAGATTCTGCAGTTCGGAGGGTATGGTGGTGTTTATTAGGCAGGAGTGAGGTGCCCTGTGACTTGTAACTAATGGTAGCAGTTAGTCCCCCTGGCTATTTGTGGAGGGAATGGCTATCTGATGTAAAATAAAAGAGAAAGACAAGTCGTGTGGCCCAAGAGTCAAGACCATGCTTGCCCACAGGGGCCCTGTGTGAAGAGGGGGTTTCAGAAACCAGCCTGTGCTGAGTGCATGGGCGTCTCAGTTCACAGCCTGTTTTGCCACAGGTGGTATGGCCTGGGCATGTTACTCAACATCTGAGTCTCCATTTTCCCATTGAAAAAGAGATGATATCTCTATGTGGGGATTAAATGATAGTGTCCTGGCTTAATAAACAGTGGCCGTTACGATCATTATGTCCACACTGACATTCATGAAGACAGAATCCTTATAGCTCCCAACAAGTTCTTGGGGAAAAGCTCATTGGTTTAGAAGCATTATTCTGGGTTGGAGGTTAAGGATGGGATTGGAAATTTGCTGATCCGGTGCCAAAGGGAGTACGGATGACCTCCAAAGAGACCCCCAGGACAAGATGCCGCCACAGCATTTGGACAGACTCAGAAGCCATTCCCATGCTTCATGTCGTTGGATCTGCACAGGAACCAGTGAGAGAGTGAATGTGCAGGGGCTGGAGTGATTGTGCTGATTCCAGAGAGGTTAAGCAACCTGCCCAAGGTCACACAGCTCAGAGGGCAGAGGTCTGAACCTACACTACAGCTGATCTCACGCCCTGGCCACAGCTGGCAGATAACGATGTCACTGAATGCTAAATCCTGCCCCTCGCTATTCACAGGTAGAAGGACCTCTCGAAACGGACAGATTGTGCTCCTGGCTTGACACATGGAAAACTGAATTCCAGAGAGGTCACAGAACTATACAGACTGCCTGCTCAGTGCTCTTCCCACTGCTGCCCCTGTGCCAGCTTTCAACATCCTCATCTGTCATATGAAGTCCTGGTGTAAGGTCGTGGGTGAGGGCATGATGCTGCAGTCCGCCTGCATGAGTGCCAATCTCACTTTCGTCACTTACAGCCACAGGACATAATCTCTCTGTGGCTCAGTCTCCTCCACTTTTTGTTTTGTTTTGTTTTTGTTTTTATTTTTTTGCGGTACGCGGGCCTCTCGCTGCTGCGGCCTCTCCCGCCGCGGAGCACAGGCTCCAGACGCGCAGGCTCAGCGGCCATGGCTCACGGGCCCAGCCGTTCCGCGGCATGTGGGATCCTCCCGGACCGGGGCACGAACCCGCGTCCCCTGCATCGGCAGGCGGCCTCTAAACCACTTCGCCACCAGGGAAGCCCGGTCTCCCCCACTTTAAAAGGGGCAAAATAAAAGCATATGATTCAGAAGATTAAAGAACTAGTACATGTAAAGAATTTAGTATGGTGCTTGGCACGTGGTGAGTGGTCTACAGTGTTAGCCATTTATTATTATTATTAACATAGGGGGTATTTATTTACCTCTAGACACAGAAGCAGTGGTGGTGTGCCTAGCTGTGTGTCCTATGTTGTCCTCATCAAATGAACAGCACTGGGTATTTCTAACCCTGAGCACAACAGTCTGTGCCCTTTGCTACCACTTGCACCAGTATTTTACTTAACATTTTTCCTTTAATGACTTATATGTTTTAAAATATATTTGTATTAGCATTCTCCAGAGAAACAGAACCAGCAGGATGTAGGTAGGTAGGCAGATAGAGAGATAAAGAGAGTGAGAGATTTATTTTAAGAAATTGGCTTATGCAACTGTGGAAGCTGGCACGACTGAAGTTTATAGGGCTAGCCAGCAGCCTGGAAATTCCAGTAGGAGTTGATGTTGCTTGCAATCTTGAGTCTAAAGGCCATCTGGAGGCCCAATTCCCTCCTCTTCAAGAGACCTCAGTTTTTCTCTAAGGCCTTCACTGACTGGAAGAGGCCTTCCACATTATGAAGGGTAATCTGCTTTTCTCAAAGTCTACTGATTTAAATGTTAGTCACATCTGAAAAATACCTTCACAGCAACATCAGGCTAGCGTGTGACCAAGGATTGGGCACGACAGCCTAAAACACGCGGGTACATAAAACTAACCGTTATAGACCACCACTTATCAAACTAGCACCCACACAACTTCGTAAACCGCACTTAATCTCCCAACGAAGACAATAACAAGGTCATACTTCTGCCTAACATGACACAACTATCCTACCTACAACTGAAAATGTATAACACCGTCCCCAAAGGAGGATGCAAAGTCCTTGGGTGATGGTCACTTTTGTACTTGATATCACGTAACAAATACTGTGATGTTAACAACACGTAAACACTACAATGTAAAGTCAACACCTTCTATGTTATATGAGAAGGGGATAAAAGAGGGAAGAAAACAAAGATATTTGCCGTATATATATAAACATATTTATAACAAAATAATGAAGAAGTACTCCTAACAATTACAGTTGTCATTTCTGTTTCTGGAACTGGTCATGTGGTTATAGCTGACATTTATAAACATCTTCTTACACTACCTATTCTGTATCCCCTTTGCTCCCTGCAAGCATCTCAGTTGGTCATCGTTCTTTACGATGCTGGGGTGGCCCAAACCTTCATTTTTGAAGGGTCTGAGCCTTTATCAGTCCTGCCTTGATTGGGTTGTTACAGTAGTTTTTCACTGACTTTAATCACAGAGCAGGGTAGTACTAAGAGATGCCCTAAGGGATCTTCTCTATTCCATAGGTTTTTTTACAGCCATTGCAGAGTCTTAACCAATAAGCCTAGAGTAGTTGCTACTTCTTGCAACTAGCTCCGAGCAGCAGAATATCATCAGTGTACTGGACCAGTATGATGTCTTGCAGAAGGAAAAGGCAATCTAGGTCCTTGAAAACAAAATCATGATATGGGCCTGGAGAGTTGATAAGCTTGAGGCTTATCTCTGTTTAAAAGATTTCAAGCAGTACACTGATGTTGAAGATACATCAAAGGAAAACTTTGGGCCAAAGGAAAACTTTATCTTTGAACTTCTTCCCTTGGGAAGATGACTGGATTCAGACCCGGTGGCACTACTTCCCAGCTCTGTGACCCTGGGCAAGTTATTTAACATCCTTGTGACTTACCTTTCCCACCAGCCAAATGAGCTCATAAATAACAGTATTCCTCTTTTTGAGTCTTTGTGAGGGTTGAAAGATAAACAATTAACCAGGTGGGACACACACACAATGCTGTCTAATGGTCAGTAATATTGAAAGGGAAACAATTATTTTTCTTGATATTCAGATGCAAGATCTGCCTATCACCTAAAATGACCCCTCCCCTGGGGGCACCCCACTTTCTGAACAACTGCCCTGGAGCGAGGTGGGCTGGCTAGGCTGTGGAGAGTCTCTGGAGAGTTTTATGCAAAGGATCCAGACATATGTGCCCATACATCCTTTCAAACTTAGAGAGTGGAGGAAGGATGGAGCAGACAGAGGCCAGCGTCCGCCTTAAAACTGAGACAGACAAATAGGGCCTAAGTCCCTCTGGGCACAGGGAAAGGAAAAGTACTGGGAGGCAAACGTCACATCCGCAGCTGGGACGCTGCACACAACTCCCTCGGCTCTTTCCACCGCCCGCGAGCACAGGCCCGGGGGGGGGGGGGGAGGGCCGGGCGCGGCGCACATGGGCTCCGGAAAGGACGAACTTGAGCACCAAGGCAATAGGGCCTGGGGTGGCAAAGAGAGGGGGGACTGGGTTCCTGGAATATCCCGGAACAGAGGTGACTGCCTACCTTGGGAAAATTGGGAAGGGGCGGGCAGGGAAGCTGGGAAACCGAGAGCCGCCCGGCACACCGTCCCTCCGCGAGTTCCAGCGCCAAAGGGGGGGCCGCAGCGCTGCACACCGACCCAATCCTTGCTCACGGAACCCTGCGCTCGGCCCAGCCCGTTGCGCACAGCCGGAAAGGGCGCTGCCGGCTGCACAGGCGCAGATCCGCGCGCCACGTGCAAGGCGGGGGCGGGGCCTCTGCGCCCGGGCCGCTTCCTCTGGGTATAAACTGAACCCGCCGGCTGCTAGGTTCCAGCACGCTCCCAGCCGGCCCAAGACCCTCTTCTTCGCCACTTGCTTTGGACCCCCGGCCTCACCTCGCCTCAAAATGGACCCCAACTGCTCCTGCCCCACTGGTGAGGAACCCCTGGCTCTGGAACTTTGGATGCCCCTTCCCCAATACCAAGAAGCATACCCTGGGTTTGGAGGAGGGAGGAACATTTTGAGCTTGAGCTGAAGTAGGCTTCTGTAGTTAACCTGGCACGTGCTTTCTCCCCGGACAAGCGCCTTCATCCCCCATTAGAGTGTTTCCATCCAACTGGGGCTTCCATTTCAGAGGCAAGAGGCCTGAGGCTCAAGGCTGTTCGGTGCCACATCATCCAGGTGTCAGGGGGCTTCTGGGTCGGCCGCAGTGCTCTGTCCAGGCCTCTGCATTCCCTGTGCCAGATGCGAGGGGACATTGCCTCTTATGGGCTCAGACAAAAGGTCCTGGCCACCAGACCCAGGCATCCTGAATGGGCTCTGGAGCCTGGGACCATACCTGTGGGGCAAATACAAGGCAGTACACAGCCCTTTGCATAGAAGGGCAGAGAAGGAGGGGTGAGACTTCTGTCTGTCCTATGCTGGACAGGAGTCCCTAGCACTGGGCCCTGCACCCAGGAAGAAGTTGCAGGGAGGGATTACTGACCATTTGCTGTACCTCCTGCATCCCCCTCCCTGCTCACTGCTGACCTTTCCCTTCCCGGCAGGCGGCTCCTGCGGCTGCGCTGGCTCCTGCACCTGCAAAGCCTGCAGATGCACCTCCTGCAAGAAGAGTGAGTGTAGGGCTTTCTCTGGGAACCTGGGGGCTGCAGCTAGGGTGAGGGGGGGAACCCAGAGCGGGCTCTGAGTGTATGGCTCTGGCGGGGGGGGCTGGTCTTCCTTTGCCCTTCGGCACCTATCACTGCTGCTTCTGACTTTCTGCCTGTCCTGGGCTTAGATGGGGCAGGGCAGCCACTTCGTAGTGGAAGCCAAACCCCAAGGTCCTCCCAACTGTCTTGGAACAGAGCATGTTTTTCTGTACTCGGGGTCCTTTGGATCTGAGGGCTTGTGGCAGGGCTGCTGTTGGGCAAGGAGGAGCCTGGGGAAGTAAGTCATCGCTGACATCTGCTTTCGCCCCTCTCTCCCCAGGCTGCTGCTCCTGCTGCCCCGTGGGCTGCACCAAGTGTGCCCAGGGCTGCGTCTGCAAAGGGGCCTCGGACAAGTGCAGCTGCTGTGCCTGATGTCGCGGAGAGCCTGCCCCGGGTGTCAATGGAGGAACACGGGCCGACCTGCGTTTTTATACCACTCTGACTTGATTGCTACATTCCCTTTCCTATGAAATATGTAAGTGGTAATAAAAGTTGTTGACACTATTCCGACTCGCCTTTCTTTTCTGTGCATTGGGAATAAGGGCTTTTGTGCCATCCGGGGCTGGTGTAGGAGACTGGATGAGAAGTGCAGAGACTTGGGTACTGGAACAAAATGTGAGTCCCTAACAAACTGAGTGCCTAAGACAAGACACACTCCCTCACTGGGTTCATCAATGGAACAGCATTAGACCAGATGCTCTAAGGGTGTCGAGCAGATACAAGGTCCCCTCCATTCTCATGTCAAGGGTTGGTGACATGGCAAGGATTGGTGGCTTCTCAATGCCTCATTTCCCATCCTCTGATTTCCCTGGCTAACTTCACTTCCTCATAGATTTTAGGCTTGATAGACTCTAAAGAAGTTGGAATCACACCTCCAGTTACCTGGAAGTCTCAAGCTCCCTGCACTGAAAGACGTGTGAATTTTCTAGCTGTGGTTTTTATTTTCCAACTTCACAAACCTAAACTGTGGTAAAATAAAATTAAGTGAACTACTAAGAAAAATTTAAAAGGACACAAAACCCAATTTTTGATTCAATAAATTTGAATAAATATATGAAGAACAGAGTAATACAGGAAAAATTTAAAAAGTAAAAACATGTTTGTTCACTTGAAACTAACACAATACTGTAAATCAGCTATACTTCAATTATTTAGAAAACCCACATGTGTTCATCAAAGGAGTATGTTGAACGCTGAAAACACTTTCAAACACCCCACTGTGTGGACCACCCACACCTGGAGTAGCTCTTCCCCCCCATCCCCACAGGGAACATGTGTCTTGGCTGGCCCAGTGCCAGTGACAGGACACCTGCTACCCCTGAGAGCTCCCTGCGGTGAGTTGGCTCTGAATCTTTGGAAGTTCCTTAAGGTCAGGCTGAACTCTACCTTCAAAATCCAGCCCTTGGTTACTTGAAACCAGCAAACTGACTAGGAATTTGCAGGTAATACCCAGCCATTTCCCAACAAGAGGCAGAGTACCTGGAAATTGGTTCCAGATGAAGGACTTCACGTCTGCCTGTGCAGGGTAGCGTCAGATTCTGCATTTACAAAGTTGTGGTGGTATTTATTAGGAAGGAGTGAGGCGCTGAGTGACTTGTAAATAATGGCAATAGCTAGTCCTCCTGACAACTTTTGGATGGATTTGCTGTTTGGTGTAAAGTCAAAGAGAAAGAGGAGTCACG
>NW_021703766.1:28757008-28759787 GCF_005190385.1 Monodon monoceros
GGCCCAAGTGTCAGGACCACACTCACCCACAGGTGTCCTGTGTGAAGAGGGGATTTCAGGAGCCAGCCTGTGCTGGGTGCATGGGTGCTGGTGTCAGGCAGTCTTGGTTCACAGACGACAGTGGCACTTACCAGCCGCATATCCTAAATGAGTCGCTCAACCTCTCTAAGTCTCCATTTCCTATAAAAAGGAGATTATATCCCTATGTGGTATTGAGAGTGGCCCAGCTCCTCACTAGGGCTTAATAAACAGTGTCTATTATGATGCTTCTGTTCACAGTGACTTTACTGGGACAGAATCTTGTTTAATTCCAACAAGCTCTTGGGGAAAGGCTCATGGTTTTGCAAGCATTACTCCAGGCTGGAGGTTAAAGTTTGATTGCAAATTTACTGATCCACTGGCAGAGGGAGTGTGGATGCCCTGCAATAGCCCCCCTAGGATAAGATGCTGCCACACCATTTGGAGAAACACAAAATCAATGCCCACCCTTCATATCACTTGATCTACAATGAACCAGTAACAGAGTGAACCTGCAGGGGCTGGAATGATTGTGCCAGCTACCCAGAGTTTAAGCAACCTGCCTAAGGGCACACAGATCACATCCAGAGGTCTGAACCTATAGCAAGGCTGTCTCACCTCCTTGCCAAAGGTCGCTGATTATGAGGTCACTGAATGCTGAGTCCTGCCTATCATTATTCACAGCTGGAAGGGTCCTTTGAGACAGTCTAGCTGTGCTTCTGGCGGCAGAGATGGGAGACTGAAGTCCAGAGAGGTCACAGAGCTGTGCAGAGGGATCTGACTGCCTGCTCAATGCTCTCCCCACTGCTGAACACTGAAAGGGAAATAACCACTTTTCATGCTTTGTTATTTGATGCCAGGTCTGCCCATCACTTACAATGATCCCTTCCATGGGGTGGGATCTCATGCTTTGGGAACCTCCATCCCAGAGCAGGGTGGACTGGCTAGGATCAGGAAAACCCCTGGCAAGTTCAGGCCAGGAGCATAGGGACAAATGTGCCCATCCATCCATTCAGTAGTGGAGAACAGAAGGAAGGATGGGAGGCAGAGGCCTGAGTTTGCCGTGGTGCTCTTTCGGAGAAACGTTAGAGAAACGCTGCCTAAGGACCATCGTGGGGACCAGGACAGGAAATGGTGGGGGAAGAGGGAGTCGGAGGATTGGTGAAGGTCACATCCACCACCGGTCTCTGCACACAACTCCCAGGATCCTGCCATGCCTGGGACGTGAGCGCGAGACTAGGGTTGCACACGGGCTCCGGAAAGGGTGAAACTGAAAACAGCGCGGGGGCCGGGGGTGGGGAAGACAGCGAGAACACAGAGGCTGGGTTGCTGGAAAATCCGGGAACAAGGTGGCTGCCGCCCTCGGGAAAATCGGGAGGGGCGGACAGGGAGGCTAGGACACCGCGTACTTCCTGGCAAACAGTCCCTACACGCGAGCAGGCACCAAACTCGGCTCTCCGTGCGCAGATTGGACCCATGCGCACTGGGAGAATCCTGCGCTCGGCCCCGAGTGTTGCTCACAGCCCGGCCCCGGGCGCTGCGGTCGGGCGGCGCAGACGCGGGAAGGGTGCAAGGAGGGGGTGGAACCTCTGCGCCCGGGCCGCCTCCTCTGGGAACAAACACTGCAAGCAGGCTCCTAGGGTCGACACGCCTTCCACCAGCTCAGGTGCTTCTTGGCCGCTTGCTTTCCATCCCCGGCCTCACGTCGGCTCCAAATGGACCCCAACTGCTCCTGCGCCACTGGTAACGAACCCCTGGCTCTGGGCCTTGGTTGCCCGCTACTCAGGCACAGGACAGAGTGGCCCTGCGGTTAGATGAGGAAGAATTTTAAATTTGAGCACAAGTGGACGCCCGCAGTTCACCCAGTGCTTTCTTCCTCGCCAGGGCAGCGACAGCATTTTTTCAATCTATTTTTTTTTCTATTTTTTGGCCGTACCACTCGGCTTCTCGGAGCTTAGTTCCCTGACCAGGGATTTACCCCAAACACTAAGAAGTGAGAGCGCTGACTCCTAACCACTAGACCGCCAGAGATTTCCAGCCTCTATTTTTGAAGGGAGAGTACACAGGCTCCAGGCTGTCCTTGTTGAGGTCACCCAGCAGGTCAGGGGATTGCTAGACCGGGACCCAGTGTTTGCAGGAGGCCTCGGAGCTGCCAGGACTTGATGGGAGGAGCGGACGCTGCCTCTTTGGGGTTCAGGCCGTGGGCCCCGGCCCCCAGCCCCAGTCGGCCTGGGCTGGGTCTGGAGCCCGGGACCTTCCCTGTGGAGTCCCATCAGGAGGGGACCTACTCTCCTCGGACCAGAAGAGAGGAGCTGGGGCTTCTCTATCCGCCTGAGTGGACACGAGCTCCCAGGGCTGGGTCCTGACAGAGGAGGAGGGCTCAGGGAGGCATCGCTGCTGACCGTCTGCTGTAGCTCCTGCATCCCTGTCCCTGCTCACTGCTGGCCTTTCCCTTCCCGGCAGGCGGCTCCTGCGGCTGCGCTGGCTCCTGCACCTGCAAAGCCTGCAGATGCACCTCCTGCACGAAGAGTGAGTGTGCGGGGCCTTCTCTGGGAATGCGGGGTCTGGGCTGAGTGCGAGGAGGGAGCCCAGAGCTCAGCAGGCAGGCAGGAGCAGGACAGTGACCAAACTTCCCCGCACCCCCCTCACCAGGAAGGGATTCACAATCAGAGCTGGAATCACCTTCGGCGTGACCGAGACCCAGGCGCGCACTAGAGAACAGGGAGACTGAGGCCCAGACGGGTCACCGACAAACCACCTC
>NW_021703766.1:28759887-28768683 GCF_005190385.1 Monodon monoceros
TATTCATTATTTCATTTATTCATTCATTCTCCAAACATTTACCAAATGCCTGGCACTATGCTAAGTGTAGTGGATACAAAGATAAATCCAAGACATGTTTCTGTAAGCTGGACTGGATCCTGAATTTTTCTAGTTTCCTCAAATATCTGGCTACGACTCTCCAAACTAAAGTTTCAAGTTTTTTCCCACCTTTCTGATTTGGAATCACTAAGCACAAAGACTGTCCTTTAATCTCCTTGGAAGGGAACCCATTATAACAGGTCCTCCTGACTACCCAGATGACAGCCAAATATCAGGGACTTAAACCTTGGGTCCTCATTTCCTTTCTTTTTTAATTAATTAATTTATTTATTTAGTTTTGGCTGCGTTGGGTCTTTGTTGTTGCACGCGGGCTTTCTCTAGTTGCGGCGAGCAGGGGCTACCCTCTGTTGCAGTGCACAGGCTTCTCATTGCAGTGGCTTCTCTTGTTGTGGAGCACAGGCTCTACGCACACAGGATTCAGTAGTTGTGACACACGGGCTCAGTAGTTGTGGTACATGGGCTTAGTTGCTCCACGGCATGTGGGATCTTCCTGGACCAGGGCTCAAACCCGTGTCCCCTGCATTGGCAGGCAGATTCTTTTTTTTAATATATAAATTTATTTGTTTTATTTATTTATTTTTGGCTGCATTGGGTCTTCGTTGCTACGCATGGGCTTCTCTCTAGTTGCAGACAGCAGGGGCACCTCTTCGTTGCGGTGTGCAGCCTTCTCATTGCAGGGGCTTCTCTTGTGGAGCGTGGCCTCTAGGCACGCGAGCTTCAGTAGTTGTGGCACACGGGCTCAGTAGTTGTGGCTCGTGGGCTCTAGAGTGCAGGCTCAGTAGTTGTGGTGCATGGGCTTATTTGCTCCATGACATGTGGGATCTTCCTGGACCAGGGCTCGAACCCATGTGCCCTGCATTGGCAGGCGGATTCTTAAGCAGTGCGCCACCAGGGAAGTCTGGCAGGTGGATTCTTAACCACTGTGCCACCAGGGAGTCCTTTGGGTCCTCATTTGTCAACTTAAAAGGATTCCTCTAGACGCTAGGAATTGCACACCTGCTGGAGACCTCAAAATCAAATTGACTAGGAAAAGAAGTAGCCAACATTGAGGTAGACTACTTCCTACCAAGACGTTGGATCCAGAAAGTTTCTTTCCATTTCTCCTTTGCTACTTGACCATTCTTTTCCTAATTCTTACACCATGAAAATATTTTATGATTCTTTTGTCCACCTTTTACCTTGCTCTGGCCTGGAAAGATAATGCCATTGCTCAAATGCCTCAGGACATTGCAAATAATGGTAATCCAACCACCAAATGACAGATTTGCCATGATGGTGGTGATTCTGTAGTTTTTCCTGTCACAAACTTACCCTGATTTCCAGTGCCTCAGTTTCCCTGGAACAAACTCAGTCCCCTCTGTACTGTGTCGGACAACGTGACCCTGGGGGTCCATTTCCCTGTCTCTGATTCCCTGCCTGTGATCCCAAACTGTGTACAAAAAGACGGGCACAAGGCAAGGATAACTGGAATAAATATGCCTGTGTGGTCTATCAACCCTCAAATTTTATTGACCTCCATGGCTGATGCCTTTTCAGCCCTGAGACACAGACTCAACTGGGAATTATCAGAAGGCATTCATCATTCAAAATTAGCTTCCTGTGGCAGATTACTCCTCTCCCGGGTAGGAGTAAGTGCAAATGAGGTTATGATCTGAAACCTCTCCTCAACTGTTAAAAGTATTGCAGGATCTTCTGCTAACATAATGGTTGCCCAACAAAAATCCTTAGACTCTCTGGACAGGTTGTTTTTTGTTTGTTTGTTTTGTTTTTTTAACATCTTTATTGGAGTATAATTGCTTGACAATGGTGTGTCAGTTTCTGCTGTATAACAAAGTGAATCAGCTATACATATACGTATATCCCCATATCCCCTCCCTCTTGCGTCTCCCTCCCACCCTCCCTATCCCACCCCTCCAGGCGGTCACAAAGCACTGAGCTGATCTCCCTGTGCTATGCGGCTGCTTCCCACTAGCTAACTGTTTTACATTTGGTAGTGTATATATTGGACAGGTTGTTTTTGATAATAAAACTGCCATTGATTATCTTTTAGTTTAACAAGTAGGTGTCTGTGCTGTGGACCACGACACCTGAGGCACCTGGATTAACACTTCTGGGGAAGCTGAACATCAATTGAGCATGAGATCACTGAGCAAGCCACATGCCTTAAGAAAGTGACCCTTTCAATGGGTCTTTCCTTGACTCATTTGATTTTGATTGATTTAGGTCTTGGGGACCACGGCTTTAAAGTACACTCTAGACATTGGGAATTATCCTGCTTCTAATAATCATAGTAATCTCCCTGGTGTGTTGTAGCCCCTCAAAATCTTAGATACATATTCGTAGCTAATCTCCCTAAGACTGGAACATCAGAAAAGGAACAAAGAGAATAACCAACTAAAAAAATGTGAATCGAAAATCATGACCTCTGAATACAACAGAAATTCAGCAAAGAACATCATGATCTGTGAATACCACACAGAGGATCAGCAAAAACTTCAGAGTGGCAGCTGGGAGTGGCGCTGCTGCCTTAAATTTTTATCACGTCTCTCAGTTAAGCTGAGACTCTGACCAAAAGCGGAAAATTGTCAAAAGAGACAACAGTCCCAAAATGGAATCACTTGCACTAAGCACACGTCACCAAACAGGTTTAATATCTGACTTAATTATAGTTCAACTTCTCCCAGGAGTAAAATGTTAAACCGGTCAATCTGGAATTGCCTGGTCAGCACCAGTGAGGTCATTGGCCTGATAGACCCCTGCCATCCCCTCCTTTAAAAATTTTTTTTATTGTGGTAGAAGTCACATAATATAAAACATACTGTTTTAACCATATTTAACTGTACAGTTCAGTGGCACTAAGTACATTGACATTGCTGTGCAACTCTCACCGTCATCCATCTACTGCATTTTGCACCTTCCTAAACTGAAACTCTGTCCCTATTAAGCACTAACTCCCCATTCCCCCTCCCCATGCCCCCAACCCCCTAGCCCCTGGCATCTACAAATGTACTTTCATACTCCATGAATTTGACTATTCAAGGTACCTTGTATAAGTGGAACCAAACAATATTTGCCTGCACCTACTGTATATTGGCATGCATTTTTAAGGTTAACTTAATATATGTTCTACAAACAGATTGTACCTTCTTTTTTTTCCCCCTGTGCTAAACAATAGGTTCTCATTAGTTATCTGTTTTACACATAGTAGGGTATATGTGCCAATCCCAATCTCCCAATTTATCCCACCCCCTTTTCACCCTTGGTGTCCTTTGTTCTCTACATCTGTGTCTCTATTTCTGCTTTGCAAATAGGTTCATCTGTATTATTTTTCTAGATTGCACATATATGCGTTAATATATGATATTTGTTTTTCTCTTTCTGACTTACTTCACTCTGTATGACAGTCTCTAGGTCCATGCACGTCTCTGCAAATAGCACTATTTCATTCCTTTTTATGGCTGAGTAATGTTCCATTGTATATATGTACCACATCTTCTTTATCCATTCATCTATTGATGGGCATTCCATGAACTGGCTATTGTAAATAGTGCTGCAATGAACCCTGGGGTGCATGTATCTTTTCAAATTATGGTTTTCTCCAAGTATATGCCCAGGAGTGGGATTGCTGGGTCATATGGTAATTCTATTTTAGTTTTTTAAGGAACCTCCATACTGTCCTCCACAGTGGCTGTATCAATTTACATTCCCACCAACAGTGCAAGAGGGTTCCCTTTTCTCCACACCCTCTCCAGCATTTGCTCTTTGTAGATTTTCTGATGATGCCCATTCTCACTGGTGTGAGGTGATACCTCACTGTAGTTTTGATTTGCATTTCTCTAATAATTAGTGATGTTGAGCATCTTTTCATATGCCTCTTGGCCATCTGTATGTCTTCTTTGGAGAAATGTCTATTTAGGTCTTCCGCCCTTTTTTTGATTGGGTCGTTTGTCTTTTTGGTATTGAGCTTCATGAGCTGTTGTTATATTTTGGAGATTAGTCCCTTGTCAGTTGCTTCGTTTGCAGATATTCTCTCCCATTCTGAGGGTTGTCTTTTCGTCTTGTTTATGGTTTCCTTTGCTGTGCAAAAGCTTTTGAGTTTAATTAGGTCCCATTTGTTTATTTTTGTTTTTATTTCATTACTCTAGGAGATGGGTCAAAAAAGATCTTGCTGTGATTTATGTCAATCCGGAATTGCCTGGTCAGAACCAGTGAGGTCATTGGCCTGATAGGCCCCTGCCACCCCTTAATGTAAGGTGAGCATGCCACAAAAAATGCACTCTTATTTAGTAACTTCCTTGTCCCACCTCCTTCTGCCTGTAAGAGTCTTTCATTTTGTATAGCTCTCTGAGCATCTTTCTTTCTGCTATATGGGATACTGCCTGATTCATTAATTATTGAATAGAGCCAATAAGATCTTTAAATTTTACTCAGTTGAATTTTTACCCTTTTAACACCTTTAATTCATGATAATTTATAATCTTCCATTTATGGAAATGGGTAAAATTTTTTTGAACAATTGCATTAAAACAAAAAGAATTAATTCATTTAAGAAAACTGCTCATAGGAACTTCCCTGGTGGCGCAGTGGTTAAGAATCCACCTGCCAATGCAGGGGACATGGGTTCGAGCCCTGGTCCGGGAAGATCCCATATGCTGCGGAGCAACTAAGCCCATGCGCCACAACTACTGAACCTGCACTCTAGAGCTCATGAGCCACAACTACTGAGCCCATGGGCCACAACTACTGAAGCTCGCATGCCTAGAGCCCGTGTTCCACAACAAGAGAAGCCACCGCAATGAGGAGCCCTCACACCGCAACGAAGAGTAGCCCCCGCTCGCCACAACTAGAGAAAGTCTGCGTGCAGCAACAAAGACCCAGCACAGCCAAAAATAAATAAATTAAAAAAAAAAAAAAGAAAACTGCTCATAATAGTACAGACGGTATGCTGATATGGCTAAAAATGTGATGTTAGCATGAGAATAACAGATTCCAGAAACACTGTATATGTCTAGGCTGCATTGAAAAATTTCATAGAATTCCAAGTTCATAGAATGTTGATCCAAGGTGGATGGCGCATGAGGGATCACCTCAGCCATTGCCACCCCTGCCTCTCACCACTCCCTTTCCAAAAAGGACGTTCCGAAGTCACCCTGTGTGTTTCCAGACCTCTGGTCCGCCAGTGCAGTGTTCGCCACCATGAAGACTCTGCCTGATTAATCCCATGATTAATGGACAGAGTCCAGTTGAATGGTCCAGTAGGACATGGGCTCAGACTTGTCTAGTGCTTGTTCTAGTATGTGCTTTCCATGTATCTGCTGAGTGAATTGATGGAGATGGCGGGGGTCTGATTTGGAGCTTAGAGGTGTCTTCTTTCCCAAGACCTGCCCAGCTACTTAGGCATTAAGGCCAGTATAGGATTTTCCTCTTCAGACTAGTTCCATATGGGAGTTTCCCAAGTTAAAAGCTGTAATCTCTATCAAATGCCACTGAAACAAGAGCTGGATCACTTACAGCTGGTGTGACCCAGGGAGCGGGCACAGGTTAAGCAAATTGAGGTCTGGCTTGATGCCTTACCCATTTCTGCAGAGTCATCATGAGCCAGGAGTGGGCATGCAGGCTGCAGACACTTCAAGGTCTGGGCATAGCTGCGCGTGTTTGCGGAACTGTGGGTGTCACAAGAGGGCATGTGATGGAACAGTGGGGCTGGGAGAATAATTCATCCTTACCTTTTATATTTTGCTAAGATAGCATCCTGCAGTCTTCATAGTCTAAGAGCCAGGTCTGTCTCAAGTTGCAAAGGCCAGCTGGCCAGGGCAAAAGGCAGGATGGTTTTGCCTTAACAGCTGTGTGTGTGTGTGTGTGTGTGTGTGTGTGTGTGTGTGTGTGTGTGTGTGTGCGCGTGTGCGCGCATGTGCACACGTGTGCGAGTGTATGAGTGCAAAGTGATTAGAAACAGCTTTGTTTTCTGCTTAGGAAGACAGCCTGGGTTGTTCAGTGTGGATAGAGATAGGGGTGTTCTTTATTAGGGTGTTCTTTAGGACCCATGTTTCTTTCCTGGTAAAAGGGAGGAGCCCAGCCCAGGTCAATCTTTGTAGAAGCAGTCGCCTCTGGGGCCTGACTCTACTGCTGTCCCAGACTCACCCCTCACCGGCCTGCCACGGTGGCTAGAATGGGTGCAGGTGAGCATCACTCTTAGAACTTGGATCTCCAAAAGCTTCATTTCAGCTACAACCTATGACATTGGCCAAGGACCCATGAGCTTTTCTAAGATTGTCGTGTGCTTTATGATCGCCCAGTTCTTCCTAATGTTAATATTGGTCTGGCCTGGACAAGGTCAATTTTGACAAATGACAGTTGGAAAACAGTGCAGGCATGGAGAAGGCACAGCTACCTCTTCAGTCTTCTGCCCTAGAGACAACCCCTTCACATCTGCTCCCTCTCCACGGACAAGAATAAATTTCACATCTCACGACTCCGGTTAACACAATGTTTAGAATAAGGTCTATAACACTGTGCAGCTTTTGTTCAATTCTCAGCTCTTCCTCTTACTTGCTTTGTGACTGTGGGCCATTTCCTTGTCCTCACTGAGCACTGGGAGATCATAGTATCAATTCACAGGTTTATTTTGAGAACTAAGTGAGATCCTACATACAAAGCCCTCAGCATGGTCATTCCCACACTGTGAGCGCTCCGTAAATATTTGTCAAATGAATGTCTGAGTGAATAAAAGTGGAAAATACTAATAAAAACACTCGTAATATTATAGCCAGGAAATGGCTGTCGCAACACAAATTAGAGGTGTAACCTTCCAAAATTTTTCCTCCCCAAAGAAAGATATTTTTTATATTATAATGGGATATTGTACATGACTAGATTTTTTATTTTTTTAAAAATTTTTTTTATAAATTTATTTATTTATTTTTGGCTACGTTGGGTCTTTGTTGCTGCACTGGGCTTCCTCTAGTTGAGGTGAGCGGGGCCTACTCTTCGTTGCGGTGCATGGGCTTCTCATTGCGGTGGCTTCTCTTGTTGCGGAGCACAGGCTCTAGGCTCGCAGGCTTCAGTAGTTGTGGCGTGCAGGCTCAGTAGTTGTGGCACACGGACCCAGTTGCTCTGCAGCATGTGGGATCTTCCCAGACCAAGGCTCGAACCCGTGTGTCCTGCATTGGCAGGCGGACTCCCAGCCGCTGCGCCACCAGGGAAGCCCTAGATTTTTAAAAATATTTATTTATTGAAAGATTATCCACACACCATAAAATTCACCTTTCTAAGGCGTACACTTCAGTGGTTTTCAGTATATTCACAGGGCTGTGCAACCATCACCACTATGTAATCCCAGAACATTTTCATCACCTCAAAGAGAAGCCTCTACACATTAGCAGCCGCACATCATTCCCCCACCCCAGGCCTGCAGCAGCCACTAAACTACTTTCCGCCTCTATGGATTTGCTTAATCTGGACATTTCATACAAATAGAATCATACAATATATGTCCTTTCATGTCTGGCTTCTTTCATTAGCGTAATATTTTCAAGGTTCATCCATGTTTAGCATGTACCAGTACTTCATTTCTTTTTATGGCTGAATAATATTCCATTGTATAGATAGATATTATTTTATTTGTCCATTCACCAGTTCCTGGATATTTGGGTTCTTTCCACTTCGGGCCGTTGTGACTAATGCAGCTATTTGTGTACAAGTTTTTGTATAGATGTGTTTTCAGCTGTTGTGGGTATATACCTAGGAGTGGAATTGCTGGGAAATCTGGTAACTTTGTGTTTGATTTTTTTTAATTTTTAAATTTTTTTGGCCTCATCATGTGGCATGCAGGATCCTCAGGGATCGAACCCGCACCCCCTGCAGCAGAAGCATGGAGTCTTAATCACTGGACCGCCAGGGAAATCCCTGTGTTTGCTTTTTGAGGAATTGCCAAACTGTTTCCTAAAGCAGTCATAATTATAATCTGTTTTTTTCCCCTTCACAATAGATAATGACTGCCTTTCCTTGTCAATAAATAGAGGTGTGTATGACTTCCCTGGTGGCTCAGTGGTTAAGAATCCGCCTGCCAATGCAGGGGACACGGATTCAAGCCTTGGTCAGAGAAGATCCCACATGCCACAGAGCAACTAAGCACATGCGCTACAACTACTGAGCCCGCGTGCCACCACTACTGAAGCCCCCGCACCTAGAGCCTGTGCTCTGCAACAAGAGAAGCCACCCCAGTGAGAAGCTCACGCACCGCAAAAAAGAGCAGCCCCCGCTTGCCTCAACTAGAGAAAGCCCATGCGCAGCAACAAAGACCCAACGCAGCCAAAAATAACTAAATAAATAAATAGAGGTGTGCTTCACTAGTTTGAGTGAAAGCATAGTATTTCCTTAGCCAGCCGTACCAGAATGTATTTAGAGAATGTCCTATTGTTCAACATTTAATAATTCTATAAAACGGGCTTTGAGCATTTTCCTTGTGTCCCTAGTGAGTAAGTGGCACTTTCACAGGTGTACTCAGAGCACTTTGTATCCCTCCACTTTGGTGCTTTCAGATTGCACTGCAATCTACTTATCACCTCTCCCTGCATCTGTCTTATTTATTACATAGTGAGTTCCTCCAGGAGATGGAACATGTCTTGAATTTATCTTTGTATCCATTGCACTTAGCATAGTGCCAGGTATTTGGTAAATGTTTGGAGAATGAATGAATAAATGAAATAATGAATA
>NW_021703766.1:28768783-28771162 GCF_005190385.1 Monodon monoceros
ATTTGGTAAATGTTTGGAGAATGAATGAATAAATGAAATAATGAATAAATGGAAGGAAAGATGGAGGGATGGATGAATGAATAATTAGAACCAAAGACTATGGAGAGATGGAGTCCCTTTATTGTAAGAACATTCTGTCCAAAGATCCCTGCCTGGAGAGGTAATGAGTTCCCTGACCCTGCAGGTGTGCAACAGGAGGCTGAGTCACTTAGCAGGAATATTGTGAAGTTAATTTAGGCATCAGAAGGGAGACTGAATGAGATTTAAGATGTTTCCAAAATAAGAGCATGGAACTCTATGAAATAGCAGCCCAGGGAAATGAAAAGATTTGCCCTTAATTCCCCAGCTGGGCAGCTGTGGGTCTGGGAGTTGCTCTGAAAGTTTTCAAGTTGTTCTGAGGACCCCAGACCACAGCCTCCCCTTGTCCAAAGGCCTCTGTGTGCTTGTGTCTGCCTTGGTAGCCCACAGTACACTAAGGTTAGAGTCCAGGAAGGGAGAAACACTTATGAAACAAATCGTTGAACCTGTAGGTGGCTACCTGTAATTGGAGAGTAAAGTCCGGGCTCTTGATTTAAAAGAAGGTAAATTCTGGGTGGGCGTGGCTTACAGCCCTAAACAGCAGCCCACGGGGAAGGGTGGGAGAGCTTTTCTGTTATTTCCATATTAGGCTACTGAGCAACTGGGGCGGGAGCCTGTGCAGAGAGCTGGGGGCGGGGACTGGGGGCGGGGACTGGAACAGCCCCTCTGAGCAGGGCTGAGACCTGCGGGCACAGGAGCTGCTGTCCTTCCACGATGTGGCTCTTCGCTCTGGTCTTGTCCTCCGTCACCACTTTCACGGCTTTGGGTGAGTCCTCCTAAATTCAAATAGCAGGGGACCTTTGGAAATCCTTGTGTGGGACAAGGGGAAGGAGTGACAGGGGCGGTTCTGCAGCTGCGCGCGCTCTGTGGACTTGGACCGTCTAGCCCAGCTGGTCCCCCGCAGCAGGAGACACAGTGGACGATAAACACCCTAGACTCGGCTGCATGCCGCCACACCAGAGGAGGACAACCAGCTAACCTCCTGGTTGGACAACCAGCTAACCTCAACCTCCAGTTGAGGACTTTGGAGAGTTCCATATCTTTTCCTCTTGATTACTAATACGGACGTGGCCAAATCCTGGAGCTTAGCTTACCAGAAAATTAATACCGCCTCTGGAGGCAGAGTGTGTGGGTTTGCATCCCAGCTCAGCACTTACTAGCACTGTGAGCTTAGGCAAAGGACTTCCTTTTTCCGTGCCTCAGTTTCCCCCTCTATAAAATGGGGGTGAAAGCTGTATCTACATCATTAGGCTGTTGTGAGGTTGAAATGGGCTGTTGTTTCTGAGAGAGTGCCTGGAATGGAGAGAGTGCAAAAAAGGGATAAAGAAGTTGTTTTAAAAGACAGTGTATTGAAAAAAAAAGACAGTGTATTGGAACTTCCCTGGTGGTCCAGTGGTTAAAGACTCTGCACTTCTACTGCAGGGGGCGCAGGTTTGATCCCTGGTCGGGTAACTAAGATCCCGCATGCCTCACAGGGCAGCCAGAAAAAAAAAGACAGTGTATTAATAGACAATTTGGGGTATTCTAAGGCCCACAGATCAGGAACCAACTGTCATTGAAAAGATGGTTTATGACTCAATTTCCCCAGAGGAAGGAGTACGGAACTACCATGGGGGGCCTGGAGGTGAAGCCCTGGGTGGGTCATGAGACACAGGGAAGAAGGAGGAACTGGGGGTGAGGAGCTTTATCTTGGTTGCTGGGGGGAAGGAAGAGGTGAGGCAGGACAAGCAGGTTTGGGATTGGCAGCCGATTGCAGTGGGCTCTGGGGCTTAGGGAGTTCCCACAGTTGTCAGGTACTTGGCCTGGAGTGATTAGGGCAGGATGATAGTGGCCAGATGTGGAGGGCCTGATAGAGAAGGTAGTTGGGGTACAGGCTCTGGCACGCTTGAAGGGGAAGTTCATTCCTATCATCAGGGATTGGCGAGCTCTGGGAGGGGCAGTCCCTCCAGAATCAGCAAGGCCCCAGATGTCAAGGCATCAGAATACAGAACATAAAAGACCTGATTAATACAAGGGTGCAGCAAGGGACCTCAGAATGCATCTGTGCCATTTTATAGATGGGGAAACTGAGACTCAGAGAGGGAAATGTACATGCCCAAGGTCAACCGGAAAATCATGCTCTGAATTCTATCTCTAACTCCTGAGTCCAGAGCCAGTGCTCTGGCTGTCAGTGCACTGACAGCCCAGGCTCCACTGGGTTTTCTCTTCTTCCTGGGCCTATGACACTGTGAGAGGCCTGGAACTGAGGGTAAGAGCAGAGTAAGAACCAAATTAGGGGCAGATTATTCCCTTCCTGCTGTT
>NW_021703766.1:28771262-28794370 GCF_005190385.1 Monodon monoceros
GACCTGTCACTAGAACTAGTCCTCCTGCCTCCTGAGTCACGCTTCTGAATCCTCTCAGGGACTGAAGCACTTTAGGGACATGAACCAGTGGCCGTGCGTGGCTTCTCGGACCTTGGTGCAGCCCCTTCCCGTCGAAGCAGCCCAGAGCTTCCCTATCCCGAGCGGGAGCTGCTCTGTGAGGGCTTTGCCTCCACTTTGATCCTGACGACTTGGCTCACATCACCGGCGGTGCTGGGGGCTGGCTTTCTCTTGTCCCCAGAGGCCCTGCTCACTGTCTCCCCAAGGCGCTGTGCCCTGTCCTGGGCACAGATGGGCCGGGCAACCTGAACCTAGTGTCTGAGAGCAATTATCTCAGGACAGAGGACACCATCGTAAACCCAGGGTCTGGGCCTGAGGGCGGCTGGGGCCAGGCCTGCTGCTGGGAAGGGTGGTTCCGGACAACGCGTGGTCCGACTGCACGCTGCCCTTGCCTCCCCAGGCTGCTGCTCCTGCTGCCCCGTGGGCTGCGCCAAGTGTGCCCAGGCCTGCGTCTGCAAAGGGGCCTCGGACAAGTGCAGCTGCTGTGCCTGATGTCGCGGAGAGCCTGCCCCGGGTGTCAACGGAGCAAGCAGGACACACCTGCGTGTTACCGTTTTTCACACAACCGGACCTGACGCTACATTCCTTTTTCTGTGAAATATGTGAGCTGTAATAAAAGCTGTTGACTTTATTCTGGCTCTGTCTTCCTTGGTCTGTCTTGGACAGAGAGACTCCGTGCCCATCAGGGCTGGCGTGGGGAACTGGGCTGGACGTGCAGAGGCCTCGGCTCTGGACCAAAGAGTACCCCCCCACACACACACCCCACACCCCCAACACTCACACACACTGAGCGTCTTAGCCGCTTAGGTTAATTTGAGCTTCCGTGTCTCAGCTCCAAAGGATACCCTCGCCAGATGACATAGGGCATTGGACACACAGAGGACACACTCCCTCTACTGCCCTTAGGAGTACGGATTGCAGAGAAAGTTGTCCATTTCTCATTTTCCTTCTCTGGGGGCCCCTGCCAAACTCAGTCCTCGGTGATGAGAGCCTGGAAAGTACCCAGAGGGGATGGAATCCCACACCCCTCTCGTGTGACTTCTGCACGGGGCTTGCGTCTAAAACACCCTGGAAAGACCTCTTTGTATCTTCTGCCACGGTTTTAACCCCGGTCAGTAAAAAGGATCGCTAAGAAAACGTGTCAAAGGACACGATATGTGACACCCAGTTCTCCCTTCAACACGTAAACCCACCTTCACAAGTGGAGAGCAATTCTGAAAATCGGACGCTCTCCTATGTTGCACATACATTGAAAGTGTGCCCGAGTCCTGGGAACACCTCACAGATGCCCCACTGTGTGGACCACACACGCCTGGAGCAGCTCTGCCCCCTGCCTCCCCACAGGGAACATCGGCCTTGGCTTGCCCAGGGCTACGGACAGGACACTCGCCACCCGTGACAGCTCCCTGCGGGGGCTTGGCTCTGAATCTTCGCAAGTTCCTCCCTAGGTCAGGCTGACATCTTCCCTTCCCTCAAAGTCCAGCCCGTGGCTACCCGACAGCCCGAAAGAAAGTGATTTGGATTTGGTGGGAATTTCCCAGCTGTTTCCCTGAGACTTGGTTGCAGAAGAAGGACTCCATGTGTTCCTCGGCAGAGTGATGGTGGTGCTGCAGTGCGGGGGGGCCTGGTGGGGTTTATTAGCAACAAGTGTGTGCTGAGGGAACAGGTAGTGTATTTCAGGTGTTGGGCCCCCTGGCGGTCTGGGGAGGGAACTGCTATCTGATGGGCGCTCTGAGAGAAAGAGGAGACACGTGGCTCAGAAGCCAGGACCAAGATGGGCCACAGGTGCCCCGAGTGCAGAGGGCATTTCGGGAGCCGGCCCGTGCTGCGTGCGTGGGCGTTGGTGTCAGGCACTCAGGTTCACAGCCACCATGCCACTTCCTGACCTGGCAAGTCACCGCTACTCTCTGAGATCTCATTTCCTCCTTTCGATACAAAAGATTAATTTCAAGGAGGGGGAATAAGCGAGACTGTGGCCTGGCTCCTAGCTCGGGCTTCCCGAACGGTGTCCTGTATGATCGCTCTCTCCACACTGACATTTGCGCACAGAGAATCCTTGAGCTCCCCACAAGCTCCTGGAGAAAGGCTCCCTGGTTTGCAAGCAAGCTCATGGTGAGGGCAGAGGTGGATAGGAACCTTGCTTATCCAGTGCCAGAGGGCGTGGCGATGTCCTCCAACAAGCCCCGTGGAACGAGTCACCGCCACAGCACTTGGACAGACTCGGTGAACCTGCGTGGTCTGGAGCGATGGTGCCAATTCCACAGAGGTTAAGCAACCTACCCAAGGGCACACAGCCTATACTCAGAGGACTAAACCTACCCTGCAGCTGTCTCACCTCCCGGCCACAGGGTGCCGGTTATGACATCACTGGAGGCTGAATCCGGCCTCTCCTTTTTCAGGGCTGCAAGGGTCTTCGGAGACAGTCCAGCTGCGCTCCTGGCTGCAGAGGTGGGCGGCTGAAGCCCAGAGAGGTCACAGAGCTGTGCGGAGGGTTCTGACTGCCGGCTCAGGGCTTTCCCACTGCTGCCTCTGTGCCAGGTGTTCAGTGTCCTCACCCTTCATGGGATGACGTGGTGTCCGGTTGGGCGCGGGGCTGCAGTCAGCCTGCAGGAGGGCCAGTCCCATCTGTGTCACATATAGCCATGTGACATAACCTGTCTGTGGCTCAGTCTCCTGGGCCCTAAAGGGCAAAATAATAGTGTCTGGCTCTCGGGATTAAAGAACTGAATACATGCAAAGAAGGTCAGAATATACTGGGCACTCAGTGAGTAATCTACCACATCACCCATTCATTCATTTATCTATTTATTTATTTGCTATCATCAGCCTAGGAGACATTGTCCTCCTTCCAGGCACGCAAGCAAGGACGGTGTGTTTAGCTCTGTGCTCTGGGCCGTCCCCATCCACCCTGTGAGCGTGGGACCAGTTCCCCCGACGGGGTTATCCTGCCTTCACGCAAAGAGCCGTTGACGCTACAGATAGAAAGCCGTGAGGAACACGGTCCGTGCCCTCCTCACAGACACAGAAGGATCCTGCCATTCCTGCTGTCACCTGCATCAGGATTTCCTTACCATTTTCTTTTCAGTGATTTTCTGAAACACGTTATACCAAAAGAAACCTCTTGAACACTACTGAAGGAGAGAGTCAGAAGGCAGCCACAGAATCATAAATACACTCCTACTGTGTCACCTTGGTCGCCCCCAGGACTGAGCTGGACATGGTGGAGACGGGCTGAGGACGCAGCTCTGGGCCAAAGGGGAGCTTTCTCACTGACTCCCTCTTTCAGCTGCGAAGCGACAAAAACACAGAAGCAGGGCACCACTCCCCAGCACTGTGTGCCTGCCTCAGTAGCCTCCTTGTACTGTAGGTACTTTGGCCTTTGGGAAACGGGCTCCTGACTGCTGTCTCCCTTCCCGGTTGGTGTGACAACTCAAAGAGCAAAAGTGACTAACAAGGCTTGGCATGGACTCCACGGTGAGTAACTGTCAGGACTGCTCAAAGGGAACTATCCACTTGTCTCGCTTTGCTACGTAACGCCAGGTCTGCCCATCCCCTACAACGATGCCGTCCCTGGGGAAGCGTCCCATGATTAGGGAACCTCCACCCTGGCGTGGGGGTGGACCGGCTACAGTGACGAGCGCCCCTGGAAAGTTTAGGCAAAGAAGCCCCCGGAGAAATGAGCCACGATCCCTCCAGGAAAGGAAAACACAAGTGGCGACTCGCGGCTGAAGCCCATGTTCACCGCGCTGCGCTTACAGGAGGCGGTACCGGAAAAATGCTTCCAAAGGACCGTGGTGGGGACCGGGGCTGGCAACGCCTGGGGACACATGGATGGGGTCGGCGAAACGGTGGTGAGGGTCACACCCGCCTGCGCTCTCTGACACCGCTCCCCGGCTCCAGCCAAGCCAGGGGACACGAGCGGGAGGCGGGGGCTGTTCTCAGGCTGCAGGAAACGGCGACCCGGAGGCCGGCGGCGCGGGGCCTGGGGCGGGGAAGGCCGGAGGACGCGGGAGCCGGATTCCTGCACAGCCCGCCAACACGGTGGCTGCTCCCGTCGGGCACATTGGGAAGGGGCGGCCAGGGGGCTGGGACACCGCTTACCGCACGGCACCCGGTTCCTCCGCTCCAGCCGGCACCGAAGGGGAACCGTGCGCTCGGCCCCGCCTGTTGCTCACAGCCCGGCCCAGGGCGCGGCGGGCGGCGCGGGCGCGGACCCGCGGGGCGGGTGCAAGGCGGGGGCGGGGCCTCTGCGCCCGGGCCGCCTCCTCGGCCTATAACCGAGCCCCCGGGCTCCTCGCTCCCACACGGCCCCCACCGGACCCGTGAAGCGGCTTCGCCCCTTGCTTTGGACCTCGGGCCTCACTTCTCCTCCACATGGACCCCAAGTGCTCCTGCCCCACTGGTAAGGGAGCCCTGGCTTTGAGCCTTAGGATGCCCCCTTCCCAGGCACAGGACGAGAAGGGAGGGCTTTGAGTTTGAGCTCGGGAGGACTCCTGTCACGGGTCCAGGGCTTTCTTGGTAGCCAGGCTCCTGAGGGCACGTCAGTCTCCCTTTGCCTCTCTGTTGACGCTGAGGGCACGGAGGCTCCAGGCTGTCCTTCTTGAGGTCACCCAGCAGGTCAGGGGATTGCTAGACCGGGACCCAGTGTTTGCAGGAGGCCTCGGAGCTGCCAGGACTTGATGGGAGGAGCGGACGCTGCCTCTTTGGGGTTCAGGCCGTGGGCCCCGGCCCCCAGCCCCAGTCGGCCTGGGCTGGGTCTGGAGCCCGGGACCTTCCCTGTGGAGTCCCATCAGGAGGGGACCTACTCTCCTCGGACCAGAAGAGAGGAGCTGGGGCTTCTCTATCCGCCTGAGTGGACACGAGCTCCCAGGGCTGGGTCCTGACAGAGGAGGAGGGCTCAGGGAGGCATCGCTGCTGACCGTCTGCTGTAGCTCCTGCATCCCTGTCCCTGCTCACTGCTGGCCTTTCCCTTCCCGGCAGGCGGCTCCTGCGGCTGCGCTGGCTCCTGCACCTGCAAAGCCTGCAGATGCACCTCCTGCACGAAGAGTGAGTGTGCGGGGCCTTCTCTGGGAATGCGGGGTCTGGGCTGAGTGCGAGGAGGGAGCCCAGAGCTCAGCAGGCAGGCAGGCAGGAGCAGGACAGTGACCAAACTTCCCCGCACCCCCCTCACCAGGAAGGGATTCACAATCAGAGCTGGAATCACCTTCGGCGTGACCGAGACCCAGGCGCGCACTAGAGAACAGGGAGACTGAGGCCCAGACGGGTCACCGACAAACCACCTCAGACCTGTCACTAGAACTAGTCCTCCTGCCTCCTGAGTCACGCTTCTGAATCCTCTCAGGGACTGAAGCACTTTAGGGACATGAACCAGTGGCCGTGCGTGGCTTCTCGGACCTTGGTGCAGCCCCTTCCTGTCGAAGCAGCCCAGAGCTTCCCTATCCCGAGCGGGAGCTGCTCTGTGAGGGCTTTGCCTCCACTTTGATCCTGAGGACTTGGCTCACATCACCGGCGGTGCTGGGGGCTGGCTTTCTCTTGTCCCCAGAGGCCCTGCTCACTGTCTCCCCAAGGCGCTGTGCCCTGTCCTGGGCACAGATGGGCCGGGCAACCTGAACCTAGTGTCTGAGAGCAATTATCTCAGGACAGAGGACACCATCGTAAACCCAGGGTCTGGGCCTGAGGGCGGCTGGGGCCAGGCCTGCTGCTGGGAAGGGTGGTTCCGGACAACGCGTGGTCCGACTGCACGCTGCCCTTGCCTCCCCAGGCTGCTGCTCCTGCTGCCCCGTGGGCTGCGCCAAGTGTGCCCAGGCCTGCGTCTGCAAAGGGGCCTCGGACAAGTGCAGCTGCTGTGCCTGATGTCGCGGAGAGCCTGCCCCGGGTGTCAACGGAGCAAGCAGGACACACCTGCGTGTTACCGTTTTTCACACAACCGGACCTGACGCTACATTCCTTTTTCTATGAAATATGTGAGTTGTAATAAAAGCTGTTGACTTTGTTCTGGCTCTGTCTTCCTTGGTCTGTCTTGGACAGAGAGACTCCGTGCCCATCAGGGCTGGCGTGGGGAACTGGGCTGGACGTGCAGAGGCCTCGGCTCTGGACCAAAGAGTACCCCCCCCACACACACCCCACACCCCCAACACTCACACACACTGAGCGTCTTAGCCGCTTAGGTTAATTTGAGCTTCCGTGTCTCAGCTCCAAAGGATACCCTCGCCAGATGACATAGGGCATTGGACACACAGAGGACACGCTCCCTCTACTGCCCTTAGGAGTACGGATTGCAGAGAAAGGTGTCCATTTCTCATTTTCCTTCTCTGGGGGCCCCTGCCAAACTCAGTCCTCGGTGATGAGAGCCTGGAAAGTACCCAGAGGGGATGGAATCCCACACCCCTCTCGTGTGGCTTCTGCACGGGGCTTGCGTCTAAAACACCCTGGAAAGACCTCTTCGTATCTTCTGCCACGGTTTTAACCCCGGTCAGTAAAAAGGATCGCTAAGAAAACGTGTCAAAGGACACGATATGTGACACCCAGTTCTCCCTTCAACACGTAAACCCACCTTCACACGTGGAGAGCAATTCTGAAAATCGGACGCTCTCCTATGTTGCACATACATTGAAAGTGTGCCCGAGTCCTGGGAACACCTCACAGATGCCCCACTGTGTGGACCACACACGCCTGGAGCAGCTCTGCCCCCTGCCTCCCCACAGGGAACATCGGCCTTGGCTTGCCCAGGGCTACGGACAGGACACTCGCCACCCGTGACAGCTCCCTGCGGGGGCTTGGCTCTGAATCTTCGCAAGTTCCTCCCTAGGTCAGGCTGACATCTTCCCTTCCCTCAAAGTCCAGCCCGTGGCTACCCGACAGCACGAAAGAAAGTGATTTGGATTTGGTGAGAATTTCCCAGCTGTTTCCCTGAGACTTGGTTGCAGAAGAAGGACTCCATGTGTTCCTCGGCAGAGTGATGGTGGTGCTGCAGTGCGGGGGGCCTGGTGGGGTTTATTAGCAACAAGTGTGTGCTGAGGGAACAGGTAGTGTATTTCAGGTGTTGGGCCCCCTGGCGGTCTGGGGAGGGAACTGCTATCTGATGGGCGCTCTGAGAGAAAGAGGAGACACGTGGCTCAGAAGCCAGGACCAAGATGGGCCACAGGTGCCCCGAGTGCAGAGGGCATTTCGGGAGCCGGCCCGTGCTGCGTGCGTGGGCGTTGGTGTCAGGCACTCAGGTTCACAGCCACCATGCCACTTCCTGACCTGGCAAGTCACCGCTACTCTCTGAGATCTCATTTCCTCCTTTCGATACAAAAGATTAATTTCAAGGAGGGGGAATAAGCGAGACTGTGGCCTGGCTCCTAGCTCGGGCTTCCCGAACGGTGTCCTGTATGATCGCTCTCTCCACACTGACATTTGCGCACAGAGAATCCTTGAGCTCCCCACAAGCTCCTGGAGAAAGGCTCCCTGGTTTGCAAGCAAGCTCATGGTGAGGGCAGAGGTGGATAGGAACCTTGCTTATCCAGTGCCAGAGGGCGTGGCGATGTCCTCCAACAAGCCCCGTGGAACGAGTCACCGTACAGCATCTGGATAGACTCCATCCTTCTCAACAGCAGGCCTGGCCCCAGTTACCCTCAGGCCGAGACACTGAGTTTACGATGGTGTCCTCTGTCCTGAGATAATTGCTCTCTGACAGTAGGTTCAGTTTGCCCGGCCCATCTGTGCCCAGGATAGGGCACAGAGCCTTGGAGAGACACTGAGCAGGGCCTCTAGGGACAAGAGAAAGCCAGCCCCCAGCACCATGCCGTGAGCCTGCAAGGTCTGAAGCATTTGTGCCAATTCCAGAGAGGTTAAGCAACCTACCCAAGGGCACACAGCCTATACTCAGAGGACTAAACCTACCCTGCAGCTGTCTCACCTCCCGGCCACAGGGTGCCGGTTATGACATCACTGGAGGCTGAATCCGGCCTCTCCTTTTTCAGGGCTGCAAGGGTCTTCGGAGACAGTCCAGCTGCGCTCCTGGCTGCAGAGGTGGGCGGCTGAAGCCCAGAGAGGTCACAGAGCTGTGCGGAGGGTTCTGACTGCCGGCTCAGGGCTTTCCCACTGCTGCCTCTGTGCTAGGTGTTCAATTTTCTCATCTTTCACGGGATGACATGGTGTCCGGTTGGGTTGGCGGCTGCAGTCAGCCTGCAGGAGGGCCAGTCCCACATGTGTTCATTACTGACAGGTGACATAACCTCTCTGGTCATTCTCCTCTGCTACAAAAGTGTAAAATAATAGCGCCTGATTATTTAAAAATTTATCTATGCAACAAATTATGATGTCAGAATTTAATAGGATTTAAGAATTTAATAGATGCAACAATATTAGGTTTAAGCCTGGCACACAGTAAGTAACCAAAGTATTAGCTATTACTTTATTATTATCAGTCATATTTTAGGCGATATTTTCCTACTTACAAACCAGTAAGGCAGGGCTGCTGTGCATAGCTGTGTGTTTTGTGTCGTCCTCATCAATCACGTGAGCATGTGCCAATTCGCAGAAAGGGTTATCATCTTTCCCAGAAAAGCGGAGTCGGCACTTGAGATATAAAGCCATGAGCAAGCCTGTCCCTGTCCTTCAAAAAGTTGCAGGAGGATGCCTACCATTTCTGCTGTCACCTGCACTAGGATTTTACTTAACATTTTGTTTTTCTTTTTAAAATAAATTTATTTTTATTTATTTTTGACTGCAGTGGGTCTTCGTTGCTGCACACGGGCTTTCTTTAGTTGCGGCGAGCGGGGGCTCCTCTTCGTTGTGGTGCACGGGCTTCTCACTGTGGTGGCTTCTCTAGTTGCGGAGCATGGCCCCTAGGCACTTGGCCTTCCGTACTTGCGGTGTGTGGGCTCAGTTGTGGTGCACGGGCTTAGTTGCTCCACAGCATGTGGGATCTTCTTGGACCAGGGCTCGAACCCGTTTCGCCTGCATTGGCAGGCGAATTCTTAACCACTGCGCCACCAGAGAAGCCCAGGATTTCCTATACGTATATAAAGTTCTAAAATTTTCCTTTTCCTCAGCCACAATAGGTCTTTCCCAGGGCCCCAAGGGAAGTGGGTTTGCTGACCTTTCTTCAGTGGTTTGGGGATTTTATTTTTTCATAGAGAAGTGTCTGAGCAGAGCTTGAAGCCTGCACCCTTGAGGCAGGTTTTCTCTCGTCTTACTACCTGTTCCCAGTATTTCTCACGGGTCCCTGATAGAGGTCCATGGAGAAGGGCCTGTAACAAGTGTAAATTCCCTGTGGGTGTGTGGTTTTTAGGATTTCATACTCTCATACTTGCCCACATTTGGCCTTTAGCCCTTGATTCGAATTTTAAGAGTAATTGTACTCACACATATGGTGACTCCATCTTCCACCTGTCTCCAGATGGTAAGACAGTGTTCACTTCCCATCTCTCCTCCAAAGTTCCAGTCTTCCCCGAGATTTCAGGGTAATTGTTTGCCTTGCAACCTCTTTGAATGAGTCAGAGAAAGTCATGATTTTGAGGATAATCCACTTTTTTCTTTCTGTTAAGGTGGGAGTGGCATTCCTTAGAGCTTTCTATATCCCGGGAGCCAGAAGTCACCCCAGGGATTCTGAAAGAGTCAGTTTTCACGTGACACTTCAGGGACTCACTTCAAGGTGGTCACTGCTTGGACCTGATGTGGTCCAGGCTGCAGAAAGGGTTCAGAGGAACTGCTGGAAGAGACGGCCTCAGGGAGGGGCCTGGGAGGATACTGTGTAAGTTGAAGAAAGAATTGTAGACCTGTGGGAGAGTCAGTAAGAGCCACACAACAGTCCCACAGTGTCACCATGGCAAGTCCCCCTCCTTCCCACTCCAGGTACATCCTCGGTCTGTGCCCCCTCCATGTCTACAGGTGGCTCCACATGGAGGAGAGGGACACTGCACTCTGGTTCCCTCACATCCACTTACTGGAGTTGTTGACGGCCCAGAGACATGGAGCAGATGCAGTGTCCCCCTCAGCCCCTCCCAGGGCCCAGCCTACTGGACTCTTCCTGTCCAGAGGCCAAGCCAGAGCTGCCCGAGTCACCTTCCTGCCAGTGGTGCCCTCTCTCATCCTTCTCTTGCTAATAAGGATGACTTACTTCCAGCCCAAGACAAAGACACTGACTTGGTCTCCAAAAGAACATTTATTTCCAAAATTGAGGCCACAGAAACAGAAATTCCCCCTCCCTGACCTCTGCTACTCCCATCAGATAATTCCCCAGCCTCCACAATAAGATGCCTCTTTGGCCCACAAACACCTTCTATAGAATACCCCTGTCTGGGGTCCCACAAGCCCCCAAGGCCAGCTGAGCCTCCCGTTCACAGCTCAGCATGTTTTAACTGGGGTGGCTTCTTTGCTGCCTCCTTGGACAGGAGCTCGTTCCAGAAAGCCACTTCCTTGTCTTTCAGCTTCTCGGCTGCCTGGGTGGTGACGCCAATCTGAAGGTACCCTTCTTTCTGGTCATATACTGGCCAAGGGGGAAGCCCCTCCCCGTTGGGATTCCTGGGAACAGAATCACATAGAAATTCCCCAAAGCTACTGTGTGGCCCCAACAACCCTCAGAGATTGTCAGGGACCCCCTGGCTTCATCTCTGCCAAAGGCTCATACGCCTCCAGAGACAGGAGGCTGACCATCTCCTGGGCAGCCTGTCCACTGAGGGAGCTCTCACGTCAGGGGCCACAGGGCGGGGAGTTTACCCAGCACACGTTGAATCTCCTCCCACCCAGCAGACACGCCCTGCCCCTTCCCAACCCTGCATCGTCTGTGCCACCAGCTCACCCGTTCCGAGCAAAGTTGGCCCAAAATTTCATCACCATCTTGCTGAGATTGGTCTCCTCTTCTGAGGCACCATCTGTGGGGAGGAGACAAAGCCATTGCTACTCAAAGTGTGGTTCAGGGGCAGCAGCAGCCCTTGAGGACTTGTTAGAAATTCAGAAACGGAGCCCTTACTCCAGACCTACTGAGTCAAAACCGCATTTTAAGAAGATCTTGGGTAATTCAAGTGCGCTTTAAGCTTGACAGTTGCTGACCTAGGTCAGGCTCAGTGAAGGGCTGTAGTCAATCCATAAACTGCCTGGGTCACAGGGCCACACCCCAGGGTTTCTGCTACAGTAACCCCACCTCCCAGGATACTCTCCTTTGGGTCTTTTTTCAATCTCCTACACCCACACACATTTTCATAGAATCTGAAAAATAACCAAGCTGCAAGGTCCCCAAAGAGTCACCCAACCGGAAAGTGCCCAGAGGCACTGGGTGTCATGAACAGCCCTGGGGGATGTCACACACAAGTTGTCAGTAACTGCTGAGGGTTAAGACATTGAAGACATCTGTGAAAAGTTTTCTTTAAAATATTATACTCTTAAGTGTATTAAAATATTAAAAGATATGAGTTTTAGATAGATAGATGGTTGGATAGACAGACACATATTAGTCCTGATTCAAGGTTAAGAGCAATTCTAACCTTACTCTCACGTACCTTCTGATATGCCCTTGTGAGTGCGAAGTGAGTGGTGGCATTCTAGCCCTGAGCAGGGCCCTGCAGGTGACCCACCTCCTGTCTTACTGATGCCCAGGTCTGGATTCTTAGAGTGACCATGGATGAGGGCGCAAGGATACACATTCTCCACCATGCACATTAGAGCAAGAGAAAGGTTAGGACCCTTTGTCCTTCAACCCTGTTATGGTGAATTCAGGAAACTAAGACCTGGAGAGAAGGAGGAACTTGCCCAAGGCCACCAAACCAAGACTTGAAACCAGATCCCCTAACTCCAAGTCTGTAGTCACCAAAGGGCCATCACCTTTCAAAAATGGAGCCCCGAAGACCGAGAAGAGCTCATCCCCATGGTCCCCTATCACCGTCTTGGGTTTCATCTCTGATGAGAAGCTTGGGCGATACTGGAACTCATACATGTAAGTGGGGGCTCCGGCATCTGGAAGACATGGATTCATGCACAGTTCACTTCAGCAGATGCACACCTGGATGGTATCAAGGGCTCCAGAGGTGGGTGGGAGGGGCGCTGTGAGCCATCAGGAAATTGGGGGCATGCCTGGTCCTGAGTGAACAACAATATTAACAGCAGCTGCCCGTTGTGAGAACCAGCTGTGTGCCAGACCCTGTGTGTCCCTGCAGGAAGCCCCTGGTTATCAGCATAACAGAGAAAAACAGTTTGGGAAAAGTTCTATGACTTGCTTCGGAGTGTACTGGTGGTGGAGGTGGAACTGGATTTGAGCCAGCTATTGAATGAATGAATGTTGAAACTTTGGGGAAATTGATTCAAAATAACTATCATTATAGAGGCATTGGGTCAACACATATAAACCTCTTTGCCTATTGATGCATTCACACAGCAGAACATCTAGATACATAGTTTACGTACACAGAAATACCACGACATTTCATTGCTAACAGGTTAGTGTTCATTCCCTTGGAGAATACCTGCAGCCCGACAGGTGCCTTCTATTATGCGCATTTTTGAGCGTTTCTGGTGGTTTTCACACGTATTCCAAGAAGAGTGAAGTAAATCCAAGTTGCTAGTCTGAAAGTGCAGGTATTTAAATACAAGCCTATGCAGAAAGGGGACAGTCTATTCCTTGTGTCTCAGGAGACCACAATTCAGCATTTCCTTTTTCTCTGTCATCATACAGGTCTTGCTTCCTGCTTGGCCCGGGGAGTGTTAAGGTGGTGGCAGAAGGAAGAAGGGGCCGAGGAAGGGTACAGTTCCTCCCTCCTCCTCTCCCCTGCCCCTACGCTCACCACCCCCTCTCTAAGCCCCAGGAAGATGTCAGTTTTCCTTCTGATGCTTCAGCAGCGTTGCCCATCTTGCTCCTTCAGGGCTAAATCATGGGCCACCCGCCCGGGGAGCTCTGTGCTTTGCATTGATCATTATGCCCAGAGCGAGTGACTCTACCCGGGAAGGGTCAGGCCCCAAGTCAGACTGGCGGGGAAATATCACACTTCTTCCCTTCCTGGGGACAGAATCACATTTGGAAAATGCAGAAAAAAGGAATAAGAACAAAAAGATCACATCTAATCCCACTGCTCAGAGAAACCTCTGTTAATATTTTAGCACTTATCTCACTTATGTATATAAAATAAGGATACTATTGGATGTGTAGTTTTGTAATGACTATAATAATTTCTTCATATCATTAAATGTTTGTCCACTACATAGTGTAACAATATATGCCATCCTGACAGGAGGATGTAGAATAACTTATTTAATTGCCTCCCTTCCCCCCTCTCACTGCACTCTTGGTTTTGGAAGAAGCAATCCGTCTGTGGTTCCATAATCCAATTGGTAAACAGCTGCTTCAGGGTCAAGCAGAACTCACGGAAAGGAGGGTGTTTACCCTTTGCCTCTGCTACTCAGAAGTGTTAGAACGGAACTGAGAACCCAACCATACAAAGAAAGATCTAGTGTGAATGAGAGAACTTAATTATGGCAGCATGCTGCCCAAAAGATATTCTTTTCATTCCTCTTCTTCTTCTTCTTCTTTTTTTTTCAGTGTTTTGCCTTAAACCTCTGAGATTTATAAAAAACATTCCTACGGGGGTACTTTTCTGGTGGTCCGGTGGTTAAGACTCCATGCTCCCAGTGCAGGCGGCCCGGGTTCAATCCCTGATCAGGGAACTAGATCCCGCATGCCGCAACTAAAGATCCCGCATGCCGTAACTAAAGATCCCGCATGCCATAACTGAAGATCCTGTGTGCCACAACTAAGACCCGGCTTAGCCAAATAAATAAATATTTTAAAAAAATTCCTACAATCACAACACACGTCTTCAAAGGAAAGTAGGGCAGAGATTTCAATAATAACAATTAGGAGCAACAAGAGAAGCAGGGGGAAGGACAGAGCTAGTAATAAAAATATGCAAATTAAAACAGTGCGATGTTCTTTTTTTTGTGAGGTAGGACTTATATAAAATTGGCAGCATTATTTTTATTCTTTTAATCTGACTATCCCAAGTGAGAAAGCTAAGAAATCCACACTCTCATACACTAGAAAGCAATTTCACAAAATGTATCAAGAACTTTAAAATTCTACTACAGCCCAGCTTAATAATTTCACTTCTAGAAACCAACTCTAAGAAAATTGTTTGAGACTTGGTTAAAGATTTATGTACATAAGGCTGAGTATGATGTTTTCTGTAGCATCAAAATGAGCAGCCAGGCTAAATACCCAATAGGACAGGAATACTAAAGTAAATTTTAATCCATCATACCATGAAATAATTGCTATTTTCCATGAATTTATATTGACATTGAGGAAATGCCTACAATATAGTTGTCTATGAACATAAAATTAATTTAAAAATTATGTGTAAGACATGGAAAGGCTAATAGAAAAAAAAAAGTCAAAACTTTATAGATGGGGCTTCCCTGGTGGTGCAGTGGTTGAGAGTCCGCCTGCCGATGCAGGGGACACAGGTTTGTGCCCCGGTCCGGGAAGATCCCACATGCCGCGGGGTGGCTGGGTCCGTGAGCCATGGCCTCTGAGCCTGCGCGTCCGGAGCCTGTGCTCCGCAACGGGAGAGGCCACAACAGTGAGAGGCCCGCGTACCGAAAAAAAAACAAAAAACCAAAACTTTATAGCTGATACTTCTAGGTGAAGGAATTATGAGTAATATATAATTGCTTCTTTAATATGTTCCCATATTTTCAAAACTTTCTACAACGGTAAGATTAATTTTATACTCAGAAAACTATCAAAAACAGATTGAGAGAAATACGACAATGAAAAAATAACATTGATAAACTCTGGGAAGTGCTGGCAATAAGACCCTGAATTCAAAGTCACGGGATGTCAGATAAAAAACTCAAGTCCAGTATGGCTGGGAGCAGCATGGATGCTGAAGGGGATACTGCAAATCAAGACACGCAGCAAGAGGCAAGACCAAATTTATGAAAGAACAGATTTGACCCCAGGCAGTCCCTGGCTGGTCATCAGGACCCTAGGGAGGAAGAAATGGTAACTAGTACCTCCAAATTACTGTACTGAGTGCTCGGGGATAGAGTAAGTCAGCCACAGCTACGTTTTATTATGCTTATAAAGTCTCAAAGTTTAAAACCCTTCTAGCACCGTTAGGCAGAGAGGTCTGGACCCCAGAACCATCTCCTGGCTTGCAGACTAGGTGAATGAGGTCTCCAAGTAATGAAGGGTCCTGTGAGTAACTCAAAAGGTACCCAAAAGGGACACCTCCTCTCCAGGTAAGCTCATCCATCCCTGACCTCACACCCTACACACAGTCTTGGGTCAATGTTGGAAGGTCCTGTGGTGGACCAGCCACAGATATTGACATTCTCTAGACCACGTGGCCCCACTCTTCCAATACTCACTCCTTTCAGCTTTCTTGGTCCCAGACAACACTCCTGATCCTGTGCTTGGCCTCCCTCTACCCCCAGCTCCACTGGTTAACGAACTAGTTTGCAGATAGCTCTGACCTTGGAAACCTTCCAAGACCTATCTTCCAAGATTTCCCCTCCAGCCCCACAGACCACCACAATTCAGGTGAGGAGCCCTGTGGCAGACGCTGTCGGTGCCTCCCCATATCCCCTGCTTCCGGGCACGCTAGCCTGAGTTCCAGCTCCTGCATCCATAGCTCTTTGTCTTTGGCAGCCACAGACCACTCTGCCCATGTGTGCAACAGGTCAAAGCACCAGGGAATTAACTGCCCTTGGGAACAGCCTTCAACCAATGACTCGTCAAAGTTGGAGGATAAATACCCGAGCTCTCTTGCCACTCACTAGGGATAACCCTGAGACATGTGTTCTGCTGGTTTCCCAGAGCTCCCCAGGTCCAGGTGTCCACAGTGGATGCTTTCTTGACAGTGCAGGGTGGACTGGCTTCCTCTCCATTCATGTCACTTCTCCACTCTTCTACTGGTGTTTTCTGGGATCACCCCCCAAATAAACTCTTTGCATTTGGATCCTTTTCTCGGAGTCTGCTTCTGGTGGAAACCAAAACAGGACAGTGCCCCACCCCAGGCCAAATGCAATCAGCCTTGGATGTACGACCCTCAGCAATTCCACATATGTTTGTGCTGAGGGCTGGGCAGGACAGTCAGTGAAGCTGGAGAGGTCAGTGTCCCTCTCCCGTCCAATGTCTGGGACTCACCTCTGTGGTGACGGGCCACATTCACAGATGGGACACCAAACATCCCATCTGCAATCAAGTCCAGGAACAGGTCTTTCTTTCTGGCAGGGTCATCTGTTCCTCCTAAATACTTGTCAGCGGCCACCGTGGTCAGTTCCTCAGGGATGCTCTGAAATAGATCCAGTGAAAGTGACCACTGTTAAAGTTAAATATAAAATGGAGACCAGACTTACGAATTATCTGTGCAGAAAAAACCATTTAAGCCATGTAAGCAAAACTAACTCTAGCTTATTTCATGCACATAAGCAAAACCTAACTCAGGTTATTTTTTGTAAATCCCTCTGACAATCACAAAATAAACTAAGTCATCTCCCTAAAATAGTATGAGATAATCACTTTTAACCAGTCCCTTGCCACCTGAAAACCTCTATTGTAATAAGCAATCACTGAAAATGTTAACAACTTCCTCATTTTCACTTTATAAGCCATCCTGTAACTTCATGCCCCTGAGCTTCCTACCAGCCTTTGAAGTTGGAAGCCCCCAGGGTGTGAACTATTTTTTATGTACCATAAACTCTTACTAAATACTCTTCATTCATTTGGTGGTTTAAATTTTGCTATTTCTGGATTTTTGACTTCACCACCCCTGGTGAGTGACACAGTTTCTCTTCTTGTGTTAATGGTGAACTTTTTGAGCCCAGTGCAAACTTTCCCCCTCCCCCAACCCTGGGTAGTGATAAGAAAAGCAGAAAAAGTGGGGCAGAACCCCCCCAGCCCCAGTCTTCATTCTGCCATTAGTTGCTCTGCAACTGGGAACAAGCCTCTTCCCCTCTTTAGGGCTCAGCCAGTTCCTGTGATTCCTAGACTCTTACAAGGATGGGGTAGGACTTCCACACGAAGGATGTGGCCGTCTTCTGGTCCAGCTTGCCTTCAGAGAATGAGTAGCCCATGAACTGTTAAAACAAAGGTTAAGCAATTGTGAATCATCCGGTAATGACAGGAGAAACCAAAGTTACCAACAAACCAAACCAATGCAGGCTGAAGGTCACTGTCATGTCTTGATGGGCATGGGTCTATTTTTTTTTCTTTTTGAGTCTTTTATTGTTTATTTATTTATTTATTTAACATCTTTAGTGGAGTATAATTGCTTTACAATGGTGTGTTAGTTTCTGCTTTATAACAAAGTGAATCAGTTATATGTATACATATACATATGTTCCCATATCTCTTCCCTCTTCCCACCCTCCCTATCCCACCCTTCTAGGTGGTCACAAAGCACCGAGCTGATCTCCCTGTGCTATGTGGCTGCTTCTCACTAGCTATTTTACATTTGGTAGTGTATATATGTCCATGCCACCCTCTTTGTCCCAGCTTACCCTTCCCCCTCCCCATATCCTCAAGTCCATTCTCTAGTAGGTCTGCATCTTTATTCCCATCTTGCTCCTAGGTTCTTCATGACCATTTTTCTGTTTGTTTTTTAGATTCCATATATATGTGTTAGCATACGATATTTGTTTTTCTCTTTCTGACTTACTTCACTCTGTAGGGCATGGGTCTTTGATGAGTTGGGCAAAATCAATGAATCAAATGGACTTTTATATCTAGAAATCAAGGAATGCAAAGAAGATAAAGTAATTGTTAAGGGAAGCTGTCCCAGTCTTTGTGTGTGTGTGTGTATGTGTATGTATATATATGTGTGTGTGTGTGTGTGTGTGTATGCGTGCATATATATGTGTGCATATATATATATATTTAGGCTAGAGTCTCCACAGTGGTCATCAAGACACAGAGGGAAGGTTTCAGCCAGCCAAGTGTTGAAGTAGAGGGCTCTGGGGCAGAAGACACAGACCTCACAAATACCCCGCCTGTGTTAGATAACTGAGAAAGCCCCAAATCCTGCCATTATGGTTTTGGTCCTTTGGTATAACCTCTGAAATCATTCTGAAGAACTGCAGAACTCTGCACATAACAACTGCATCAAAACTCTGCACTAAGTGACTTCACCAAACTCTAGCACGGCCACAAGCAGCTTAAGGCCCTGTCCCCAGGATGACCCCAGGCCCCCTTATAAAGCTGTGTGCTGCCAGGAACATTTACCGTTTGCTCTATAGCCAAAACCTGATGATGGGCAGGTAGGTCCCTGAACCCATTCTTAGTGCAGTTACTTTAAAACCTTGTTATTATAAGTCCTTTTTCTGCCCTTTGGGATGTAAAACCACTGCTCCAACCTGTTTTCTCAAGGACCTGAGAGCCAACTTTTATAAAAGCAAACATTTGGGGGTAATTCTTGCTCTCCCCAGTCCCTGTGGAAAGATAAAGGCCTAATTTCAGCAGGAGCCTTGCTTCTACTTATACCACGGCCTCCTGTCATAAAGAGAGAAGCTTGTTTCTTCTCCAGATAAATGCCAGCTAACAAATCCAGGTGGCCCAGTTTCATGGAGAAATCCCCCCTCCCCGCGCCCGCAGCCTTAAATAGGCTCCAGCCTTTTGTTTCAGGGATTTGGGTTCAGTTTACAATTGATCTTTTCCCTACAGCAAGGGTGTATCTGAATCAAATCTGTTACCACTTCAACTAGTGTCGGGCTTTGTTTATCTTTGGCAGAAGGGAAAGTACTTCCTAACTTTTAGAAGTCAATTTTAACTCAGGAGGAAGCAGGCTCCTTTGGATGTTTCCAGTTAGATGAATGAGAGTGTGAGGTGTGGGTGGGTGGAATTTATGGAGAAACTATGAAAGCACCAAGCCCAGGGAAGAGGCTGCAGGTCCCAGGTCTCACTCTCCTTAACTCCCAAACCCCTTCCCCTTTCCAGGCCTTGGGTTTCTCATCTGCCCAATGATTATCTCTACCAGCCCTCCTGGCACTGACATTTCAGGATTCTTGGATGGGAAGACAAGCAGAGAGTGTGTGGGGATGTGGGTCTCCAGGGCCGCACCACCCAGGTGACAGCTGGGCCATCGTGGAGAAGGTTTCCACGGAAACGTCAAGGTGTATGAAGGTCCCAGAGGGGGGTGCGCAGAAGGAGGGGTCCTGTGACCAGAGATGGGAGGGGTGATGTGACGGGCAGGGGAGGCGAGTCTAAGAGGCCTGCACTTTCTCACCATCGGCAGAATCCAGCCACACTCCTGCTTGTTGATTCCCACGACGTAGGGAACGGGGTGGAAATTCTTTTCAGCCAGAATCTCTTCGGGCATCTTTGGCAGCAGCACTCCGTCAAGCACGGTGGGCAGGAAAGGAGAGCTCTGGGGAAGAGGGCAGCGTCGCGTCTGTGCTTCCCCTTCGAGGTCACACCCGCGTCCCCCTCTCCACCTGCCTGAGCTCACAGCCGGCATCGCAGACCTGCGTGCCCATGGGCGGTGGCCACACACTCAGGGTCCTAACAAAGGGGGCTAAGTCTGTGGACCCCAGAGGGCAGAACTCTGACCAGGGCCAACAGTGGTTAGGTGATGCGGGCAGATCTTCACTCAAGTTGGTATAAACTATATAACATTTAATTTGAAGGGTGTGTATATCTATATGCATCTCTCCATCTATAGTCAGTTCTTGTAAGCATCTTACCTCTCTGGGGTCTCCGTGTAAATCAAGAGTGAAAAATTTCTGTGAAGACAAAGGCAGAGGCTGTGGGTGAGAAGGCTTCCTGAGAGCAAAGCTGATCCTGTGAGCTGTGTGTCAAAGGTATCAAGTCCTCCCTCCTGGTGCCACCCTGGCTGGGCTGAAAGGAAGTGGGCAGGGCACCAGCTCCCCTGGGCATGAGCACAGGGTGCAGGTATGGGATGGGCGAGGGGAGCTCTGGAGAGGACTGCTGCTTGTGCCTGCCCTGCCCTGCACCCATTTCCTCTTCTTGTTCCTCCAGGCAAAAACATCCCAATTTTCCTTCGGGGGACTCCCTCTTCCCCAGTCTCACTCCATGATTCCAGGCATCTATATGTGACCTGAGGTGCACCATCTCCCTGAAGACAGGGATTACTTCAGGGATGGACATGTGCCCATGTCAGTTCAATAGAGTGTACCTAAACCTTTCGCTGGAACTATTGGGAGAGGGTTTCTAAGCAGATGGGACGTAAGTCTCGAATACTGTCGCTGTCTAACCTCCCCAGGGGACAAATCTGCCTGAGAGTGAAGCCAGCACGGAGAGGTAAAAAGCTGAGGGGTAGAGACGGAGTCTTGATGATATCATACGTGCATCTGGATCCGGACATGCCTGAAGCCATCAACTCCTGGACTTTTCAGTTAGTTACCTGAAGATTCTGTTACAACATACACCCTTCTCTTCTCAAGTCACTTCGAGATGAGTTTTCTCCTCCTGCATTAGAAAATCCTGACTCATACAAGCTCACTGAAATTCACCCCACCCCACACTTCTCTTTGTTGTGAGTTCACCAAGATTGTGCTGATTTTATTGTGACACTGCAGCTAACAGTCCTGACCGGTATGCAGGAAGTCCCAGTAAGGGTCCCTCCGTTATGGGTTGTAGCCCCGCAATCCAGGTGTGCGTGTGTGCGCGTGCACACCCACGTGTGTTATTGGGGAGAGAGGATAATCATGGAAACACTTCCACGTGATCTCAGAAGATCTCAGAAGGATAACATGGGCTCTTAGGTTCTCTGGATTCTCCCAAAGTCACCGACTCTCCCCTTATAAGCGGATCTCTTGTGCCACATGGAGAATTGCTGAAATAAATTTACCTCTTTCCAGGCATCAGAAAACAGTTGTGTTTTTATCTTTGAGCACATTGGTCACCTTATTTGAGCCTGAGAAGCCAGGATCCAAGGCTACCTTGGACTTAACCCATGGAAACAGAGCAGACTCCAGTGCTGGAGGCTGGCCGCTGGGGGTCCAGAAGCATCCTCAGGGGTCCAGGGTCCAGACTCTCCCCTTATAAGCGGACCTTATAAGTGGTGATCTCTGGGTATCTGTTGTGCTGTAGCTTCCTGTGATGACCCACTACCATAGCCATCCACCAATCCTGAAATGTCACCTTCTCTGTGAAGCATCCCTGCTTTTACTATAATGAATGCGTCCCCTCTCTGTATTCCCACCACACTTAATCCACTAAGTATAGGGGCGTGTTTCTCCTTGAATAGTTCCTTATGAGCAGGGACTATATCCAGTTATGTCTGCATCACCCAAGCTGTTACCTCCCCCCATACACTTAGCAAAGACAGATGGATGGGTGGAGGGAATTAGTCAATACTTGGAGTATTGAGTTGGGGGGATAAGTGGATAGATGGATGATAGCTAGCAGACTAGGTGATGGACGGGTCACTGATTTTAGAGAGATGGATGATGAAATACAGATATATGAATGATTGATAACAGATGAATGAATGTTATAGATGAGTTGACATTAGATTGATGAAAAGATACTGATGAATTGGATTCACTGGTGGATGGACGGATGTATAATAAGATGATGAATGAATGGATGGATGAATAGGTGGATGGATGGTTGGGTGGATGAATGGGTAGATATACGATTATGTGAGAATCACTACTGAGGCAGACGTGCAGAAAATCTAGAAAATTGGGCCACCACTGGATGATAATTGAGGTGGTTTCTAAATTAACCAAGACAATTGTGACAACCTTTCTGAAAAGCTTTGTTCTGAATATCCCCATTCCCCAAAATTCAGGATGGTAATCACCTCTGAGAATGTGTAATGTTTAATTTCTTAAAAATCTATCAGATTCCACTTATATGAATGAATCTAGGATGGGCAAATTCATAGACAGAAAGTAGATTAGAGGTTTCCAGAGACTGGGGGGAAGGGGAGAAGACAGAGTAACTGTTTAAAGAGGTAGGGATTTTTTGTTTGGGATGATGAAAAGTTTTGGAAATAGTGGTGATGGTTGCACAGTACTATGAGTGTAATTAATGCCATTGAATTGTACACTTAAAATGATTAAAATGGTAAATTGTATGTGACACATATATATTTACAATAAAGAAAATAGTCACATATAAAAAAATCTATCAGAAAAACAAGATTGGAAAAAGTAAGTTTTGATAGATATGAGGAGTTATTACACAGTTGTTCATTATGTTATTTTTTGTCTTTGCTAACATCTGAGTTATTCCATAATAAAAAAGAAAGAAGGAAATTCCCCATTCAGATCCAGTCTGACACTGCTCTTGAGAGGTGAGAAACTGTCCCAGGTAGTTTTTCCAGGGCAAGGGGATAGGTGAAATGATGAAGCCTGGGGCCATGTTCACAGGACGGGGAGCTTGTGTGGCTATGAGAGTGGATGTACTCACCATCTTCAGCGTTATCTCCAAGAGCTCGTCCTCTGTCTTCTGGCGCAGGCAGTGAACAAGGACAGCTGAGGTGGTGCTTTTACACCCAGCAAAGACAGCAATTTTCTGCAGAGATCACAGGTGACAGCAGAATTCAAAAGCCCTGTCTCTTCCCTCCATCAATAAAGAGATGTTCTGTTCCAACCTCAATTTCTGAAGTCAACACATGGTAGCGAAGATACTCTAGACCAGTATGTCCTGGATCCCAGACGTGCCAATTATACTCCTCAGCCTCTGCTGCCTTATCTCTGTTCAAGTGGACACAATGACCTCAAAGCTGAACATCTAAAGAGAGGCAGCGCGGAGTGGGGCTTGAGAGCATGGAATCCAGAATCCCACTGATTTCAAATCTCAGCTCATCCAATTAATAGCCTTTTGGCCTCAGGCTAGACACTTGCAAAGTGCAGCCAGAGGGGAAGAGGCAGAAGGAGAGAAATCAGGCTCCATGATGGCGGGACCATGGAGAGTGCACATGGGCTGCCCAGAGCCTGGTCCAGTGTCTGACATACAATCAATGCTCAGTATGTATTTGGTGAAAAATTAAATAAAAAGGGACATGAAGAAGTAGAGCGGAGAGAGAGAGAGAGAGAGAGAGAGAGAGAGAGAGAGAGAGAGAGAGAGAGAGAGAGAGAGAGAG
>NW_021703766.1:28794380-28815011 GCF_005190385.1 Monodon monoceros
GAGAGAGAGAGAGAGAGAGAGAGAGAGAGAGAGAGAGAGAGAGAGAGGACAAGAATATGAGTCTTGGATTCTTCATTCTGCCAATTTCTGGTCCTGTGTGACAGCAAAATCCAGCACCATTTCTGCCACCTTTGTTTCCTTTAAATAAACTCCCCCTTCTTGACTTAAGCCTGATCAATGGGCTTCTGCTGTTAATAGCCAAAGAATTCTGAAAAACAGTCTCAACAATTTTTAAAATTCTTGGTGTCTTATCTCCTCCCCTCCTGCTTACCAGTCAGTCCCTTTAGGTCTGGCTGCTGCCCCCACCCGTCCACCTAACCAGCTCTCACAGCCCGACGGAATCGCTCCACATCAGTGACTCCAGCGCACACTCCTCAGCAGAGCCTCCCTGTTGCTCACCCTTCCTTGGCTTCCTAACACTCTCCAAATAAGACAAAGTCCTCACCAGGTCCTCTGCAGCATGGCCCTGCCGATGGCTCCATCCCCACTTCACTCCAGGTTCCGTCTGCTCTTTCTGCTCTGGCCACAGCAGCCTTTCTCGCTCTCTCTCAGTTGAGATACCTGCTCCTGCCACAGGACATTTGCACAGGCTGCTCCCTCTTCCTGGATATTCTTTTCTTACCAAGTAATTTACTGCTCATCCTTCTCATCTCAACACGTTGATCACTTTTTTTCATGAAGCCTTTCCTGAAAACCTCCCCCTGTCCACTGGACTAAGTGCTCCTTTTGGATTCTGTTATGACATCAGGTATCTCTCCTCTATTGCTCTAGTCACAGTTGACATTTTGTAAGTTGTGCAATTATATAATTATTAATCTGTCTCCTCAATTATAACAGAAGCTTCATGAGGTTGCGAGGTGTCAGATTATATAAAAACTATTTGTTGAGTGAACGAATGAATCAATGAATGAATTCTTCAGGAACCCACCCCAGGCACAAGCCCCCAAGGAGAATCCACTCCAGGCCCACATGGTGCCAATGAGTTCATCAGATTTCAGACCCTGAGCGAGTCAAGATAGGGTGACAGTTCACTGACCACTGTCCAGGCCAGCACCCCACCTGGAACACTTTGGGAAGCGTGTTCAGTGGACCGTGCATGGGGCTGGCAGTCCAGAGTCATGAGCCTGAGTCTGGCTCTGCTCTGATCACTCGCTGACCCTAGCAAGTGCTTCTGCTCTCTGCCCCAGTTTGCTCAGCAGTAGAAGGTGGAGGTGGGATGAGGTGTGTCCTTGCCCTCCCTCCTCAGCCACCCTCACTTCTGTGATTCTTTGAGGATGTCAACTGGCTCCCACAGCAAGAAAGACCCCTGACAACTCCAGGAGAGCAGAGCAAAGGGTGTGGGGACAGTCCAGTGTGAGACCTACCTTAGCTGTGGCCTTCATGTCCTTCTTGACCAGGACAGAAGTGAGGGCCACACCACTCTCAGAGATGGCCCGGTGGAAGAGATTCTTGGCCAGGGGAGATAACACCTGGGAGAAGGGTGGCGAGAAAGGGAGTTTATGCTCACGGGGAGGGGTCTTCAAGAGCTACCCCCATCCACAGCCCTGTCCTGGGCTGTTCCCCTGGAGACCATGGGGCCTGGCTTCTGCAAGAAAAACTCAGCTGGAAGGAGCCAGGAGCAGAGTGAAGGACAAAACAGGAAGTGTGTGGCACACACTGATTATAACAATCAAAGTATCTGAAAGGCAGCTCAGCAATTCCTAGCAACACTTTAAAGGCACAGTTCTGATTCCCCATTTGCATTACTTAGGATTTATTTTAAGGAAAATGATCATGGAGGCACACAAAAATCTCTAAAATGTTCATGTTATTTATAACAGTAAAAACTGGAAATAACACAAGGTTCTAATATATGACATTGGGTAAATAAGGTATTTTTCATTCTTACAATGAAATACTATACTATACTCGACTATACACACAAAAAATATGAAAGAATAGCTAATGGTGAGGGAAATATTTGTGTTATAATATTAAGGAAGTTTTTTTGTTTAAAAATTCATAGATACAGATAGATAGGTAGATAGATCATAGATGACAGACACATAGATAGATAGATAGATTCATGGAAAAAAGACTAGAAAAATAAAACTGTCCATGGTGACAATCCCTGGCTAATAGGATTGTGGATGAATTTTTATTTGGGGAGAGTTATCTATGCTTTTCTTTTTTCTCCATTTTATAAAATAAAAACATTTTCCTCTGAAGATTCAACTATGAATCCAACATATGTTTAAAAAATACAGTAATAGTGTTAACCCTCTGCTCAACTGTGAGGCAGCTGGAGGGTTTCTAACAGCTCCCAGCGCCTTCTAATCTGGTTTTCCACCTTTGCTTCCCTCGGTGTCTCCCAACTGCCATTCCCACATCAGGCTCCCAGGTCGTGTCTGTGTTCCGTTTCCCGGGTCCCATCCCCCCTTCCATCCTCCTTCCTCTCTCTACCCCTCCTCCCCCAGCCCAGCTCCATCCTCAGCCCCAGAGGCTGCTGCCCTCCTTCCTGAGCATGAACAAGCCATCAGACCTCCCCAGAGGAGGCCTCTGACCTGTTCTTAGTGTTCGTGTCCCCTTGAATTGTAGATCTGGCTTCAAGCCAAATAATGACATTGCCCCCAACTTCATGGTTGCCTCCTCTTATCCAGAATTTACACCCACCCCTACTTCCCAAGAGGAGTGAGGTGAGTACTAATAGTAAAATGATTAGGAAAGAGAGTAAGAGCTCAACCAACACAGGACAGGAGGAATGTCTCCGTTGCAGCCGTGGCTGGAGATATGGCCCCAGGATGCTAAGCTGAGCTCTGAGCTTCCTGCGGTGCAAGGAGAGTTTGGCCATAACTTTCCACCATCTGATGCTGCACAGAGTAGGGTCAGCCTTGAATCCAGGTCCCATGACTAGACTGGCTGGTCTGCAAGGGGTCCCATCGGTAGCCACATCAGGGCCAGGAACACTTACAAGAATAGAGACACTTTCCCCTCCTGCTGACTCTCCAAAGATGGTCACAGAGCCTGGATCCCCTCCGAAGTTGGCAATGTTCTCCTGGACCCAGTGCAGTGCGGCCAACTGGTCCAAGTGACCCCAGTTCCCCCGGCTGTGTTCATCCCCTGTGCTGTAAGAGAACAGGGTGGCGTTGAGAGCAGACATGTCACAGCAGGGCTCTCAGGACCACAGATGGGGCTGGGGGTCTGGGTGAGCCTTCTGCAAGAGACTGGGCTTCCAGAGCCCTGACACTGGGGTCTTCACCTGCCTCCCATCCTGCAGCATTGTTCCGCTGTAGCGCTCTATACATCCATCCCACATCTATTTATGGAGCATCTACTATTCTACAATTCCAAAGGGAATTCCAGGCAGAAGAAACAGCACATGCAAAGGCCCCGGCATCCAGTGAACAAAAGTGTGAGCCTAGGACCTACAGCTACAGAGGGCCCTGAGGGCCTCGGTAAGGATGTCAATGTCATCTTGAGTAAGTTAGGAAGCCATTGCAGGGATGACATGATTCCGTTTATGTCTTAAATGATCACTTTGGCTACTGTGAGGATCAGACACGGTGTAAAATAGCAGGGTTATAGAAGTAAGTGTTATTACAACAATCCAGGGGAGAGACACAGAGTACTTTGAACAGGGTGACTACAAGGGCGGAGGTGAGAAGTGGCTGGATTCTGAACATATTGTAAAAGTGGAGCCAAGAGGATTTGCTGGTGACTGGATGTGGGGTGTGAGAAAAAGAAAAGAATCCAAGTGGCCCCAGGCTTTTATCCTGAGTAACTGGAAGGGTGGAGCTGCCTGCAGCTGAGCAGGAGGCCCTGTGGAGAAACGAGGAGGGTTTGGGGCAGGGGCATCGGGAGTCAAGGGTTAAGTTTGTCTGTGGAAGGGAGAGGTGCCCTCAGGTGTCCCGTGGGGATGGCAGGAGGTAGTTAATGATGTACCTGCGGGTTTCAAGGGAGAAATGGGCTAAAAATAGGCAGCTTGGAAGTGCCCCCTGAGGTCACTCAGGGAACCAGTGGGACAGAGAAGAAGATGCACACAGAGGCTGAGATGGGGAGGGGAGGGTCCAGGAGGGGCCGAGAAGGAGCTGCCATGAGGGAGGAGGTGGCCAGGAGCCAAGAGAAGGAAATTTTTCAAAAAGGTTTGAGGGGTGACGTGCGGTTGCTGCCAAGGCTGGGCCGCTGGTGACCTGGACCAGAGCCGTGTGGTGTCTGGTCGGGGTGAAACCCTGACTGACATGGTAGAGGAGAGCCTGGGGGAGAGGGAGGGGGGAGTGTATGCAGTTATACTGTAACTGGGAGCAGCCGTGGGCCGCGGGGGAAGGACATGAGGAGTCTCAGTGAAGGTGACACATCCCGGGACGTGACTCGCCTGGGACAGCCCTCCTCCAGCTCATAGGTCTTTCCAGTGAGATGACCACCCCTCCCCCAGCCCACCCACCAGCCATCTGAGGGTAAGAGGTCCTGGGGCTGGTGCATTCAGAAAAGGCTCAGTAACTGTGCCTGCAGGAAGTCCAGTTCCTGTCCCCACGGACACTCCATGGAGGAGACTCGAGCCTTCGCTCATGCATGTGCCAAACTCCACGAAGGAAATGGGGTGAGTGGGCCCTACGCTCCTCTCCGTAGACGTGTCCACTAGAGTCAGGTGCTCGTTACAGCCTCCAAGTTCCAGCCACCCGTTCCTCCACCTACAAGACTTTACGGAGCTCCCACGTGAGTCTGCTCCTTCCTTCCTTCCCCATGAGGTAAGATGTATACGCCTCTAACTGCTGCGCTGCATGTTAACTGTCACCTTACAGGTATGCAACATGCTGGGCAGCACAGGTGAAAAAGAGATGAGCATTTCAGACGAGGTAACATTTGGGTTGGGTTTTGCAGGAATAATAGGAGTTTGTCAGGCAGATTAGGCATTTTACATGCAAGTAAGTGGACCAGGGTGGCTGGGGAAGGAGAAGGTAGGTAGAGCCCAATTATGAGGGGACTTGCATGTCTTAGTAGGGAACCTAGCAAAGATCCCTTTGAGGGCTTGCATGACCAGAGTGGGGTCCTAGCACTCCCACACTGAGGGTCAATGTGCCGTGAGGAGAGTCCAGTGTCTTACCTGAAGAATCCCCAGATGCCCAGGCGGTACTGAACGGTCACCACCACCACGTTTTCATGGGCAGAGAGGGCCAGCCCATCATAGGTTGATGCTCCGCCCAACATCAGACCTCCTCCATGGATCCACACCATCACCTGGATGGGGAGGAAGCAACCATACAGGGCATAGGAAGCAGAGCTGGGAAAGACCTCAAGAGGCTGTCTGGTTTGGTCATCTACCCGTTCTCCCAGCTGTGGCCCAGGCCACCACCCCACTCAGTGCACCCTGGCTGCCCCTGCCTGTCTCCCCTGCCTCAGTGCCACCTCCTGCCAGTGCTCTTCATGCTGAGAACATCATCATGGGAACAGCCAAGGCTAAGAGCGCCATCTTCTCCCCAACACTCCCACAGTCCTCACTCCCAGACCCTTCACGCAGCTCAGCACACTCTGCACGCAACAGCCCTTGGTTAGAAGCTTATTTCAGCTTCACCTTAGTTACCTTTTGTGTGGTGAAATAAACTTCTCACGTGAATGATGACCATGTCAAGAAGCACACGCCCTGGGTGGTACCTCTTCTTAATAGGCCTTTCCACTGCCTCCTCTGCTCCCCAAATCTCACCCATCCTCCAAAGCCCAGCCTAAAAGCCACCTCCTCTAAGAAGTCTTCAATCATCTGACGAATATGATTTGAAAACCTACCAGGGACTGTGGTAAGAATTAAGGATGAGAGTGGACATGACAATTCATAATGCATGGCCCTGAATTTAAAGAGTTCACATAGCAAGAAAGTGAGAATGGCTAAAATAATAGTATAATGATTTTGTTAATAAAAAAATCAAAGAACTCATACATGAACTATGTGTCAAGTACTGCTCTAAGCATTTAAAAATAAACCATCCACAAGATAGGGACTACTATTGTCCCATTTCACAGACAGGAAAACCGAGGCACTTAACCACCCTGAGGTCACGCAGCTCATAGGCGGTGGAGGCAGGACTTGAACCCAGGCAGTATGGCTCCAGAGTCCACACGTCGAGCTGCCCAGCACATGGCAGCCAATGGCCACGGTGCAGTAGGCTGGCTGTTGGGGCAGGAGGAATTTCTTCCCTTCAACTCTAACTAATGCATCAGCAAGACTTGCCTCGTGTGCTGTGTCAGACACTGACATAAATCTTGATATTCATCATTGAACACTTGTGCGTGATTATCCCTGACTTGAGGAAACAGAGCCAGGTCTCTCAGCTAGTAAAAGGCAGAACCAGTGTTTACACCCAGACCCTGCAGTTCCAGAGCCTGTGTCCATAGTAGGGGTTCTCCAGCTTCAGGTTCCTGGAGCCCCTGCTCCTCCTACATCTCTGATCCCTGCCTGCCTCCGGGCAGAGGGACTGAGTGTGCAGTCACCTCTGAGTCCAGGCTGAGCCAAGGGCTGGCCAGCAGTGATTTGCTGAAGAAGCTAGTCCAGCTCTGTGCAACCCTGTGCTAAGATCCTCGAAGGCAGGGGCTGTGTGGTCATGGTTTTATGTTCCTCCTTTCTCTTAACCCCCAATTCTAGCTATGCATATGGGGGCGCTGAGTATGTACTAGGGGAATGAATGAATGCATGAATGAATGAATTAACAATTGTCCCCACCTCTTTGAGCCCAGCATATGCAGAGCCACCTTCTAGTCACAAGTTCACAGATGCCCTCCTCCACATCTGGGCACCATGCCAGGGGTGTTCCTGGGAGATGGCTGGGCGCTCACACCCCGCCTGTCTCTACCCCACTGACCCCTCCTTTCCCAGACCAGCCCCACCCTCCAGCCTGAGTCTGGAAGGCTGCCCCATCTCTGGGCTTCCATTTATTCTACAAATGCTGACTCACTGGGTCATCAGCTTGTGCCAAAGACAATTAGGAAGTAAAATTATCTACAATAAAATCTTGATAGTTGGCAAAGGCAAAGGAAAGTGCTTCTCTGTTGCTCCAGGCTCTGCGCCCTCCACCTGTGACACTGAGACACTGAAAGTTTGTCAGAGAAGGTCTCTGTGTGCTGAGGAAAGGCAACCCACAGGCTCCACTTGCTAGTGTGTGTGTGTGTCAAAGAGCGTGACTTGAGATCAGGAGACCCGTGCTCTAGTCCTGCCAACCCTACTGTGACCTCGCCTTCCCCTCACTGGGCTTCAGTTTCTCTATCTGTAACAGAACGGTTGGGTTGTTGGCTTATCTCCAAGATTCCTTCCAGCTCTGACTTTATTGGAAATTATGTCTTAGCCACCCTGGGTATCAGATTCCAAACTCCCCCAGAGGCCCTATGTCTGTCACTATGGGAAACTGAGGTGTGGAAAACCTGTGCTTCCTGACGTCAGGTTTGGCTGTGGTGGTAAAGAAAGCCCTGGGGCCCCTGGGGAACAGCCTTGGTCCAAGGCGCCCCAACCCAACACTGCCTTCATCCCCCTCCAGTCTACACCAGCCTTGACCATTTGTTCCCACTGCTTACCGGCAGCCTGCTTCTCTTCCTCAAGTCAGCAGGAGTGTAAATATTTAGGTAAAGACAGTCTTCGGAAAACCTGAGATTAATGTTCTCCTTTCTGTTGGTAAAGAGCTCTGAGATCACTTGCCCCGCCACTGGGTCTTGGGAGCACCTGGGAGAGGCAAGGAGAGAAATGAATTCTTGAAGTTCAATCAGAGCTGACCAAGGAGATGTCTCCTGCGGTCAGGCCAGGTCTTGGACTGGCAGGTTTAGGGCAGTAAATAGAGTTGTTCTCACCAGACTCAAGACACTGGGTTAGGTAGGAGGCTACTAGGGGCATCTGATGGGGGCTTCTCAGGCTCACCAAGGTCTCCCAGGACCAGGTATGGTGAGGCCTGACCCTCTTCCCTTCCTGGGGCCTTTGGGATGCCCTGAGTCAAGGAAGGAGGCCGCCTATATGCTGCTGGGCCTGGGAAAGGACCATTTCCTGCAGGCCCTGGGTCCAGACCAGCTCTCCGCTGGGCGCTGTATGATGCCCGCTATAGGGTGACCATATTCTGCCAACAGGGAAACATGTTCTAGTCCACAGGAGACTTCCATAAACCAGGAGAAATCACCCAAACGTCAGTTATTTACGGCCTACAACAGGTCAGAGGTGAAATATTTGTGGGGCAGCTTTAGGGGAACTACGCTCTAGTCCTGCCTCAGCTTAATTTTTTTTTTTTTTGCGGTACGTGGGCCTCTCACTGTTGTGGCCTCTCCCGTTGCGGAGCACAGGCTCCGGACGCACAGGCTCAGAGGCCATGGCTCACGGACCCAGCCACCCCGCGGCATGTGGGATCTTCCCGGACCAGGGCACGAACCCGTGCCCCCTGCGTCGGCAGGCGGACTCTCAACCACTGCGCCACCAGGGAAGCCCATGACTCAGCCTAATTTGCTGGGTTTCCTTAGGTGAATTCTTTGCCTGCTCTGGGCCCCAGTCTGCTCCTCTGTGTAAATGAGGGGAGTGATTTCCATAAGGGTCCTGCAGCACTGACATGCTAAAATTCTATCATCAACCCATCACAGGCAAGAACTACTGGTTGCCCTAATAGGAGATTTTTTTTTATCATTTAAATTTTATTTATTTATACAGCAGGTTCTAATTAGTTATCTATTTTATACATATTAGTGTATATATGTCAATCCCAATCCCCCAGTTCGTCACACCACCACCACCACTCCCCAGTGTGCTTTCCCCGCTTGGTGTCCATACGTTTGTTCTCCATATCTTTGTCTCTATTTCTGCCCTGCAAACCGGTTCATCTGTACCATTTTTCTAGATTCCACATATATCTGTTAATATACGATATTTGTTTTTCTGTTTCTGACTTACTTCACTCTGTATGACAGTCTCTAGATCCATCCACGTCTCAACAAATGACCCAGTTTCATTCCTTTTTATGGCTGAGTAATATTCCATTGTATATATGTACCACAACTTCTTTACCCATTCATCTGTTGATGGGCATTTAGGTTGCTTCCATGACCTGGCTATTGTAAATAGTGCTGCAATGAACATTGGGGTGCATGTGTCTTATTGAGTTATGGTTTTCTCAGGGTATATGCCCAGTAGTGGGATTGCTGGGTCGTATGGTAGTTCTATTCTTAGTTTTATAAGGAACCTCCATACTGTTCTCCATAGTGGCTGCATCAATTTACATTCCCACCAACAGTGCAAGAGGGTTCCCTTTTCTCCACATCGTCTCCAGCATTCGTTGTCTGTAGATTCTTTGATGATGCCCATTCTAACTGGTGTGAGGTGATACCTCATTGTAGTTTTGATTTGCATTTCTCTAATAATTAGTGATGTTGAGCATCTTTTCATGTGCCTCTTGGCCATCTGTATTCTTCTTTGGAGAAATGTCTGCTTAGGTCTTCTGCCCATTTTTTGATTGGGTTGTTTTTTTTTTATTTAACTTAATTTAATTAATTTATTTTTTAACATCTTTATTGCAGTATAATTGCCTTACAATGGTGTGTTAGTTTCTGCTTTATAACAAAGTGAATCAGCCATACATATACATATATCCCCATATCTCTTCCCTCTTGTGTCTCCCTCCCACCCTCCGTATCCCATCCCTCTAGGTGGTCACAAAGCACCGAGCTGATCTCCCTGTGCAATGCGGCTGCTTCCCACTAGCTATCTGTTTTACCTTTGGTAGTGTATATATGTCCATGCCACTCTCCCACTTTGTCCCAGCTTCCCCTTCTCCTTCCCCGTGTCCTCAAGTCCATTTTCTAGTAGGTCTGTATCTTTATTCCCATCCTGCCCCTAGGTTCTTCATGACCATTTTTTTTCTTAGATTCCATATATATGTGTTAGCATACGGTATTTGTTTTTCTCTTTCTGATCTGACTTACTTCACTATGTATGACAGACTCTAGGTCCATCCACCTCACTACAAATAACTCAATTTCATTTCTTTTTATGGCTGAGTAATATTCCATTGTATATATGTGCCACATCTTCTTTAGCCATTCATCTGTCTATGGACACTTAGGTTGCTTCCACGTCCTGGCTATTGTAAATAGAGCTGCAATGAACATTGTGGTACATGACTCTTTTAAATTATGGTTTTCTCAGGGTATATGCCCAGTAGTGGGAATGCTGGGTCGTATGGCAGTTCTATCTTTAGTTTTTTAAGGAACCTCCATACTGTTCTCTATAGTGGCTGTATCAATTTACTTTCCCACCAACAGTGCAAGAGGGTTCCCTTTTCTCCACACCCTCTCCAGCATTTATTGTTTGTAGATTTTTTGATGATGGCCATTCTGACTGGAGTGAGGTGATACCTCATTGTAGTTTTGATTTGCATTTCTCTAATGATTAATGACGTTGAGCATTCTTTCATGTGTTTGTTGGCAATCTGTATACCTTCTTTGGAGAAATGTCTATTTAGGTCTTCTGCCCATTTTTGGATTGGGTTGTTTGTTTTTTGATATTGACCGGCATGAGCTGCTTGTAAATTCTGGAGATTAATCCTTTGTCAGTTGCTTCATTTGCAAATATTTTCTCCCATTATGAGGTTTGTCTTTTTGTCTTGCTTGTGGCTTCCTTTGCTGTGCAAAAGCTTTTAAGTTTCACTAGGTCCCATTTGTTTATTTTTCTTTTTATTTCCATTACTCTAGGAGGTGGGTCAAAAAAGATCTTGCTGTGATTTTTGTCAAAGAGTGTTCTTCCTATGTTTTCCTCTAAGAATTTTATAGTGTCCGCTCTTACATTTAGGTCTTTAATCCATTTTGAGTTTATCTTTGTGTATGGTGTTAGGGAGTGTTCTAATTTCATTCTTTTACATGTAGCTGTCCAGTTTTCCCAGCACCACTTTTTGAAGAGATTGTCTTTTCTCCATTGTATATCCTTGCCTCCTTTGTCAGAGATTAGTTGACCATAGGTGCATGGGTTTATCTCTGGGCTTTCTATCCTGTTCCATTGATCTATATTTCTGTTTTTGTGCCAGTACCATATTGTCTTGATTACTGTAGTTTTGTAGTATAGTCCGAAGTCGGGAGTCTGATTCCTCCAGCTCCGTGTTTTACCCCTCAAGATTGCTTTGGCTATTCGGGGTCTTTTGTGTCTACATACACATTTTAAGATTTTTTGCTCTAGTTCTATAAAAAATGCCATTGGTCATTTGATAGGGATTGCATTGAATCTGTAGATTGCTTTGGGTAGTAGAGTCATTTTCACAATATTGATTCTTCCAATCCAAGAACATGGAATATCTCTCCATCTGATTGTGTCATCTTTGATTTCTTTCATCAGTGTCTTATAATTTTCTGAGTACAGGGCTTTTACCTCCTTAGGTGGTTTATTTCTAGGTATTTTATTCTTTTTGTTGCAATGGTGAATGGGATTGTTTCCTTAATTTTTCTTTCTGATCTTTCACTGTTAGTGTATAGGAATGCAAGAGATTTCTGTGCGTTAATTTTGTATCCTGCAACTTTACCAAATTCATCGATTAGCTCCCGTAGTTCTCTGGTAGCATCTTTAGGATTATCTCTGTATGGTATCATGTCATCTGCAAACAGTGACAGTTTTACTTCTTCTTTTCCAATTTGTATTCCTTTCATTTCTTTTTCTTCTCTGACTTCTGTGGCTAGGACTTCCAAAACTTTGTGGAATAATAGTGGTAAGAGTGGACATCCTTGTCTTGTTCCTGTTCTTAGAGGAAATCCTTTCAGTTTTTCACCATTGAGAATGATGTTGGCTGTGGGTTTGTCATATATGGCCTTTATTATGTTGAGGTAGGTTCCTTCTATGCTCACTTTCTGGAGAGTTTTTATCATAAATCAGTGTTGAATTTTGCCAAAAGCTTTTTCTGCAACTATTGAGATGATCATATGGTTTTTATCCTTCAGTTTGTTAATATGGTGTATCACACTGATTGGTTTGCACATACTGAAGAATCCTTGTGTCCCTGGGATAGATCCCAGTTGGTCATGCTGTATGATCCTTTTAATGTGTTCTTGGATTCTGATTGCTAGTATTCTGTTGAGGATTTTTGTGGCTATATTCATCAGTGATATCGGTCTGTAATTTTCTTTTTTTGTAGTATCTTTATTTGGTTTTGGTATCAGGGTGATGGTGGCCTCGTAGAATGAGTTTGGGAGTGTTTCTTCCTTTGCAGTTTTTTGGAAGAGTTTGAGAAGGATGGGCGTTAGCTCTTCTCTAAATGTTTCATAGACTTCACCTGTGAAGCCATCTGGTCCTGGGCTTTTGTTTGTTGGAAGATTTTTAATTACAGTTTCAATTTCATTACTTGTGATTGGTCTGTTCATATTTTCTGTTTCTTCTTGGTTCAGTCTTGGAAGTTTATACCTTTCTCAGAATTTGTCCCTTTCTTCCAGGTTGTCCATTTTATTGGCATAGAGTTGCTGTAGTAGTCTCTTAGGATGCTTTGTATTTCTGCGGTTTCTGTTGTAACTTCTCCTTTTTAATCTAATTTTATTGATTTGAGTCTTTCCCTCTTTTTCTTGATGAGTCTGGCTAAAGGTTTATCAATTTTGTTTATCTTCTCAAAGAAGCATCTTCTAGTTTTATTGGTCTTTGCTACTGTTTTGTTCCTATTTCATTTACTTCTGCTCTGGTCTTTATGATTTCTTTACTTCTATTAACTCTGGGTTTTGTTTGTTCTTCTTTCTCTAGTTCCTTTAGGTGAAAGTTTAGATTGTTTATTTGAGATTTTTCTTGTTTCTTGAGGTAGCATTGTATTGCTACAAGCTTCCCTCTTAGAACTCCTTTTGCAGCATCCCCTGTGTTTTGGATCATCATGTTTTCATTGTCATTTGTCTCTAGGTATTTTTTGATTTCCTCTTTGATTTCTTCAGTGATCTCTTGGTTATTTAGTAATGTATTGTTTATCCTCCACGTGTTTGTGTTTTTTACGTTTTTTTCCCTGTAATTGATTTCTAATCTCATAGTGCTGTGGTCAGAAAAGATGCTTGATATGATTTCAATTTTCTTAAATTTACTGAGGCTTGATTTGTGACACAAGATGTAATCTATCCTAGAGAATGTTCCACGTGCACTTGAGAAGAAAGTGTAAATCTGCCATTTTTGGATGGAATATCCTATAAATATCAATTAAATCTATCTGGTCTATTGTGTCATTTAAAGCTTCTGTTTCCTTATTAATTTTCTGTTTGGATGATCTGTCCATTGGTGTAAGTGAGGTGTTAAAGTTCCCCACTATTATTGTGTTACTGTCGATTTCCTCTTTTATAGCTGTTAGCATTTGCCTTACGTATTGAGGTCCTCCTATGTTGGGTGCATATATATTTATAATTGTTATATCTTCTTCTTAGATTGATCCCTTGATCATTATGTAGTGTCCTTCCTTCTCTCTTGTAACATTCTTTATTTTAAAGTCTATTTTATCTGATATGAGTATTGCTACTCCAGCTTTCTTTTGCTTTCCATTTGCATGGAATATCTTTTTCCATCCCCTCAATTTCAGTCTGTATGTGTCCGTAGGTCTGAAGTGGGTCTCCTGTAGACAGCATATATACAGGTCTTGTTTTTGTATCCATTCAGCGAGCCTGTGTCTTTTGGTTGGAGCATTTAATCCATTCACATTTAAGGGAATTATCAATATGTATGTTCCTATTACCATTTTCTTAATTGTTATGGGTTTGTTTTTGTAGGTCCTTTTCTTCTCTTGTGTTTCCCACTTAGAGAAGTTCCTTTAGCACTTGTTGCAGAGCTGGTTTGGTGGTGCTGAATTCTCTTAGCCTTTGCTTGTCTGTAAAGCTTTTGATTTCTCCATCGAATCTGAATGAGATCTTTGCCGGGTAGAGTAACCTTGGTTGTAGGTTCTTCCCTTTCATCACTTTAAATATATTGTGTCACTCCCTTCTGGCTTGTAGAGTTTCTGCTGAGAAATCAGCTCTTAACCTTATGGGAGTTCCCTTGTATGTTATTTGTCATTTTTCCCTTGTTGCTTTTAATAGTTTTTCTTTGTCTTTAATATTTGTCCATTCGATTACTATATGTCTCAGCGTGTTTCTCCTTGGGTTTATCCTGTCTGGGACTCTCTGCGTTTCCTGGACTTGGGTGGCTATTTCCTCTCCCATGTTAGAGAAGTTTACGACTATAATCTCTTCAAATATTTTCTGGGGTCCTTTTTCTCTCTCTTCTCCTTCTGGGACTCCTATAATGTGAATGTTGGTGCGTTTAATGTTGTCCCAGAGATCTCTTAGGCTGTCTTCATTTCTTTTCATTCTATTTTCTTTATTCTGTTCCGTGGCAGTGAATTCCACCATTCTGTCTTCCAGGTCACTTATCCGTTCTTCTGCCTCAGTTATTCTGCTATTGATTCCTTCCAGTGTATTTTTCATTTCAGTCATTGTATTGTTCATCTCTGTTTTTTCTTTAATTCTTCTAGGTCTTTGTTAAACATTTCTTGCATCTTCTCAATCTTTGCCTCCATTCTTTTTCTTAGGTCCTGGATCATCTTCGCTATCATTATTCTGAATTCTTTTTCTGGAAGATTGCCTATCTGCACTTCATTTAGTTGTTTTTCTGGGGTTTTATCTTGTTCCTTCATCTGGTACATAGCCGTCTGCCTTTTCATCTTGTCTATCTTTCTGTGAATGTGGTTTTTGTTCCACAGGCTGCAGGACTGTAGTTCTTTTTGCTTCTGCTGTCTGCCCTCTGGTGGATGAGGCTATCTAAGACTTAGTCTTGTACAAGCTTCCTGATGGGAGGGACTGGTGGTGGGTAGAGCTGACTGTTGCTCTGGTGGACAGACCTCAGTAAAACTTTAATCTGCTTGTCTGCTGATGGGTGGGGCTGGGTTCCCTCCCTGTTGGTTGTTTGGCCTGAGGCAACCCAACACTGGAGCCTACCTGGGCTCTTTGGTGGGGCTAATGGCCGACTCTGGGAGGGCTCACGCCAAGGAGTACTTCCCAGAACTTCTGCTGCCAGTGTTCTTGTCCCCGTGGTGAGCCACAGCCGCCCCCAACCTCTGCAGGAGACCCTCCAACACTAGAAGGTAGGTCTGGTTCCGTTTCCTATGGGGTCACTGTTCCTTCCCCCTGGGTTCTCATACGCACACTACTTTGTGTGTGCCCTCCAAGAGTGGAGTCTCTGTTTCCCCCAGTCGTGTCCAAGTCCTGCAGTCAAATCCCACTGGCCTTCAAAGTCTGATTCTCTAGGAATTCCTTCTCCCGTTGCCGGCCTCCCAGGTTGGGAAGTCTGACGTGGGTCTCAGAACCTTCCCTCCAGTTAGTGGACTTCTGTGGTATAAGTGTTCTCCAGTTTGTGAGTCACCCACCCAGCAGTTATGGGATTTGATTTTATTGTGATTGAGCCCCTCCTCCCGTCTCATTGTGGCTTCTCCTTTGTCTTTGGATGTGGGGTATATTTTTGGTGAGTTCCAGTGTCTTCCTGTCAATGATTGTTCAGCAGTTAGTTGTGATTCCGGTGCTCTCTCACCAACTGTTGTTTTAAATACTCCTTATATATTAACTCATTTAATCTTCACATCAGCCCCATGATTTAGGTTCTATTATTATCCACATTTTACAGTTGAGAAACTGAGGCACAGAGATGTTAGAGAATTTGCCCAAGGTCACACAGCCAGAAAGAACCATACTATGTAGTGCTTATGTTTCCAAGGACATTATAAGCTGCATTTCCAGATCTCAGTGTCCCCACAAAACAGCACGACTGCCTCCAGTATGTCGATGAGGTAACTGAAGCACTGAGGTGCTTGGATGACACAGCTATCAATTGGCAGAGTCAGAGCTCCAAAGATAAACTCTTGATTTCCATCCCGGGGGAACTTTCCCCAGATCACCAAAGCAAGGGGCGTAATATTCATAAAAGAAGACAATCAAAAGTTTAAAAAGAGAAAAATAAGTCAATGTCACTAGTATTCAGATAAATGTAGAATAAAGAGAATAATCATATATATAATGACAAGATAATAAAAATTATCATTATTTTGCCTATTCAATAGCCCAAAATCATTTCTAATAACCCAAAACATTGTTTAAAATTCAGTTAATGGAGGTTTTCATATATTAAATAAAGGGGTGCAGTTGGAGTATTTCTGAAGGGAAATTTAAAAAATACTCTTACTCGGAAATGTTATTTCTTAGAACTTATCCAAAAATATTTATGAACATGCATGAAGATTTAGCTACAGGATATTCATCACAGTGCTACTTATATTATCAAAATCATCAAGAACAATTAATAATCTCAAATAAAAGGTGCGGTAAATAAATTATGATTCAATATGCAACATAATGCAGCTATTAAATGTCGGGGTGTGATATTTAATGACATAGAATGATGTTCATGATATACGTTCATGAGCAAAACAGGCATCTAAAGTATCTGTCTTGGGGTTTCCCTGGTGGCGCAGTGGTGAAGAATCCGCCTGCCAATGCAGGGGACGTGGGTTCCAGCCCTGGTCCGGGAAGATCCCACATGCCGTGGAGCACCTAAGCCTGTGAGCCACAACTACTGAGCCCATGCGCCACAACTACTGAAGCCCGCGTGCCTAGAGCCTGTGCTCCATAACAGGAGAAGCCACCGCAATGAGAAGCCCGCGCACCACAACGAAGAGTAGCCCCCACTGGCCGCAACTACAGAAAGCACGCATGCAGCAACGAAGACCCAGCTCAGCCAAAAATAAATAAATTAAAATAAATAAATAAAATAAAGTATCTGTATCGTGTAATATGATATTGTGATATAAGAAGAAATATGTATTTGATCTTTGCCCAGTTTCTGCTGAAGAGCTCTTTTTTTTTTTTTTTTTTTTGCCATACGCAGGCCTCTCACTGTTGTGGCCTCTCCCGTTGCGGAACACAGGCTCCGGACGCGCAGGCTCAGCGGCCATGGCTCACGGGCCCAGCCGCTCCATGGTATGTGGGATCTTCCCGGACCGGGGCACGAACCCACGTCCCCTGCATCGGCAGGCGGACTCTCAACCACTGCGCCACCAGGGAAGCCCTGAAGAGCTCTTAAAAGCCTTGAAATCTCCTGAGTGGTGTAGACTGTTGGGTTAATGAGGTCACTTTTGGACTTCATCTCAGAGCAGGAACTGGTTGCCAGAGGAACAATCATGTGATTAGAGGGTTGGAACTTTGCGCCACAGCCCCCTGCCCTCTAGAAAGGGGAGATGGGCTGGAGAGGAATCAATCACCAGTGACCAATGCTTTCAATCATCCTGTCCATGTAATGAGGGTTCCATAAAACCCAAAAGGACAGGGTTCAGAGGGCGTCCTGGTTGGTGAACCAGAACTCTTCTAAGTGCCACCGTGCTGGGTCCCAAACTCCAGAAGGATGGATGGATGCTCCTTTGTTAGGGACCTCACCTTACGGATATCTTCATCTGGCTAGTGGCTTGTATCCTTTAATATCCTTCATAATAAACTGGTAATCTAGTGAGAAAATTAATTTCCTGAGTTCTGTGAGCTGCTACGGCAAATTAATAGAACCTAAGGAGGGGGTCACAGGAACCTCTAATCTATAGCCAGTTGGTCAGAAGCATAGGTGACGACTTGGACTTGGCACTGGCATCGAAGCAGAGGGAGTTATTGTGGAGCTGAGCCCTTAACCTGTGGAATCTGATGCTATCTCTAGGAAGAGAGCGTTAGAATTAGCTAAATTGTTGGACACACATATGGTGTGTGAGAATTGCTTTTTGGTGCGGGGGAAAAAACACACACATTAGAATTGGGTACAGAAAATTATGTGATTACATTTTAAGGAGAAATTATGCAACAGATAAAAGACTGGAAAAATAGAATCTAAAATATGAACAACAGTTCTTGCTCGGTGGTGTACAATTTTCATTTTCTTACCTTTACTTACCTATATTTTCTCACTTTTATGTAATAAGTATGTATTACTTGCAATCAGGAAATTAAATGTATACTTGCAATAAAAATAAATAAAACATATTAACTGCAATCAGGAAATAAAAAGAATGAATATTATTTTAAAAGAATGGAAGAAGTAAGGAAGGAAGGGAGTAAGGAGAGAAAAGAAGAAAAGAAAATTCAGCAAGAGGCAGGACCCTGGAAATTATTAGAAATCTCTTGCTGAGATAAATACGGTCTGAATCAATGCTTGTAGACATCTAAGGTGCCTTGGGGGACAGTTGTGAGTCTTCTTGCCCAACTTGACCAGCTAACTACAACACATCAACCATTGTTCTGCTTGTGACTAGGTAGCCAGACACATTTGGGAGTTGAGAACTTGCCCAGTCAACACCCCAAAGCACTACCCATCGACACATCTCCTGGCCCACCTCACTTCCCACTATGGTAAAGTTCAAGAAGGAAAATGAATAGAACTGTGAAAATTAATAAAGAGAACCCTCACTAAAATGGAATCTGGAGGTGAGGAGGGGGAGATCTCAGGAAGATATCACTCCACCTCAATACAGATCCCCCTAGGAAGAGACATACTGTGCACCTCTGACCAGAAGTGACACGACTTTACCACAAGAAAGATTTCCTCCTTGCCTGGCAACAGCTCAGCCAATCAGAGACTATCATTACTCAGCCAATTAAAAGCCACTACATAACAAACTCCCAGTTTCCTCCAATGGACTTTTTGTTTATAACAGTGCCTTCTAACTTCCCCTTTGCCTCTATAAAAGAGTTTCCTTTCCTTTTACCAGACTTGCATGTGGTTTGCCATAGTTGCATGTACCCAATTGTGATTCTTTGCTGCTCCCAAATAAATCTCTGGTTTTGCTGGTAAAATATCTGGTTGTTTTATTGTTTTAGGTTAACAGAATCATTACTTTTGAAACCCCTCACCTGCTCAACTTTCTATTTTTTTCCACAGCACTTATCATATTCTAACATACTGTATAGTCTATGTACTAATTTGCATATTGTTTACTATCTATCTGCCCCTGCTAGAATGCAAGCTCCGTGAAGGTGGGATCTTTGTTCTGTTCACTAATAGATTCCAGGAAACTAGAAAATGCCTGGCAAAGTTGCTCAATAAATATTAGTTGAATAAAGGGCTCTAGAATGCTGTGAGAGTTCTGAAATGTTTGTAAGGATCTACAATATCTTAGGATTCCAGAACAAAGTATGAGCCACTCAGAGGATCGCCTTGGCTCCTTCCTGCGTCCCTTTGAGGCTAACATCCCCACTGGAAGATGCCAGAGTCACACCTTGACTTACATGGGAGGGTAAGAGGTGGTATTCTTCACGAAGATCCATGGTTCTGCAGGCTGCGGTGGAGCAAACCTCAAGGATCCAAGAGGGGGCCTGGCAAAAGGGACTCCCAGGAAAACAGCCACAGGCTGTGCAAAACCTTCTAAGCTGACATATTTCCCCAGGACTCTGCCCTGCGCGGTGTCCACAACAGGCGGTGAGGGTGGTTGCCCTGCTGGACATTGAGAGGAAATGAGAACATGTCAGTGGTGAAGGTGTGAACTGGATTCTGGGTGAATTTTGTTACTTTTGCCACGTGATCTTGAATGTCCCCTCAACTCTCTAAGCCTCAGTTTCTTCTTACGTAAGAGAGAGTGAAGCTAACTGTCCTTCCTAACTCACAGTGCTATCTGAAGGAGCGAATTGGAATTGGAGGTATAACAGCATCAAATAAGACATAAATGCAAAAAGAAGAGCCACTGGGAATGAAGAAGGCATTCAGTTTCCACACTGAGGAGCATCTAGAAACAACTACTGGATGCTGGTGCCGAGCTGCACGCTGGATGAGAGGATGAACAAGAGCAGGCTGCTCTTCTCAGAAATCTGGCCTTATGTGGAGGATGAGCCACATACATACCTGACCCTACTGCTGGGAAGAAAGTGGTCTGTGTCCTGAGAGAGGTACCAAGTAAGGTGCCATAGGAGACAGAAGAGGGAGCGAGGCCTTCTGACTGGTGGCTTCATGGAGGCAGTGACCTTGGAGCTGGGACTTGCAGTAGTGGAAGGAGTGACAAGGGGAGGTGGAAGAGGGTGCTTAAAGGTATAAACAGAGATGAGATTGTGCAGAGGTGAGGCTCTGTGACAGCAAAGTGCAAGACCTGCTTGAGAAACAGCGATTGGCCCATTTGGGTCAGGAAGAGTAATGGGGGAGGAACATAACCCTGGATGAGACAGGTTCATGTCTGGGAGGGTCTCAAACGCCAGGCCAGTGATTCGGGCTTTATTTAGTGGGTAAATGAGCAGCAGTGAACCGTCCTGGAGTAAAAGAGAGTGACACAATCAGCTTGAAGAGGCCCCTTCTGCTGGCTCTGAGCACGGTCATGCAGAGGGAGCGAGACGGGCTCAGATTCCATCTGTCCCCTTCTCGTGGAGCAGACAGTTCTTTCTCATTGAGCTGAAATGCGTCTCCCTGAAGCTGCCACATCAGTCCTGGTCCTACCTGCTCTGGGACATCCTGCACCTTCATGTGACAGGCAGCCTTAGTGACCCATGTTCATACCCATCCCTCAAGTCTTCTCTTGTCCGTCCTCAACAGCTTCAGTTTGTTTAAACATCCTAACAGGAAACGATTTCCAGCCTCTCATCCTCCCAATTGTTCCCCTTTAGATATAGACACAAGGTCAACCTCTCTCTCAAAGTATGTGGCCAGAACAGAAAAGAATAACCCAG
>NW_021703766.1:28830011-28848008 GCF_005190385.1 Monodon monoceros
ACCCCCTGGCAGGGCCACGCCACTTCCACCTTTAGAAAGCCCATACTGGCTGCCTCCATTTCCTCAGTTACCTCATCTGTAAAATGGGCATATTAATGTCTACCTAGCAAGGCTTTTGTGAAGATTAGTTTAAAAGAACTGGACTGCACATGCAATAATTTAAAAGTTATTAAGAATTTCAAGATGGCAACAGCAGAGTACTAAAGCTACCACGGAGCCTGGAGGCTTCTGAGTGGGTACTGTGTGACAGCACAGGTCTCACACCCATGACAGAGCTGGTGACAGAGCTGGGATATGACTCTTGCCAGTTTGGCTCTAGAACCTGAGTCCTTAAGTACAAAGTAATCCTTCCTTCCTACATAGAACATGGTTTAAACATCTTTACCTGGGCTTCTCATCTTTAACATCATCGCCTGATTCTGGCGAAAGGCACCCATTTGACTGATGATTCTCTGCTGTCCTCTTGTCCATATGGCCACACTTCCTTCAGGGATGGAGCTGGACGACAACCCCAGGGCCAGACTCCCAGCACTTTTCCCAAATAATGGTGACTATGCCTGAGCTGACACTTCCAGGGACAGCATTCGGACTGATCCCTTGGCTCTTGCAGCCTCTAGAGCCCCAACCATGCAGCAGCTGCGTGGGTGGGAGCTTCCCAAATCTTATTCCTCCTCTTCAAACTGAGATTTAATGCCTTCTCGTCAGGTGGACTCCCCAGCCTCCAAGATGGAACTAATCCAGGACCTGGCACCTTGGAAGTGCTAAGGAGACTTCACTCACAGAGCATTTCTCTGAAGAGTATCTATCTTTTGCCTCTCACCTGGGCTAATCAAAGACTCTAACCAGTTCTCCCTGCTGCTGTTCTCCACCCTGCAGAGCCAGAGAGATTCATCTCAATGGCCACCGTCGTTTTCACATCTCTCTGTACGTGTCCTTTGCCATGTGATTTTGCAGCTGCACTCATGAAGAGTCTGGGCAGGCCGCTTGACTCGCTTTGATAATAAAACACAGCAGACGTGATGGTGTGCCAGCTCCCAGCTCTGGATATAAGAGGCCTTGCATGCAAATACTTATTCTCTTGCGCCCCTGTGACCGCCGTGTGAACAAGTCCAGCTGAGACTGCTGGAGAATGAGACAGCACCTGGAGGCAACAAAGACCAGCCAGCCTCTGGCTGACCCACAGATGCAGACACATGCGTGAGCCCAATCAAGATCAGCAGAGGCTGGTCCAGATCAGCAGTACTTGCTAGGTAGCCCACAGACTCGGGAGCCAAATATATGGTTGTTGTTTTCAGCTTGGGGGTGGTTTATTACACAGCAATTGCTCACTGATACACTATATAACACCCAAGTCTGATCACATTACTCCACCAATCTAGAGCTTTTCAGCGACTCCCCACCACCCTCTGGAAAAAGTTCCATCACCTTATCCAGAATAGGAGGGCCCTTGTCTTCTGGATTTTATGTCCCTCTGCAGCCCTTTCACTCAGACCCTTCAAATCTGCAAATCCTTGTATTCCCTGTACTGCTTCATACTTCTGTGCTGTCACTTCTGTGACTCTCACGACCTGGAATTTCCCTCATGGCTCAGCTCAAGTGCCATCGGTAATGGGGAGCCCTGTCTCCCTAGGTGGGATTCTGTGTGTGATTTCACTTCCAGGTCATGAAATGGCCTTGTCTCATTCATCTGTAAACCCAACCACCCACTGAGGGCCGACCATGTTCCAGATACTTGTCTAGACACTGGATATACAAATAAAAGTAAGTGGTTGTGACCTCCTGGCCCCAAAGTTGTTGGTCCCCTGAAAGAGCAGTTTGACAAATTGTGGTAAGTGCAGTGACAAGGATAGGTTCAGAAAGGCTTTTTTTTAGAGGTGACATCTTGAGGGACAAATAGGAATTAGTCAGTTTCAGAGAAATGCACAGGTATGAGGCCCAGGGGGCTGGGTGTGCTTGGGGACACACCTGCAGGTAGTACAGGATGACTGGAGCAGAGAGGCAGGGTGGGCTAGGAGGGGGAGTTTGGATTTACCTTGAAGGCAATGGGAGCCACTAGAGGGCTTTAAAGAAGCATGCAATAGGTGCTCAATAAATGTCTCCTTATTAGCACACCGTCTGTCTTCTCCATTAGACTGAGAGTTCCCGAGGACAGGGTTATTCCTTCTTTGTATTCTCCATTTCCTTCCTGGAATGGTTGGGTATGATTTTGATCAATGAATGAATGAGTGAATAATGCCACCCAAGATATAACAATACAAAACCCAATGGGTCTTTTCATCCAAACAAGAACCGCTTTTCACTCCCCTGGTCAGGGAGGTGTTGAGGGTTCAGATAGGCTCTGAGATGGGTCCAGAGAACAAAGACCCCTAGTCCTCTGGGCTTCCCTGAGCCTTTGCTTGGCAGCAGGAGTGTGTGCTGGTACTACCTGGTGGCCACAGTGCTCATGTTCTATTTTGATTGTCTTCCTCCATTGCCAAGGGGCCCTGTCAGGCCAGAGAAGGGGAAGCAGGAGCCTGGAGTGGGCAGAAATGCTCTGCTCAGCATGTAACCAAAATTTTGGTCCCTGTTCCCAATGCCAAATGATAATGAGGACAAGGTTTTGAGAATAAAGGAGAGAAAAGATTTTAATATAACAACACTTCTTTTAATGTACACACATCATGCTCCTATCATTTCACTAGCAAAACCAGGGTCTTCAGAACTCAGTATTAACTACAGTACCATCCCACATGGCTATCTATAGCCTTAGAAACACTTTGTGCTCTTTAGATGTGGGGGCAGCAGGAGAAAATGGGAAAGAATAGTGACTTCTCAGGATAGCTTCACCAAAGTGCCAGTTGATCCAACCCAATTGTCTGAAGTGAGAAAAATGTCTTGTCAACTAGTTCATCATCCTTTCCAAAGTTTCACAGAAAACCCTGTACACTTCTGCTCTTGGTACTTAGTAACATTCCAGGCTTTTAGCTCTTTGATTATTCCTTCATTCAACAAGCGTATGGTTTTCACTCACATCACAGTCCAAATGAGTTTTGCCAACTGCAGCTGGCCTTCCCTCGTGATTTGGTATCTGGCTTCTCCATCTTGTGAGGCTGAGATCTTCCAGGGCCTCCTGAGTCACCTCTGCTGTTCTAGAAGAGTCTCCTTGGAGAGGCGGGAAGCAATTGGAGCTCACCCTGGGGACACAGTTGCTGGCAGTAGTCATTTTTGGTAGCTCATTCTACCACAAGCACACTGGTGCTGGCCAGTGTCACTTTGGAGTCCTTGAGATATTTACTTATTTATTTATATTTATTTTTTGGTTGTCCCACATGGCTTGTGAGATCTTAGTTCCCTGACCAGGGATTGAACCTGTGCTCTCTGCAGTAAAAGTGCAGGGTCCTAACCACTGGACTGCCAGGGAATGCCCTTGAGAAATATTATTTTGCCAGCAAATGAGGAGGGTGGGAGACTAACTTCTTGAAAACTACTGTCCTACTCTCTGAAAGAGGGCAGGTCTATTTAAGGAGAATTTTGAGGGTAGGGATAACAGGACTACATGATCGAGACCTCACTGGGCTGGTGCTGTTCTTTTGATATATCTGTGATTCATGGCCATTGCAGTGGTCTGCCTCTGGTCAAGATGTTTTGTTTTTCTTCTGCTTGATCCTACACACCTGTGACTCAAATTAAGAAGAACTAGCCAAACAGGCTAGAACTTATCAGCATAGTTAGCAGACAGAAACAGCATGTGTACATTATTTGATTTAATGCATGAGTTAAAGGAGAAGGTCAGTTGTTAAATTTTTAACTCTATATTCAGCTACATACTCCCCACTGTCATTTATAACCCTCCATATCTATGGGAGTGAGGACTAAAAAGTCATCTGGCTACTTCCTGCTGAACAGGGGCAATGTTAAAATTGGAGAGGATTAGAAAGAGAAAGTTCTGGACTTTCATTTTAAAGGATTCACTTGTCCCAAAAGGTGCTCTAGAATCCTGCAAGATAAGCAGAGAGGCTTTTTCTTTCTTTCTGGCCTGATGTCACCTTTTGTTATATTAACACCTTGGAGGGCATAAGGTTGCAGTCGGCCGCCAGGTTCTCAGTAGTACAGAAACATGTCTGAAACCACATCCATAACAGCCATCCAGCTCTGTATTCAATGCCTGAACCATAGTTACTCTACTTTGATTTTTAAATGTATACTTTTTCTTAATGGTTAAAGCAGATGTACAAGTGTATGTAATAGGACACAAACAGGCTGTGCTGGTTAGCCTAAAGTTCAAAATAATGTATAAGCCAGAATGATTTTCCCATACCTCAATATGTGAAAATTTCCTCCATCATTTTGCCCTTTTAGTTGCAAATCTCTCCATAGAAAGCATTGATAATCAATACATTTTTCCATTGTTGTTGGAGTGGTTTAGCTGCCTGCTCCAGGTCTACTTCATGTCCCTCAGTGCTAGGCTTACTCTTCGTTTATACCTTTGCCTAGTTCTCCACGTTGGGGGAAAACTAATCAGATAGGACAAACAAATATAGTGAGGTATGCTGACAAGGAAACGCTTTATAGGCTATGCGTTTAATCAACTGTAACAAATTGTCATTCAAACATTGTATATGTGCTTTTAGCAGTACACTCAAAGCAAGCAGTGATATATGTCATGAATAGTTAGATAACTTCACTAGAGAATTTTCTTTCCATCTTGAACATTGGTGTTAAAAGTATGGTCAGAAGTAAAACAATAACTTTCCATTTTGATAGGAAGACAAACATTTGGTAAACAATTCAATTAAATTAGTTGGATGGTTCTTCAGGGCTGATACAGATTCTTGGGTCATCTGCCTACCACTGCTGTTGTCTTCTTATCCTGTGTGGTTGTCATTTGGGTCAGCAGTCTTTTCTGTAGACAGTTCAATGCAGAGGCCCTTCTTAATTGGGAAATATGAATTTAAGAGTGGATTCCCTTCAGTTTCCTTGTGCATGAGGTACTTGAGAATACCTGATAAGAAGCCTTTCATCTAGGTTGGAGACAGTCCTTTAAATGATGCTTTTTCCAGTATGCATAACCCCTTGGTTATAGATCATGGGGCACCTGATCTTCATCCAAAGATAGATTACAGTGATCAGCTTCAGAAACAAGCTTAGGATATCTTCTTAAAAACTCAGTTAAACTTTACAATAACGTAACATAGTAACAAAGAGCTATTTGGGAAGAGAGCTTTAGACGGTAAATACTGACCTCAATTAACAAAACTAGAATTTAACATCTACTGAAACAATCTTTTCTCTCTAAAAGTACCCTCATTTTTACCAAATATAGCCAAATTATGATTGTAGAAAGAATATCCCAAGTGGAAAACACATTTTCTAACCATTTCTTTTTTCATTGTGAGGGCATCAGTCTTGCAGTCAGGGAAGGCTTTAACCCATCAAATAAAAAATGGGGTTTGGGGCTTCCCTGGTGGCACAATGGTTGAGAGTCTGCCTGCCGACGCAGGGGACGCGGGTTCGTGCCCCGGTCCGGGAGGATCCCACATGCCGCGGAGCGGCTGGGCCCGTGAGCCATGGCCGCTGGGCCTGCGCGTCCAGAGCCTGTGCTCCGCAATGGGAGGGGCTGCAACGCTGAGAAGCCCGCGTACCGCAAAAAAAAAAAAACCCAAAAAAACAAAAAACAAAAACAAACAAACAAAAAAATGGGGTTTGCCAGGGAGCTGGGACAATCCAAGTGTCTGTCTTGGGTTTCCCATAGCCCTGACTGTTTAACTCACAGCTATTGTTTACCTATCTTAATTTCTCTGATTTAGGAGCAGACTGTTGCCATGTTATAAAGACATCAGGATGGCAATGAGGGGTTAAGTTTCTTTGTAGAACCAGAATGGAGTTTATCTACATGTGCTATAATCTTTATAGATTCTGTTGTTGCCTTTGCATGAAAGTCAGTTAGGGCATTTCCCTAATACTCAGGTTCAGTCCCTTTGGTGTGAGCCTCAAATTTGATGATGGATAACATTTTATGTCAGGTCATATAAGATTTTAAGGAATTTCATATAATTTCTGTAACACCCACAATATATTTATAAAGACATAATAAAAAGAAGGCTTAATGTTACCTTTTATTTGACAATGCTTCCCCTCTAATTTAATCTACCAAATAATCCTAGTTAGTTTAATATTTTTTTCTGAGATGCCTCAGGGGCCCTCTGAAGCACCTCAAAGTTAGCTGGAGGTCAGAAGAACCTTAACTAGAATTTGACTTTTGGGAAGTTTGTCAAAAATATCAAAAAGTTTCAAAACACTTGGTGAATGGAATTATAGGTCATTTTGAAACAATACTTATTCACTCAACCAAAGTAATAAAAGATTTCAAAAGCAAATACAAGTCACTTAAAGGCCAAGAGATTCACACAATCTGTTATCAAAAGCAGCATTTCAAGAAAACTTTGTTCTTTTAACAGAGAGAAAACCAAATTCTTTTTTTTTTTTGGTACCACCTTACTGTTAATAACAAAATCCATTTATTTAATTAAATTCAATCTAATCTTAATCAATCCTGACCATTAAAAAACCCTCCTTTTTTCAAGGTTCTCTTTCTGTAAACCTTCCATAAATTTATGTGTCCATATTAATTTGTCCCCTTTTTTTAAAACTATAAACAAGCAGCTCTAGGACAAAATTATTCTCCTTTTTTTTTCCCCATGAATATATTTCCAGTCTTCATGTCTTCTGTCACTGACAACATATATCCTACTATCTTTACATATTGAAATGTTTCCCTTATTATTTTAGTAGCTTTAGTTATATATAATAATTTTTTAACTCTTAGAAACCTTAACAAAACCAAGAAACAAGTAATTTAACTGGCTGTGATATCAGCATTCCTTGATTAGCAAACTTAAGAATTTATTTCATAACCTCCAAAAACATAGTTTCCTCATAGCATGATTTCTCTTGCATGTGGTGCAAGATGCATGTCTAATAAACCCAAACATCTTTAGTTTCCCTCTCGTAAGACAAAAGTAGGTAAACTTAGATTGTTCAGCAATCAATGTTCCAGTATTTTACCTTAAAAATGATTTTGACATTTAATGTTATCATTTAATTTAGCAAAACTCTAAAATTTCAAGTTACCAGAAACCTGGAAAAACTATTTTTAAGTAGACATTTCTAAAACATAATTATTCCCAAAGTGTTCACCCAAAAGATTTTATCCCATACCAAGTTAATTTTCTTGCTGACAAATTTTGCAATAGATATACTGGGCTGGCCAAAAGGTTCGTTCGGTTTTTTCATGTCTCTAGTAGCACTTAGTTTTCTTTAACTTCATTCGAAACAATTTTGTTAGATTGTATGTGACAGCTGTCATATCAGCATGCATTTAAAAAATGACACCAAAATTGGTGAATTTTTGTGTAGCCATTTTAATATTGAAGATGGAAGAAAAAAGCAACATTTTGGCATATTATGGTTTATCATTTCAAGAAAGGTAAAAATACAACTGAAATGCAAAACAGATTTGTGCAGTGTAAGGAGAAGGTGCTGTGACTGATCGAACGTGTCAGAAGTGGTTTGTGAAGTTTCATGCCGGAGATTTCTCACTGGATGATGCTCCACGGTTGGGTAGACCAGCTGAAGTCGATAGCGATCAAATCGAGACATTAATTGAGAACAATCAACATTATACCATGTGGGAGACAGCTGACATATTCAAAATATCCAAATCAAGCTCTGAAAATCATTTGCACCATCTTGGTTGTGTTAATTGCTTTGAGGTTTGGGTTCCACATAAGTTAAGTGAAAAAAACCTTCTTGACCGTATTTCTGCACGTGATTCTCTACTTAAACGTAAGGAAAACGTTCCGTTTTTAAAACAAATTGTGACGGGTGATAAAAAGTAGATACTGTACAATAACGTGGAACGGAAGAGATTGTGGGGCAAGTGAAATGAATCACCACCAACCACACCAAAGGCCGGTCTTCATCCAAAGAAGGTGATGCGTATATGGTGGGGTTGAAAGGGAGTCCTCTATTATGAGCTCCTTCCAGAAAACCAAACGATTAATTCCAACAAGTACTGCTCCCATTTACACCCACTGAAAGCAGTGCTCAATGAAAAGCGTCTGGAATTAGTCAACAGAAAACGCAAAATCTTCCATCAGGATAATGCAAGACTGCATGTTGTTTTATGATCAGGCAAAAACTGTTACAGCTTGGCTGGGAAGTTCTGATTCATCCGCCATATTCACCAGACATCGCACCTTCGGATTTCCATTTATTTCGGTCTTTACAAAATTCTCTTAATGGAAAAAATTTCAGTTCCCTGGAAGACTGTAAAAGGCACCTGGAACAGTTCTTTGCTCAAAAAGATAAGTTTTAGGAAGATGGAATTATGAAGTTGCCTGAAAAATGGCAGAAGGTAGTGGAACAAAAGGGTGAATACGTTGCTCAATAAAGTTCTTGATGAAAATGAAAAATGTGTCTTATTTTTACTTAAAAACCGAAGGCACTTTTTGGCGATCCCAGTAGTATGAACTTATTGACTCTCAGTAAGCCCAAGTACAATAAAAGTACAATACTTAATGTTGATGATTCTAAAGATGTGCCTTGCTAATTAACATACTTAAACAATGAACTTAAGCTGACTTTAATACTAGATATTAATTTAATACTTAATATTCCTCAGATCATGTGAACTTGAAATTTATTTAGCTTAATTTCTCTTGTATTTAGAAATGTTTGATTTGTAAGTGCTTACTTTAAGCCAATTAAATAGAGCTCATTTACAAATTAACCTCAGCAATATTATCCAAAGACAAAGACACGTAATGAGACATCCGTATATCCAGACAGACACAGAGAGCTCATAGTTTCTGCTTGAGGTTAAAAATGCCTCTTTAGGGCTTCCCTGGTGGCGCAGTGGTTGCGAGTCCACCTGCCGATGCAGGGGACGCGGGTTCGTGCCCCGGTCCGGGAAGATCCCACATGCCGCGGAGCGGCTGGGCCCGTGAGCCATGGCCGCTGAGCCTGCGCGTCCGGAGCCCGTGCTCCGCAAAGGGAGAGGCCGCAGCGGTGAGAGGCCCGCGTATCGCAAAAAAAAAAAAAGCCTCTTTGCCTTTTTTTCCTCCTTGGCTTGAGGTTCTGTTGCAGCAAAAATAGAAATGAAGTTTCCCTTCTCCTGAGAACAAGGAAAGTAAAGGGAACAGTGAACAGGCTAGAGAAGAAACATAATCTGGCCTGAAAGAGTTAATCACTCCTAGTTTTTTGTTTTTTGTTCTGTTACTAGCATCTGTAGTTTCTGTAACTAGATTTGTACTTCACAAAGCTAACCTATTACTCTTTAAGACTATGTGAATTACATCCTGCACTCCCATGTAGTAAATCACCCCTTGTAGGATTTGCATTTCAGAAAAAAAGTCGCAGGCGAATAAGGCAGAGACAAACGGACCCAATTACCCGACTGCCTGACGCCAGCTGTGACTGTTTTGAAATAATGCGGGAAGAAGAAGAATGCAAGACCTTCACTACTTTGATCCTTATCATATACCCCCGGACTGCAGCCCCACATATAAAATCTTCTCCGATTCCCGAAGGAGGGTGGGGGGCACAGTCCTTGAGGCGCTAGCCTGCTGTGTCTTCCCTTGTGCCTGGCAGAAAAATCACGCCATCTCTCTCTTCCTCCAAAATCTCTGGCTCCGAATTTCTGTTTGGCATCGGTGCACAGAGAAGCCGAGATTTCGTCCACAAAATGGGGGCTCCTCCGTGATCTGCTCGCAGGCAGGCGGCTCCGCAGTGCCCCTCGGCTTGATCGGAAGCTTGGGGATCTCTCTCCACGCCCTTCAGGAGAGCGGAGGGTTCGAGGATATCCCCGAGTCCAGATCGCCAGGGACTCCCTGCCCCAGGGCTGTGCCCCGATCACACCCGGCCCGTCGACTCGGCTGCGGAACTCCGAGGCTGCGGCAGAGAACGCGGGAGAGGCTGACCCAGCAGCTGCCAGGCTTCTTTTGTCTTAAGGACACCTTCTCTTCTCTTGCCCGTGCCGGCCTGGACTTCCACTCTGAGAAAACACTAAATATTGGAGGATCAGAAAGAGGACATACGGAGGTCGCGACACACCCCGTCAGCACCTACGGTGAGTCTCCGGTAGTGCACTCCGGGACCTTTGACCGTCCCCCCCGTAGGGGAACTCGGTTCCAATTTGGGGGATTTTCCTGCAAAGGGAAATCCTGATGTGGAATTCTCCCTGCAAAGGGAGATTCTGATGTAAGGCGCCGCTTTGGGGCAACCATCCAGGTCGAGTGGGACTCGGAAGTCACGTTTGGGCAGGTCTCTGCCATATGTTTCTCTTTTTTCTTTTTAAGCATCCCTTTGCTGTTTCCTTTTATGGTTTACGTTTGTGTGTGACTTCCAGCTGACGAGGTGAAGGTTTATGTTTTGATTTGAGCGCACTAACATCTAACGTCTGTTACCAACTGCTCTAGACAAAATGGGAAGCGCATCCTCTAAGGTTCCACCCTCATCTGGGAACTTTTAGGGAAAATCTTAAATGACTGGTCGACCTGTAGCTATGATCCAATGACAAAGAAAAATGGCCTGAAAATGGGTCTCCTACAATTAGATCTTTATTGCCACAGGATGGGGAAAATGGACTGAGGTTCCCTTATGTTCAGGACTTTGTGTCCCCCCCCCCCTTTTTTTTTTTTTTTGTGGTACGCGGGCCTCTCACTGTTGTGGCCTCTCCCGTTGCGGAGTACAGGCTCCGGACTCGCAGGCTCAGCGGCCATGGCTCACGGGCCCAGCCGCTCCGCGGCATGTGGGATCTTCCCGGACCGGGGCACGAACCCGTGTCCCCTGCATCGGCAGGTGGACTCTCAACCACTGCGCCACCAGGGAAGCCCGAGAAAGATCATTTTTGACAGTATGGCCACAGTATTCTTTAGACTCTGGAGAAAACTGGTTAAAATAAAACTTTTCTTAAAATTGCAAAGCCAGTTCTTTTTGCATGTGCAATTAGAAAAGGCTAGCTTGTTAAAATACTTTTCTTCAAAATTCTGACCCTGAGAGAACAAAAATATGCCTAGGAGAAAGCTTGAAGTTAACTCTTATCGTGTCCTTGAGTTACAAACACAGCCCACTTTGCTTAAGAGTTCAGCCTTGGGTTAATAAGTAGAACTTCAAGCCAAAAAAAAAAAAAAAAAAAAAAGAGGCAAAGAGACATTTTAAATCTCAAGTGGAAACTACGAGATCTCTGTCTGTCTGGATATATGTGTATGTCTCAGTACGTGTTTTTGTCTTTGGATAATATTGCTGAGGTTAATTTGTAAAGGACCTCTATTTCATTGGCTTTAAAGAAAAGTAAGCACTTACAAATCAAACAATTCTAAACACAAGAAAAGTTAAATAAATTTCAGGTTCATGTGAACTGGGAATATTAAATATTAATATTTAATTAATATTAAAGTAATACCTGTATTAACAAATATTTAATTAATAAAACATTAATATTTAATTAATATTAAATTAATACCTGCTATTAATGTTTAATTTTGTTGATCTAATTAATCTGAACATGTCTTTAGAGCCATCAACATTAAGTATAATACTTTTATTGTGCCTAGGTTTAATATAAACTAAATAAGATCTTATTATATCTGCTACAAATTTGTCAGCAATGAAAATAACTCGATGTGAAGAAACTTTTAAGAAGAAAAACTGCAAATGAGATAAGAACTTTGGGTGAATTTTTAGGAATAATTATGTTTTAGGAATATTTACTTAAGCATGATCTCTCCAGATATTCAACAACTTGAAAATTTAGAGTTGTGCTAAGTTAAGTTAAAGGATGGAAGTTTATTAAACAGTAATTACTGAACATTGGCTTCCTTTTACAGAGAAACAAAAGGTTTAGAACTATTAAAAAATGTGTTTGGTGCCACACTGAGATATTTTCTATAAGGAAGCACATTCTTCAAAAATTATTATTTGGATGTATGTTTACCAATCTACAGAGTGCTGATATAAAGGACAGTTCATGGTTGCTTAAGGAAAGTAGAAACTGGTTTTTAGTAAGGAAGGTATGAGGAATGGAATTGCATTTTATTAAGGGAAAAGGAAGTAGGTCTGATTTACAGGTGGCTGTTTCTGATTGGGAAAATAAAGTGATGGATACAGAAAGTGATAAAGAAGGTTTGCAGAATGTGGACCCTTAGAAAAGAGTTTTATACATGGTACAAGTTTTCTTAAGATGCTGAACTGCCTTGGATGACAGATTTCAAGCTTGCTTATTTATTTATTTATTCATTCATTCATTCATTTTTTGCTGCATTGGGTCTTTGTTGCTGCACGCAGGCCCCCTCTAGTTGCGGCCGGCGGGGGCCACTTTTCGTTGCAGTGCGTGGGCCTCTCATTGCAGTGACCTCTCCTGTTGTGGAGCACAGGCTCCAGGAGTGCAGGCTTCAGTAGTTGTGGTGCACAGGCTTAGTTGCTCCGCAGCATGTGGGATCTTCCCGGACCTGGGCTCGAACCTGTGTCCCCTGCATTGGCAGGCGGACTCCCAACCATTGTGCCACCGGGGAAGTCCCATGCTTCTTTACCTTTTAAGTGATCCGTTTGATATTTGCCTTTAAAATCTTTTATCGAGGGCTTCTCTGGTGGCGCAGTGGTTGAGAGTCCGCCTGCCGATGCAGGAGACATGGGTTCGTGCCCCGGTCCGGGAAGATCCCACATGCCGCGAAGCGGCTGGGCCCGTGAGCCATGGCCGCTGAGCCTGCGCGTCTGGAGCCTGTGCTCTGCAACGGGAGAGGCCACAGCAGTGACAGGCCTGCGTACCGCAAAAAAAAAAAAAAAAATCTTTTATCGTTACTTTGGCTAAGTGAATAACTACTGTTTCCCAGTGACGTATGATCTTATCTGAGTGTTCTAAACGCTTTTGATTTTTTTCATAAAACTTCCCAAATCAAATGTAATGAAGTTTCTTTGACCTCTAGGTAACTTTGGGGTGCTTCAAATGGTCCCTGAAACATCCCAAAGAGAGAGATTACACTAATTAGGTTCATTTGGTATGTTAAAAGTATGTGGGAAGTATTGGCAAATGTGTAATAAATCTTCTTAGGTTATATTGTATGGTAATTGTTACTAATATAGATAGTCTAGAAATTATATGGAGTTTCAAAAAAATTCTGCTATGTCCCGGTAAAATGTTATCAGTCATAATTCTAGTTATTATCTTAAGTGTCATATAGTCACAACAGTAACCAAGTTACCTTGTTAATTACATTGTAATCAGATTTTAAATTTGCCTTAAGTCTTTTGTCTCTAGAGACACAGTTTCACTCTGATCCCTTTGCAAAAATGCTTCCTCTTCAAGAAGATTTATAAAAAGGACTTTTGGATAAATAAAAGTTTCTGACTTTCAGACCATACTGCTAAATTGGATATAAAGAAGCTCTTCTCCTCAAGCTACTTATGGTTTACAACAATTTGGTGATTTACATTTATGGGTAAAATTAAAACATTTATCTTCTCTATCTGCTCCCTCCAGAGACTGGAAACTCTTAGGTCCCCAGCAGCTTTATCAGATAAACTAGGAAGGCTACCTCACTAACAGGTATAGAAATCTCATGGTATTTTCGGGACCTTGAAAAGGGAGGAATTCACCTACATCTGGTAAGCGAAATCTGTGACAAGCCCTTGGTGTGACTTCCCTGAGAGGTCTTTTAAAAGTTCAGTCTGAGACTCCTTATAAAAGTTTCAGCAAGCAAAAAGCCTATATGATCAATTACAGTTATATAAATCATCAGGCCAAGTTTATTGATACCAGACTAAAATTTGGTTCTCTTTCTCTGTTTAGAGAACAAAGTTTTCTTGGAATGCTGCTTTAATAACAGACTATGTAAATTTCTTTGCCTTTACATGATTTACATTTGCTTTTAAAATCTTTTGTTACTTTGGTAAAGTAAATAAGTATTATTTCACAGTGATCTATAAAGATTATGATGGCACACGCAGATAAAGTTCACTCTGCTTCTACAAAAATTGACCCCTCATTGTCAGACTTTTGCCATCCTGATGTCCTGAAAAACATGACAACAGTCTACTCCTAAATCAGGGAATTAAAAATGTGTACACAATAGCTGTCAATCAAACAGGGCTATGGAAAATCCAAGATGGCTGCTTGGCTTTTTCCGGCTCCCTAACAAACCTCATTTTTTATTTGATGGTATAAAGCCTTCCCTGGCTGCAAGGTCAATGCCCTCACAGTGAAGGAAAAAAATTATGTTTTACTGAATATTAAATTCTAGTTTTGTTAATTGAGGTCTGTGTTTACCAAGACTCACTTCCCAGATAGTTCCTTGCTGTTATGTTATATTGCTAAGAAGTTTAATTGAATTATTAAAGGCCACTCTAAGTTTGTTTCTCAAGCTGATCTCAGTAATCTATCTTTGGATGAAGATCAGATGCCCCACGACCGACAACCAGAGGATTATACATACTGGAAAAGACATAATTTAAAGGACTATCTCCAAACTGGATGGAAGGACCCTTATCTGGTACTCTTAACTAGCTCGTACACAGTAAAACTAAAGGGAATTAATGCTTGGATTAATTTCCACTCACAAAGGGCCCCTGCACTGGACTGGCCTATAGAGAGGGCAGCTGACCTCAAAATCACCTTAAAACAATGCTCAAACAGCGGAGAAACTACACTCACACCAGGATGAGAAAAAGACAACATCAGAAGTAGACAGCTTACTCAAGATCCTGGACCTGACTCATACGCCCATTTATAATGCTCTCTTGACTTCTTGGACCTTTGCATATGAATCAAATGTTTTTCTATCATAGGCACGATCCTATGCTAGTTTTAAAAATCAATCCAGTTGTTGGGTTTGTGGCCAATTACCTATGTCTAGTACTTCTGGGTTACCTGAGTGGATTTCTCCACTCCAAGGCTCTAATTGGTTGACTCTTAAGAAATTAATCTTAAAAGGAAAATTATAGTCATGTTCAGGGCACTATTGGTATTACTAGATAAGATCCCCTCACCTGACCCATTAATAATACCTGCTCTGACCCTGACCATAAATATGAATTTTCCTCTATTACTCAAAGTTCAATCGGAGCAACAAGCAAAATTTCAGCCAAGGAATAAAACCTCCCACCATCATGGGATGGATTTATGTAGTTAACACCAGGCTATGGTAATTTAAGGTTAAAGGCTTCTCTATGTTGGGAACAATTAAATCATACTAAGGATAATCATTCTAGTAACACTAGCAAGCTGGGCTGAGTACCTTATGGACAATATGCCAATATATAATTTCCCTGAAGAACAGGGATTAGTATAGAACAGACTAAGTCAAGACAACCTGGGATATACTGGGCTGCACCTAATGGAAGTTCTTGGCTGAATTCTTACCTAGGACTTTATTAATACTGCCAGCTATGCTATTTGTATTTTGCCTATTTCAAAAAAATGATTGTTTCTTACGTTACCAAATGTGTGACTGAGCCTCTGATAAAGTGAGGATATATAGTTCCATGGGAGATCAAATGATTACCATAACCTAACTCTAGATATGAGAAGAAGCAACAAGAGGGAATCTCCTGGACCATCAGAGACTAGGAAGACAGGTGGTCCAGAGACTTCTGGATACGAGTAAAGGCCTAGTCCAGTAATAGCACATGGAGTGGCCTACTAGCAAAATCTTTGCCAGACCTGGGAAAGAGCGTTCCTAGCACCGTGGGACAAAATGGTCAGGAAATTCCCCAAACCATGGTTGAAATTATGACCATAAAGGGGCCCTGCCGACTGAAAACTGACACTTGCCATCTCCTTCTACAAGGGTTAAATCATGAGCTTCTGTAGCTGGTGACCTTCAACACCCTCTACAAGGAGTTCAGGGTGGAGATCTTAAATGAGGCACTCTGTGCTCTGGGAAAAACAGACAAGGACAGGCTTTCAGATAGTTAAATACTTTCAGGAGAAGATTTTATGAGCCCCAAGTCTTGCATCTTCTCATACCTAGAGAAACACTGACATCATTAACAGGGACACTAAGGTGTTATTTTAGGCAAGTCCTTTTATTGCTAAGAACTTGAGTTTTCTGAGCTGTGTTAGATTTGGGATGTTACCAGCCATTCTCAAAAGAACGTCTGCTGGCAGCTGGTAACTGCAACCTTACTTCTTAAAGGTCTCCTCTGGTAACTACTACACTTTTAGATGAAAAACCTTCTTTAGATCATATGTTAACAAAAAGAGAAAACACATATGTAGTGACCAGTAGCTCCTGTTACTTATATGTTAATACCACATCAAAGGTTAAAACCTATTTTGATGAAACTAGATAACCGGCTACCTAGCTACAAGTCTCCCCAAAGCGCCAGGCCTAGACTGGGTTTCAGATTTATTCTCCTAAAAAGAAATGAGATCTATTTTGTCTATTAACGTTTAGGTTGTCACTCCCCCAAATACTTCTAATAGGGTCTGTTACACCTACATCAATCACACTGGGCTAATAGAAGAGGACATGAAATTATATATATGACTATACCAAATGGCTCCATTCCTTTAGACAGGGTAACCCAAATGCTGATTCTATCTAGACCAGGATCAAAATTACCACCGAGCGTAACATGGCTCTTAGTCCTGCTTGGGACCCCGGCTACAATAATTCTTTTACTAATCTTTGGCCTCTGTTTTTTTTTTTAAACTACCTGTTAAGTTCTGTCTCTTCCAGATTACAATAGGTTCACATCAAGATAATGATGATGCAAAGATTCCAGCCATTTCTCAGAACAGATCCTGCCAAAACAACAACAGAAGTCACCCCGGGGCCCTTAATAAGACAGGGTGAGAGCTCCGTGACCCCGACTGGGTAGGGTCTACGAGCCCCTTGCCAGCCTAAAGAAGCTACAGAAGACATACCATCGTCCCTTATCCTCCCAATGAAGATTTCTTGGGGTTCACGCCTCTCAGGGGGGATATAAAATAGGAGATAGATGGGCCCCTGGGCCAGATAGCTGGTGTTTGTCAAGTGGAGCAAAATTGAAGTTTTGTCCTCAGCCAGACAAGAATGATGCCTGTTTCCCTCCCTCCGTTGATATGGAGGGAATGAACTAGCAGTGGGGAATTTGTTGCAGCAAAAATAGAAGTGAAGTTTTCTCCCTCCTGAGAACAAGGGAACAGTGAACAGGCTAGAGAAGAAACATGACCTGGCCTGAAAGGTTAATCACTCCTAGGTTTTTTTGTTTTTTTTTAACTGTTACTAATCTGTAGTTTCTGTAACTAGATTTGTACTTCACAAAGCTAACCTATTACTCTTTAACACTCTGTGAATTACACTCCCTTGTAGTAAATCACCCCTTGTAGGATTTGCATTTCAGAAAAAAAGTCGCAGGCGAATAAGGCAGAGACAAACGGACCCAATTACCCGACTGCCTGACGCCAGCTGTGACTGTTTTGAAATAATGCGGGAAGAAGAAGAATGCAAGACCTTCACTACTTTGACCCTTATCATATACCCCCGGACTGCAGCCCCACATATAAAATCTTCTCCGATTCCCGAAGGAGGGTGCGGGGCACAGTCCTTGAGGCGCTAGCCTGCTGTGTCTTCCCTTGTGCCTGGAAGAAAAAAATCAAGCCATCTCTCTCTTCCTCCAAAATCTCTGGCTCCGAATTTCTGTTTGGCATCGGTGCACAGAGAAGCCGAGATTTTGGCAACAGTTCTACTTATTAACTCAAGGCTGAAGTCTCAGGCAAAGAGGGCTGCGTTTATATTTCAAGGACATGTAAGAGTTAACCTCAAGCTTTCTCCTAGGCATATTTTTGTTCTCACAGGGTCAGAATTCTGAAAAAAAGTATTTTATCAAACCAGCTTTCTCTAACTGCATATGCAAAAAGAAACAGTTTTGGAATAAAAAAACTTCATCTTGGCCATTTTTCTCCAGAGTCTAAAGAACACTGTGGTCACGCAGTGTTAAAAAAAAAAAAAAAAAAAAAAAAAAAAAAAAAACTTTGGG
>NW_021703766.1:28848108-28876480 GCF_005190385.1 Monodon monoceros
TAAAAAAAAAAAAAAAAAAAAAAAAAAAAACAAAAAACTTTGGGCTTCCCTGCTGGCGCAGTGGTTGAGAATCTGCCTGCTAGTGCAGGGGACACGGGTTCGAGCCCAGGTCTGGGAGGATCCCACATGCCGCGGAGCAACTGGGCCCGTGAGCCACAACTACTGAGTTTGCGCGTCTGGAGCCTGTGCTCCGCAACAGGAGAGGCTGCGATAGTGAGAGGCCCGCGCACCGCGATAAAGAGTGGTCCCTGCTTGCCACAACTAGAGAAGGCCCTCGCACAGAAACGAAGACTCAACACAGCAAAAATAAATAAATAAATTAATAAACTCCTACCCCCAACATCTTCTAAACAAACAAACAAAAAAACAACTTCTTTCTCTTTCTAGGAGCATACTAAAAATCACCCAGTTTTCTAAAATACACCCTAGGGAACAAGTACAAGATGGAATAGAGCTCTCATTACCCATTTTCCTTTTAGACATAGGCTTATAGCTGTAAGTTGGTCATTTGGCCATAATCCTTCCCAAGGGACTTTCAGGCGGAATTGAAACGGCACCTCCCATGTTTAAAAGCAGACAAACGACAAAGGAACAACAAAGGAACCAAACCCAACAAGGCCAGCCAAACAAACAGGAACCTTTCAAAACTCAAAAGAGAACAAAAGGGAACAACTTCCCCGGGTTCTCTGGTCTCACTCAACCGTGACCTCCATACCATTGGTGCCACAAACAACCCGTAAAGGGCTGGAAGTTTCACAACCTTCCTTAAAAGTACGGAATCAAGGATCTCGGTGTGCACACCAGGGGACTTACCCAAATGGCCAAGGTGTCTCGACTCTTCCAAAATCTGTTTCCTTTTCCTCCAAGAAGGTTCAAGTTGCAGGGGACCACGTCCTATCTGGGGAGAGAGACCGGAGTTCCCCAGAGCTAAATGGGGCTCCGGCCGCTGCTTGGACAGTCCCTCACTCTCTTCCCGGAAGGCAGCCCTCTTGCCGGCGTGGGCTCCAAGTGCAACCTGGGGCGGGGGCGGGGGCGGGGGCGGGCCCTCGGGGCGGGCCCTCCCCGCTCTGACAGTGTTCCATCGGGCTTGGGTAGGGGATGAACACCACCCCACTGGGGAGCCGAGGTGCCTCTGGCTGGCTCAGCCAATTTGTAACCGAAAATTTGGTCCCTGTCCCCGATGCCAAATGAGAATAACGAGGGCAAGGTTTTGAGGATAAAGGAAGGAAAAATTTCTTAATGTGCCAGCAAATGAGGAGGGTAACAGACTAAGATCTTGAAAACTACCGTCCTACTCTCTGAAAGAGGGCAGGTCTATTTAAGGAGAATTTTGAGGGTGGGGATCGCAAGACTATGTGACTGAGACCTCGCTGGGCTGGAGCCACTTCTTTTGATACTTCCGTGATTCATGGACATTGTGGTGGTCTGCCTCCGGTCAAGGCAGACCAGACTGACTGTTTTTCTGCTGACTGCTTGATCCTACACACCTGTGATTCAGGATAAAAGAAATAGCCAAACAGGCTAGAGCCTATCAGCATAGTTAGCAGAGAGAAGCAGCATGTGTACATTATTTGAATTAAAACATGAGTTAAAAGAGAAGGTCAGTTGTTAAAATTTTAACTCTATAATTGGCTACAAGCAGACATAGCTGCCAGCTCAGCCAGTTAGAGATGCCTCTGTAAATGCCAACCCAGGTCAGTCTGTCCTCACCTGCAAGACCTGCGTCCCGAATCCCCATAACTTGAGCCCAAAGGAGTCATTGATCTCACCCCATAGGACAGAGAAGCCCTTTATTTATGGCCACTCAGACCATGGTGCTTTTCACAAGGGCCCCTGCCATTGTCAGCAGACGATGGAATTCAGGTGAGGAAGCCACGAAAGGGAGGTAATGACCAGTGTCTTCCCAATGTCCTTCTCATCCTCTTCCTAAGATCCTCTTCCTGATTCTGTCCAGAGAAGCAATGTACCCAGTTACACAGTCTTCTCCCACCCCAGACTCTCTTACAGCTAAAGTTGCCAGGTTACCTGAATCTGGCCAATGAGATGTAGATGGACATCCAGGTGGGTTTCTAGGAAACCTACTCTTCTTCAGAGTCAAGAGGCACAGATTCAGCAGGCCTCTGCCCTTTGCTCTTTCTCTTCATTTCCCTTCTTCCTGCCTGAAAGGTGGGCAAGATGTCAGCAGGTGGATTAGCCATTTTTCTCCATGACCGTGAGAACCGCATGCTGTAGATGGTAGAACAGGAAGCTAGAAGGAGTCCAAATCCTTGATGACTTTCTTAAGCATCACCAGAGGCATCCTGGGCTTCTGGGCATGTCCAGGAGGAGATCCTCACTAAAGTCCTTCTCCAGAACCAGGGACACTTCTCCTTTGTCTTCCTGCTGAAGAACACTCTTCTCTCTGACTCATTGCCTATTTGTTACAAGAAAATGAGAAAAACTCATTGTTAAGAGACCATGGTTAGATTTGTTACATGCAGCCGCTTATCTTCCTAATGCATATGAGTATAATATTTTTGCTTTTTGATAGTGAGTCCAGATGGACATAAGAACCAGAAAGCATGGGATTGGGGTGTGTATGGAGAAAGCCAGCAAAGATATTTTCCTTGAGATACAGGAGAGGTCTGTTCAAGATGAAATCTCTTACTTTGTGATCTAGGGCAAGTCATTTGCTTCCTAGCATCATGTAGGCAAATTATATTTATATATAAATGTATATAGATTTAACTGCATGCATATATAACATATGTACATAAAGTATGTATATGTGTACAAATTATAAATGTGTATACATATAAATAAATTTATTTTCATATCTAGTACTTATTTGTAATTGAAGAGGGTGTTGGAACTAGTTGAGGACCCATGCCCCTACCAGCTGGACCATGGTATGCCTGGATGGCTGGGGACCAAGGAATATGCACATCAGAGTGGTTAGAAGCACAGACTGCAGCCGGACTTCCTGGCTTCAAATCACAGTCCCACCAGCTAGTGAGTTGTCTCTTCTCTTTGTGTCTCCATTTTCCCCACTTACAAATGGGGATAATAATACTACCTCATCGACTCATTAAGAGGATTCAAAGAGTTGCAATTTGTAAAGCACCGGGAATAGTAACTGCGGCAGGATAAGCTGATGTGCTTGTTAATTGAATGTCAGCCCAGTGCATTGGCCTTGTCCAAGGTGCTGATGCTCCTAAGGTCTCAGTCCTCCTGGGAACCATGGCCTGTGAGACCTGGATGGCCCCATTTTCTATTTTAACAAAGCCAGCCAGGTACTGCTTGTGCCGTGCTCCCTTCCAATCCCAAAACTCCGGTGGGGAACTCTATACATTTAATTGCTTACCTAAAAATTCTAGTCTTGGCTCTGACACTCCCTGATCTGATTCTGCAGTTCACTTGAAATGCCAGAGTGGCAATGTCCTTCCTTATCTGTGAAGTGAGTTTGCCTCATTTATCGGCCCTGCCCTCTCACTCCTCTCCATTGATAGGTTATTGTTACTATCCAGTGACTGGAGATGGGAGTCAGGGGTCAATGGCAACTACCAGGGAAGTCTGGGGCGCCGTGGTGCAAGAACAGAAATGGAGCAAGAACCTGGGAATGGACTCAGGGTGGGCAGTAGGCAGGTACCCTGTTGTTGGCCTGACCACGGCCTTCAGGTCTGCCCCAGGCTCACCATTGCCAGAAGCTGGGTTTTTGCTTCAGGCCTCTCCTCTTCTGACTCCACATCTTCCTGTCCTAGGCTGAGACTCTGCACTGGAGCCTGAAGCTGCAGTAGGTGGGGTGGCTGCTCCCTCTATATTCTTTGCTGTAGAAACAATCAACCGTGGCTCAAGGGTATGTTCCGGCCATGACCCCTGCTGGGCGTCCTCTGGGGACAGAGATGGTTTCCCTTGATTTCCTATGGCCCAACCCCTTACCTTCATGCCCTGCTAGGGGCCCAGCTCAGCCCCTCCCAGGCCTGATGACAAGCCAGTAGCTAATAAGAAAGACATCAGAAGCCAATCACTTGCCAGCTCTTTCAGGAGCCTCTGGTTACCACACTTCTGTCTCCAGCTCTTCTGGGTCATAGCTGAGGTCAGGGCCTCCCTGAAACATGGCCCAGCTGAGGGAGCATCTCCCTTGCCAGCAGCCTAATGGGGACTGACAGCGGAGGGCTTGTGAGGCAGCCAGGTCCTGCAGGAGGTTGGCTGCTGCCTGGCAAGGCTTGTGGAGGCTGGTATTTCCGAAGCTGGAACTTCCTGCCCAGTGGTCACATGCACTCAGGCCCAAGGAGACTCAGATTTGGCTACTCAGACCCCAATTCAAACCTCTGGGGCAGTTTCCTAAGGAGGGGACAAGGGAACAGGGACATTGTTTCGGCTACGTGAAAACACAGTAGTAGCTGGGTTGCCTTTGAAATGGGCAAAGATGGGTGAGAAGGAGAAGAAATAGATCAGCATTATGTAACTGACATGTACTAAACATATAACAACAAGCTGTGTAAGCTAGCACTATTCTGAATCCAATATTAATATTTAATCCTACCTATGATCCCATGAGGTGGTGGGGTCATTGTCATTCCCATGGATCGATGATAAATGAGGCAAAGTGAGGTTAAGTAACTTGCCCAAGTCTTCACACAATTGAGTGATGGAACCAGGATTTGGATCCAGGCAATGTGGCCCCAGAGAGGTTGGTCTTAAGTGTTCATCATCTTTATTCGATCCTGCTGACCTTCTTGGCAGTGTTATTCCCACTCTTCAGAAGCTAGAGAGACTCAGATTTTACATAACTTGTCCAGGTTTCCACAGGAGTAAGTAGTAGAGTTGGTATTCAAACCCAGGTCTAATCTGGCTCAAAACCTTTGTGCTTTTCACTAATCCAGGGCAAACCACAGACCTCAGGCCAAATCCAGCTCACTACCTGTCTTGTAAATAAAGCTACTTTTATGCTACAACAGGAGAGGAGTACTTCTGACAGAGACCTTTACAGAAAATGTTTGCTGAAACCTACACTAAAAACGTAGAATGGGTGAAAAGCAGCAACTCCCACTTCTGTCTGTCAGCAGCTGCCTAGAAAGGTAGTCATTCACATTTTAGTGTGAATTCACCAATCATATCTGTGGTCACTCCCTGAGAGTATATCATAGAGTCAAAAACAGAAGGGGGGACTTCCCTGGTGGTCCAGTGGTTAAGACTCTGCCCTTCCACTGCAGGGGGCATGGGGTTCCATCCCAAGTCAGGGAACTAAGATCCTGTATGCCACGCAGTGTGGCCAAAACGCCCCCCAAACAAACAAAAAAACAAAAAACAGAAGGGACTTTACAGAATCACCTAATCCAACCTTTTCATTTTACCAATCGGAAAACTAAGGTTTAATAACTGTTGCGAGGAAAACAGATGAGATATTGGATCTGGGGTGGATTAAAATGAAAAGTCAACATAATGCAGGGTGATGGAGATTTAGAAATGAACTCTGTTGTCATACTGATTTCATTTGGGGTGAGGACAGAGAGAGATGCCATGTACTATCGGAAGAAAGAGGCCCCCAAAGGTAATATATACCAGTGAGTCTTCAACATTTGAGAATCTGATGAATGTATCAATTCTCTCTCCTGGAAAGGTAGACATAAACTCATGCACACAAAAATTTGCGTTTCATTTCAGAAGGTTCTGTTATTTCTGAAGCCTATCCATGAACACTTAGTGTTAATAACCCCTGACCCATTGCACAGATGAACAAATTGAGGCCCAGGGAGAGACTCCACATATCAGGGCCTTTTGGAAGGAGATAAAAATGAAGCTCTATCTCTCCAAACATAGGACAGGAGTGCTATTAAAATTGGGACATTTCAAAAGCCCACCAGTTTCTTAAAGTGAAGCCCACCTGTGAGGCTTCTCCAACTACATTTGTCAGCCTAGGGGACAGAATGGCAGCCAGCCCCCCAGAAGAGCTGCCCTTTCCCCCTCTGCTCCAGGCTCCCTCCTCTACTCCCGCAGGGCCCCTTATTAAATGTCGGCAGGCGTGAGGGGAGGGCTGGAAGCAATGTGGCTGCCTTTTGTTTGATTCATTATAATAAACCCTAACTCCAATTCTGGAGGTAAAATTTAAATGATCAGATGATAATACCCTCTCTGGGATGTCTGCCCAACTCCAATTCGACAAGCCAAACCCACCCCGACATCTTTGCCATAAATGTATTTGACTCTCCCAATGCTGCTGTGCAAGGTTGGGTTCATGGCTATCCAAAAAAAAAAAAAAAAAAAATTCCATAAGCTCCAAATGGAAGGGACCTTAGAGGTATGCAACCCCCTCTCACACCCCTACCTGACACTGAGTTCCCTCTACAACCTCCCTAAGAGACATCACTGGGGTGCTCACTACTTCTGTCACTATCCCATTCTCTGTTTGGCCTCAATTCAGCCCTCGGGCCCACCACCCACTCCCTGACGGCCTTTACATACTTGAAGACATAGACTGAATTGTTGGTTGTCAATACCTCCCTTATATTGGTGTCACTGTCTATCTGCTTACTTGCATTAAAAATAACAATGTAAGGTCACACCTTCCCCAAACAATACAATATAGCACTAAGGTCCTAAGTGTTAGTGTATCCCTCTTCCCAGAAAAATGCACACAAGTGCTAAATTGCACATTCATTTCCATCCAACTGGAAGTTCTGATCCCCTTGAAATTCAGCCCTAGAAACAAAAAAGCGAAACTACTAACTTGGTATCCACTTTCTACTTAAATAAAAATGTGTCAGGCTTCCCTGGTGGCGCAGTGGTTGAGAGTCCGCCTGCCGATGCAGGGGACACGAGTTCGTGCCCCGGTCCGGGAAGATCCCACATGCCGCGGAGTGGCTGGGCCCGTGAGCCATGGCCGCTGAGCCTGCGCGTCCGGAGCCTGTGCTTCGCAACGGGAGAGGCCACAGCAGTGAGAGGCCCGCGTACCGCAAAAAAAAAAAAAAAAAGTGTCAATCTCAGAGTTAGGATTACAGATTTAACTCCCCCCTAGTCTTCTGTTCCATAGATTATCAAGAGTTGTTTGGGTGAAAGGTGGGCCACTATGGCCAGAAGCTCTACTTTACTAGCTGGAAGCTGATCATAGAAGACCCATTGGACTTAATTTGTAGCATTTTACCTTCACGCCAGAAAGAATTCCACTACCAGATACATGGCACAGGAAATATCCTTTATTATTCTGTACACTTAATTTTCCATGAAGGGAACAGCTTTTAAAATAAATGCACACACCAGATATAGAAATATGCATGACATTGGAACAGTCCATGACACAGGGCACCACTGAAAGAGTCCTTATTTACATAAAAGTGGAGAAACAGAGGGATGAGGGCGGGAACCCCAAAAGCTACTTCACATTCACCGGAATTTTGGTGACTTCTATGATCGCAGCTATAGCCATGCTGCACATCGCAGAGCTGTGGATTTTGGGACTCATAAGAGCATGACAACTTACCCTCAAATTCTGCAAAACAAAAGGGTTGGATTTATTTTTTAAAATATCAAGTGTTTCTGGCATCAGTTGAAGAAATATTGTCAAAAGAGGAACTACTGAATGTCCAGAAAAATCATAGTCCTGATATGTCTCTGCTCAGTAGTAGGTTATTGGTCACTAGATCATTCTGGAAAGTCCTACAGTAAACCGTGTGCTTCCTTCATTGTAAATTTACAACAATAACATTGTTACGGAGACAGGAAATTTTTTTTACTGGATGGGACCTTTGATCTCTGATCCAACCCTTGCTTTTACAGACAGAGAGCTCTGAAGCCCACAGAGGTGGAGCCCCTCTCCCCAGGTGACCCAGTAAGACAGCCGTAGACCCAGGTCCGTGCAACTCTAAATGCTGTGCTGTTTCCCCCACGCCACACTCCCTCTCTGTTCTTCTCCCTTCCATGGCTTTCAAAGGAAATAAAGAAATGAAATGAGCTCAGTGGGCTTCTTACTAAGAAATGATATCTTTGGTAAGAATGTTTGGTCTCACATTAACGGGATCATTTGGCAAGAGGCTGGCTCCCACCTGGGCCGGAACCCCTCTGAGAATTAAGGCAGCTTTTGGGACCTTTATTTGGCACGATATTTGGCAAGAGTTGGCAGGTCCCCTTCTCCTCTGTCTCATTCGCATCTAGAATGAAGACCGACTCACAGGTATACACTAAATGATATAATTAGACATTGAGTAGATGTTAACGGGATGGTATTAAACAGATATTTTTACACTTCATGGAAAATAATAATTCTTAAAAAATCTGGTAAAGTATCAAAAGTGCTCTATACAGTACACAGGAGCACCCTTATCCCGGATAACCTCTACTATCAAAAAAAAGGCCTCAAATAAGAAATCAAACATTACTTATGATAAAGCCCATGCTCCCTCTCCATCGAGTGTGGGTGAAAGGTGAACCCAGAAGGTCTGCAGCACCTCCTCGAAAATGTCCATGGGTGCCCCGGGTCCCCCCATCTCCAGAGCCCCTCCCCAGGCTCGGGAGCCAACTTCCCCCACAAGGCAGCACCACTGGGTTGGTTGGTGTTGGTTCAGGTAGCACCGCATCTCTGATTCGCCTTTGGACAAATGTCTGGAGGCAGAAGGGCCACGCGCAGATGGCAAAGAGCAAACATCAGGCTCTCTCTGAAGGGTGCCCCTGATACACAGGCCTTTCTGACTCATTTCTGCCAAGTAGACTCAGCTTTTCACAACCCACTCTTACCTAGAGTGATTATTTTCATCAAAGGAGAGCAGCTAAATCATTTCCTCTCTAGCAACCAGCTAGAGGAGGAGAATAAATGACATCCCCCCACCCCCCCTTCTTCCAACACATTGTTCTTTTGCTAAGAAATACGCCTTGGCCACTTGACTGGATGGATTTTTGTTTATGTTTAATGACAGCCCTGGGTGGGGTGAACCATATTGTGCTGGGAATTTCAAAGTGCTCTCAGCTGAGAGTCAGGGGCTCTGACTTGAGGGTCCAACTGGATCCCTTAGTAGCTGGGGAACCTTGAGCAAGAATGACTGAAATGCTGGACCTTGGTTTTCTCACCTGCAGAATGGGGACACAGGAGCCAGCCCTGCAGTACTTGCTGGGCGGATGGGAGTAAACATGGATGAAAGTGCTTTGTTAAAAACAAACAAACAAGCTGCCACACCTAGGGAGGAATTACCCTTCAGGGGCGGATTCAGTCACTTGTGAGGCCAAATTCCATCAGTGACGGGTCACCTTGCTCTCATTCCCAGACCCCTACCTGTTTGTTCCACTCTGTTGGATGCTCCCAGGCCCCCTCTTTTTCAGGGTCCAAGACACCTGCCACTTGGGCTGTCTCAGATTTTGAACTGAACTTTTCGTATGGAAAGATCCAAGGTCTCCTGATTTTCCTACTTTTCTTTAAAGAATGACATAAGGACCCTGTCCCTGGGAGAAAACCACCGCCCTGCCCCCAGCCAGCCCATCTTCCACAGACTGCATGATCGATAGATTAGGCTCAGTGACACCCCACTTTCCCCAAAGCACCTTTTGGATGTGTGTCACCCTCTACTCCCAGTGGAAATGATGTGGCCTTTTTTTTTTTGCCCAAGATTTTGCAACAGGGCCTCCCACAGTCAGGACAATAACCCACAACTCTAGATTGCCAATGAGAGCGTAAGAAACTCAGACCATATGTTAAAAAAAAAAAAATTCCAAATGGATGCCACCGACTTACCAACTACAAATCGCTTCTCTGAATGAGCTGAGACTAGCCACCAGCACCACCAGAGGGCACCACTTATAAGTTTGTATCAGAAATCAACCTGAAATTCTCTACAACCGCCAACCTGCTCCGTCAATTGAGACTATTCTCCCCTCAACCTGAGTGGCCGGGGTGCTATATGCTTGGTTCCATGCTGCCCTCCATGGCCCATGAGGAGAGACAAAGGGAGTTTTCAGGGCCCACTTCTCATCACTTGAGACTTCTGGTCCAGGCTGGGCGGGATTCCCAGGGACAGGCTTTGCAGGTGTCTGTGAACAATACAGAAACAGACAGCCTGTCGGGCTGCCCTTGGACACCCACCTGGCCCCGTGAGGACAGCAGAGGATCCCGTAGCGGAGACACGCAGCTGGCCTTGCTGGGTTCCTGTCCTAAGTCCCCCAGGAAGGTCTCAGGAGCCACAGGTAGGTTCCTGAGCTCCGTGCATCTGACAGAGCGAGAGCCGCATGTGGTCTCTACAGACTTGTCTGCTTCTTCTGCAGAAGCCACTCACTGTGACACCCATAGCTCTGGACCCTCTGAGCACCAGAAACCAGAAGAATATTCCAGAACACACACAAATCAAACCCAGGTCAACCAGAGTGAAAACTAACTATGAAGATTTTGGCTCACGACCCCCCAGAGCTTCTATCCACGGACTTCATAACAGCGACAAATATCCCCAAGCTCCCCAACCAAGGTCCAAACAACAGAGCACTGACCGGGGCAGACGAGAGAGGCAAGATCTCTGTACCTCCCAAACTCAGCTGGGCTTTTTATTTGTGTTTTGGTTTTACAGGGTCTGACCAAAAAGCAACATCCTCTGTCTGATCTGGTGGACTGAGGATTTCTTCTGCGGCCCAAAGTACCAGCAAACGAGGTGGGGAGTCCTTCCCGAGCTCGTGGACGTCAGCTCGGGCCGGTTCCCACACTGGGTGAGACTTCCTCAAAACTAAAGAGGTTCGACGGAAGTCATTTTTCCTGTTCCCTCCTCTCCTCCTCTCCCACAAGGCTTACCAATCCAAGCCCACAGCCCTCAGGCCAGGTGAACAGAAAGTGAACGAAAACCAGGTCACTAAATCAGTTGTAACTTGGAAAAGAGGAAGAGGGGGGTCGGAGAGGAATCCCCAGACAGTGTCTGGGGTGGTAGGAAACTTTTGACCTGAACGTTGGTGCAGCAGGGTTCCTCCTCGGGGTCAGATTCAGATGGCCAGCCAGTGTTCCAACTGCAGAGGAAGACGGCAAGGCTGTTAGGCCAGGGCCAGGGCAGGCAGGGACTGAGGGACAAGGGCCAGGGAGAAGGGCAGTAAGACACATGGAGGGGCAGAAAACACAGCTGTTTCCTTCAAAGACCCGCAGAACACGCAGGCCAATCCCCTAATTGTCACGGGCACCCAGAAAGGGCAAAGGAGCCTTCACAAAGTCACACCGTAAGTCTGAAGCAGGGGGGCTCACCGGGACCCTCCTGGCTCCCCCACCCCCATATTTTACAGGGGAAAAGGGTAGGACTCAGGTCAACACGTTATTGATGTACCTACAGCGCTTCCTTCAAGATAAGAAATCCTCAGCCTAATTTGGGGATACTCCGTGGTCACAACTCAAAGAGGGAGAACCGAGTTTAGGAAAGTCTGGGCATTTGGTATCTCAGGACCAAGGAGTGGAGGGGCAGGCGACAGCTGGTAGAAGGCAGAAGACAGGCCCCTCTCCTCCGGTTCGTAACATCACAACCCCAGGGGCTATAGCCCACAGCTGCTCTGGGTTTTCTGGAGTGTGGTGTGTGGTCTTGCCTCCGATAGCACAGCAGGGAGCAGTAGGGCCCCCGCCCCGTGGCCCCCATCAAAATGGTACAAACTGCACCTACTTGGAACTGCCTGACATCCCTCTGGGCCACCAGGTGATGCTCGTTCTCTGGGGTGATGCCATAGGCCAGTCTCTGTGAAAGGATGGAGAAGGGGAGGAGGCCTCAGCTTGGCCCAGGGACACCCTTCCAGCAGCCCAGAGGACACCACACATCAGGGCCACCTGCTATTTGGCCCTGAAGTCTCACATGGACAGCAGGAGAGGTTCGTACAAGACACTCCCCACCCTGGTTAGTTCACTTTGAGACATTCATCCAGTGAATGTTTATTGAGTCAATGACTGTAGTCACACACTGGCCTAGGCCCTGGGGATCCAGAGCTGAAGGTCACCCACACATTTTGCTTTGGGAGAGCTTACAGCTCATGGAAGGGGCTGACACTGAACAGAAACACACACAGGCAGTTTTACAACCACGATTGGAGTCAGTGCTGCAGAGGACAAGTTCAGAGCACAATGAGAACTCAGTGATGGGACCTCAGCCCTGCCTGGGGATTGGGGCCGCCTCCTTGGGCTGTAGACACAGGGTGGACTCAGGGAATGCATCTGGAATCAATGTCTGATCACTAGAGGGGGATCCCAAAGTGTAGAGAATAAAAAGCTCAAAGCAGGTCCTGGTTCCACGTCCGGGATGAGCTCACAGAACATGGATCCTCCCAGTGACCCAGAGGTTCCTGGACTTTGGGATTTCATGGACAGGAAACATGTCACAGGGGGAGGGGGTCCCAGCCCTGCCTGGGACCCTCTGCCCTAAGTTCCTGCACAGCTCACTCCTTTATGTCCTCCTGTGTCTTTCTGTCCCCTCATGAGAACATGAGCTCCGGGGAGTGTGTCTAGTGCTGGGGATTCTGCCTGCCCCGTACAGATTCTCAGTAAGTATCTGTGAAGGGAGTGGATAAAGGAATGAAGGGATGAGATCTTTATAAGTAAGGACATGAGGAAATGACTATCACCATTATTTATAAAAGAAAGGGCATTTAACAACCAAACTATAGGAAAGACATAATTTTAGTTAAAACGCAGATCATGCATATATGTATCTGCAATGTACACAGGTCAAAGAAGAAAATGTAGTTTGGAAATCTCTGGTGTAGGCTGATCAGGTATCAGGTTCAAAATAGAAGCAGGTGAAAGCCAAGATACAAGGTCACGGTGAGTTTGGATGGGGAGAGTGGGGGACATCTGGGGACATGACAAACCTTAGGAGGTGGGACACAGGAGTGGGCACAGTTAATGCAGATTAACTGCTCTTTAGGGGACTGGAGGGCTGAGCTCCTCACATAAACAATGGTAGGAACAGAGTGGGAGCACACGGTGCATATGACATTCAATAGCCGGTGCCGCGTGGTGACCATCTACCGTGTGCCAGGCCCTGCGCTAAGCACTTCCTTTTACCTTTCAAGGTCTGTATGATTACCCCAGGTTACAAATGTGGAACCTGAGGCTTGGGGGTAAATAACGTGGCCAACGTGGCAGGTCCATCTGACTCTAGATTCCGTGTCCTTCTGTCTCCCTCTCTCACCCCAGCGGGAATGACTCGGGATGCCCCCTCCCGTGCTGTCCCCCACCCTCCCCCAGGCTCGGCCCAGAGCTCACCTCGCGAAGGGAGCCCCGCGTGCTGAGGAACTTGTAGACGACGTAGGCGGGCACCAGGACCATGGAGGAGCCCGCGATGCCCCACCCGACCCAGTTGGCCCAGAGTGGGAAGATGTAGTCATCGTAGGTGAGCGGCTTGAAATTGATGATGCTCACGACCACCACAAACTGGGGGGAAGGGACAGAAGGAAGAGGGAGAGAGACAGGGAGAGGGGAGAGAGAGGGAAGGAGGCGGGAGAGAGGGAGAGATGCAGAGAGGGACCAGAGGGAAGTGAGGGCCAGCGTGTGAGATGGATGCAGGAATGGAGACGATAAGGAAGGAGGGAGATTGAGAGAGAAAGGAGGAAGAATCCAAGTAAGGAAGGATAACAAAAAGGAGACAAAGAAACAGGAGCAATACAAAGAGAAGAAGACTAGAAAGGTGACCTTGGAACTGAGTGGTGGCACAGACAGCCCCCGGCCCAGACCTGGCCCCAGGCTGGCGACCCCTCTCATGTGCAGCCTCCTGGGAATCAACAGGGCAGAGCATCCTGAGCATCTGTCTGCGTGACCACGGCCCTGCATCCCAACCTCCTCCCCTTAGAAGCAAAGATCCCTACCCCCACCCTCACCCCAGACACACAGCACCCCTCACCCGAGGATGCCCAACCACGCACTACACACCAGGAGGAACGCAGGGCTGACGAACTTCCAGCAGAGTCTCCAGTACAGGCCCGGCTTGAACCCCATCATCTGCTGGATGTCGTTGCTGAACCTGTCCACACCTGCGCACACACAGGGCCAGCCCGTCACCTGCTGCCTTCCCAAGAGGATCTGTCCCCAGGTGGGCAGCAGAACAGTATCTCCTAAGGCAGGGATGCCCTGGCACTTAGGAGACCTGGGGACAGGCACTTGGCTGGTTCAGAACAGGGGAGAGAACACACTCAGGGGTAGCATCCCCTGGTAGGTGCCGCCCCAATTCCTTTTTCAGAGGGAAAACCAGGGCTCGGGGAGGGGAGGGGACTTGGCCCTGGTTACACAGCCAGGGTGGCCTGACTCCAAAGCCCAGCTCTTTCCTCCCGCTCCCTCTCTCTTAAAACAATGATGGCTGTGTATATAGAGCTTTCCCCGACTTTAATCTGGTAGAAGAGACCAGACTCTTTCCAATGAGTAGAAAAGAGTGAGTGACACATGGGGAAAAAATGAACAATGACAACACATTTCACTTTCTACCATGTTCTCCCCATTCAGCTCTGGAATAAGGTTGCCAGAGAAGATAGAGGACACTCAGTTACATTTGAATTTCGGAGAGACAACAAAAGTCATTTTAGTTTAAATAATTTCATGCAATATTTGGGACATATACTAAAAAAATGATTCATTATCTGAAATTCAAGTTTAACTGGATGTGTCGTATCCCAGATTTGCTAAACCTGGCAACCCTACTCTAGAATGAATTACATGGCTTGAGGAGCAGCATCTTCCTCTGAGTTCCTCTCTAACAGCTGACTCTGATGCCTTTGGGGCCTTTGCCTCCTCCTTTTAAAGGGAGCTCATGCAAAGATGAGCTGAGGGCTGGAAGAGCTGTGCCCAATAAGCAACTTGCTCAACTCTGGGATCAGCCAGTGACTGCCCTGGAAATGGAAAGCCCCTTTGCACCTCCAGGTGAAAAGGCTCCAGAAGCACACGGGGCCCGAGGCTTTTCCACACGCTCAGGACCCAGCACGTACCATAAAACCAGGAGACGCCTATGGCCTCCATGAGCACAGCAAACAGAATGGAGGTTCCCGCCGCAAACGTGTCCAGCAGGGTCAGCACGTATATTCCACCCTGGGGCATGGACAGAGAAAGCCTGAGGCCATGATGAATAGAAATGGCTATCAACTGTTACATCCATCAAAATTGAGCTGTCCCCTGTCCCGCTCACTCAGAACTCACACCCACCCCCAACACAGGTAATGGGGTTTCTGGTGCTACTGTGTTGCTGCTATATATTCTATGTATTCACTGGGTCTGAGGGTGGGGACTTCAGCCAGTAAAAAGCAAGATGGATTTTATCAATGAAAAAAGAAAATGTTGCCTGCCATGTCAGTAGACAAAAGATGTTGCAGCCATCACATTATAGCCACCCCTCTGAAGGTGAGCTCTGAGGGAATTCAGGATAGAAACAGGATGCCGCCATCTAGCAGTCAGCAAAAAGCTCGGATACTGGCCCTAGGTAGCTGAGGTCCATATCAAAGGAATGATTTCAGTGAGCCCAAACTCTTGCATCTTCCCATACACGGAAAAGCACGAAATTCCTTAACTTGAGATGTCTGGTTTTCTTTAGTCAACAGTAATCTTTTGATGTAACAACTACCTGGTCTTTGTCGCAAAAACTCATGTATCCTGGATCCTCCCTTACCTCTCTGGAGCAGTCCCTCAGAGCTATCTGAGATGCTGTGTCCCAGGCTTAAGTCCTCAGTTTTGTCCACCGAACAAAACATAATTCTCAGCTTTCAGGTTGTGCACTTTTTTCAGTTGGCAGTTTAAAATGGACTTTTGCTGTCCCCCCAAACCAACAAGCAGTTGAAAGATTTGTCTGGATATCCTCAGGCTCAGAAGGGACAGATAACAATGGGGTGTAACCCTAAGGGACTGGGCCACGGAGTTCAGGATACCAGGCACTGCCATGGTTCCCCTGAGCTCACCCTAGCCCTACCCCCCAGCTTCAAGTCTGGGAATATCTGGCTGGATTGAAATGCAGCCTCAGAAGCCCCAGGTGACCCAGAGCCCAGCCCCCCTCACCTTGGTTATGCAAAACAGGGCCAGAAGGAAGGTTCCAAAGGAGACACCAAATGTGAAGAGTTTCCGGTGTCGTTTCAGGACTTGGAAGTCGTCGGCCAGGCCCGTGATGACCGCCTCCATGCCTCCCATCTGAAGGGAACCAGGCAGGTGGGATACAGAGGTGAATGAAAAATGTTGTCCAACATATCAGCAAACAAAGGATGCTGCAGCCATCAAGCCATCAGCCACTACTGCTGCCCCCGCAAAGGTGCACCTGAGGGGACTCAGGATGGGAAAGAAAGGATACTGGCTCTAGATAGATCTGGTGCATATCAAAGGAATGATTTCAATGAGCCCAGACTCTTGCATCTTCCCATATATAGAAAAGCGCTAAATTCATTAACTTGAGATGTCTGGTTTTGTTTAATTAACAGTAATCTTTTGATGCTCTGACCACCTGGTCTTTGTTGCAAAAACTCCTACATATCCTGGCTCCTCCCTGACCTCTTCAGAGCAGTCCCTCAGAGCGATCTGAGAGCCTGCCTCCCAGGCTTGAAGTCCCCAGAAAGTCTGCCAACTGAAACATAATTCTTAACTTTTAGGTTGTGCACTTTTTTTTTTTTTTTTTTGCCGCACCACGCGCATGCGGGATTGTTAGCTCCCCAACCAGGGAGTGAACCTGTGCCCCCTGCAGTGGAAGCTCGGAGTCTTAACCACTGGACCACCGGGGAAGTCCCAGGTTGTGCATTTTTTTTTCAGTCAACACAGGAGTGAGGGACTCTCTGAACCCCAGTCTCAGGCCTCCCGGCTCCCTTGGACCTCCCGCAGCCCTGGACTCATGAACCCTGGAGGCTGCCTTGCTTCTCTAGAGAAATCAGCAGATCCTCCCTTCTCCCCATCCTCTCACCCTACTTCTGCCCTGTTCTCAACCAACCTCAGAACTCAGAAACCATGTGGGAGAGGGTGAAGAGATAACGCCTGTCTCCCCCTTATCAACAGGGACCTGACTCCTGTCCGCTCACTCAGCCTAAGTGGATGCTGATGAAATACCGTGGGAAGAGTGGTTGGTTAGAGAACAAGAGTTCTAGCCACGCCCTCTCTGAATTCAGTTTCCCATCTGTAAAAGGAGAGTATTGGGCTGGCTTATCTGAGGTCCCTTCTAATGCAGAGTTCCATGATGTCAAGTAGGTTTCTCTTGGTTCTTGGCTTTGGCCTAAATCTTGCCTTTCTGAGTGAGTACTGATTTCCTTGTTTGCATTTAAATAAGGTCTTCGGCAAACAACTACTGATCAGGGGCTTGAATGCGGGGGAACTCCGAGTAGTGTGAGTGTATTTAGGGGAGGGAAGGTCAGGTCTAGTGGTGTCTGTGGGGGGATGGTATCCCCAGCCAGGTCACTCACTGAGCTGTCAATTCCCAGAGCCAGGAGCATGACAAAGAACACGACAGCCCAGAACGTGGATCCTGATAGGGTGGAAATGGCTTCTGGGTACAGGATGAAGACCAGGCCAGCTCCTGTAAGAAACATCAAGGACCTCATTAATAGCTGGGCCTGTTGGTCTGAGCTGCAGAGGACAGGAGAGCATTTTGGGGCCCAATGAGCCCCAGCCCAGCCCCATGATATGTGGGCAGTCACGTGTAGATGGAGCAAACCAAGGTCTAAAGATGACTGACGAAACCAGCTTCAGCCTGAGTTCACCTATGCACCAAGGAGGTTGACCTCAAACAGCCAAGTCAGAGCGCAGTGCCTCTCCTGGACAGCTACAGGCAATGGGCCTCAAACCCCACCCCCTGCGCCCCATGAGGGATCCTCTTACTCTCAAAACTTTGTGATTTTCAGAGTCCATCAGAGGCAGCCCCTCCCCAAGTCTTGGCCTGTTTGTGGCCATAAGAATATGAGAAGCAGCGGGGAAGGACACGAGCTGGTTGAACAACTTCAATCGCCTGAGTCTCAGCTTTCTGATCTTTAAAGTGGGTCTATTAACACTTGCCTAGTAACACTGCAAGAACTAAACCAAGATATGTCAAGTGCTTAGCACAGGGGCTGGTACAGAGTCAGTGCTCCCAAATCTATCTGGTCTGGCCTGACTCAGAAGATGATTCTGCCTGGACTTCCTACTGATGGCCTCAAAGAAAGTGGGCAGCTGGGAAAGCTCCGTGTCCAGTCCTCTCAGTCCCACAGCCACAGGAGAACTGCTAAGAAAGAGGTGAGTTTTGCAGCCCCCGCCTCCTCAGTGGGCGAGTCTGCCCACCCACCTTCAGTGGCAACATCCTCAATGTTGACCTTGTGTTCATGGGCCATGTAACCAAGGATGGAGAAGATGGCGAACCCAGAGATGAAGCTGGTGACACAGTTGATGGTGCTGGTGAGCAGGGCATCCCTGAGAGAAAAGAAAGCACTGTTAGTTCAAGTGGTCTGACTCTCCCCAACCCCGCTTATGGACTGCTGGATCATCTATGGAATCCACGGCTTCAAATGCCAACCCCCTCTTCAGCGTCCCTGCTGCCACATGGGCCCCCAGCACCCCACCATCACAGGGTCAGAACCTGTAGGTGCAGGAAATAGGTCAGCAGCTTCTGGATGAAACACTTTAACACCAGAGCCTGATATCAAACTCTTGCTGGGAAATCGAGGCACCAGCCTCCTTCCTCAACAAGCTTTCTGTGGCTCCCCAGTGCCTCCCAACTTTTCACCCAGGCATTCAAGAGCTTTGCTGAGATGACCCAAACTTCTTTCCAGGCTTATTTCCCATGACTCCCCAACACGTACTCTCTGAGCAAACCAGTCAACTTGCTGGTTCACAAACACACCACCTCCCCTGGCTTTGCTCATGCTGTAGGTTGTCCACTCACTCCGTGTCTGCCTAGCCCAACCTTAACTGTCTTCCAAGGCTCACCTCAAATGCACTTCTGTGCTCTTGCTGACCCCCCATCAGATGGCTGATCACCCCATTTCCTTAGCCTCCCTAAAGCCTGTCCCACCGGTATGCGTCCATCCTACTCTGTCTTGTACCAGGGAGGTTACGATTCTGTCTTAAGCCTTTGATAGAGAGGGATGGAAGCAGCCCCATCTGTGCCCATGTCTGAAGCCCTCACAGCACTGGGGCTGCAGGAGGCAGCGTTAAATGCTTACAGGACCAGGTGATCTAGAGCATGGTCTTCTGACTCTACGGCACTGAGCAGACTTCTCATTCTGCTGTGTGGTCTTAAGCTCTGACCCTGCTAGGCCCTCACCCCTCAAGCAACCAGCCTGGATATTCCAACCTTGTCTGCCTGGGCATCAGATGGACAGACAGGCAGTGCTGGCTGCTCTGAAAGGCACACAGTGCCCCTCTGTCCCAGCTACCCACCCTCATGATATCCCAGTGTTAGTGGCCTCAACTTTGCCAGCTCCTCACTCTGCATCTATTTGGGAGGTGTCCTGAACTGACATATGTTCATCAGGACCCCCATAGGCCATGTTGGAGTTCACAGAACATCCAGTATGGTCTACTCTGCTTCATTTCACGGGGAAAGAAACCCAAGCAGAAAATTTGACTTGTCCCAGACCAGAGCCCTCTCTCCCATCCCTGCAAGGGTTGATTCCCAGGATTTAGAGCTTTCCAGAGCCCCAGGAAGGATCTTACCTATAGCAGTTGTTGTCAAATTTGTTGTAACTAGCAAATGCAATCAAGACACCAAATCCAGCGCCCAAGGAAAAAAATATCTGAGTTGCAGCATCAATCCATACCTGAAATGGGCAGGTAAAGGCCATCACCCTCTGTTTCCACAGGATTGGACTACCTCACTGCTCCAGAAGGGCTGGGAAGTCCCAGGGATGCCCTAAGACCTGAGGAAGCGAGGTCTGAACTAGAGATGGGCAGCCATGCAACTCCTGCTCTCCAGCAGCCTGTACAAAATCACTGTGGAGAGAGGCTGGGGTCTCTCTAGCATCTCCCAGCCTTGGGTGGTCATGAGTGAGCTCACCCCAGAGGAACTCACTGGCTCAATTTGACATCCTGATTTTCAAAGAAAGTTAATAAACAAAATGTTCTAGACTAGAATGTGGATAGGGCAAGGGCAAAGGGTTATGACTATCTCAGCGGTTATGGAGACAACATCTTCAGAAAGGGGTAATGATTCCTAGTAGCTTCTACCAACCCATAGACAGTGGTGACTCCTTGGTGGCCAGTCGGGGCTACTTCCTTCATCTTTTGGATGATGAAACTGCATGGCTGGAAGCCCGGAGATCTGAGCTCCTCTCCAACTTCTCAGCCTCATGGTCTTGCCCTGGTCAGTTTCACTGTCTATATCTCAGTTTCCTCATCTGTACAGTGGGGATAATTTTACCTAGCTCACCAGGACTAAGCCACAATTCGGATTTGTGAGACTTCTGTCATCTCCCCACTCGTGCTATTCTAGACTTCCCCTGCTTTGTAAGCAAAGGGTGTAATGAGAGAAGCAATCTGACGGAGGAAGATATATCTGCTCCCTGAGACGGCACTCAGGCTGAGTTTCTACTGTCCAGAAAGACTTAGGATATTTAAACAATGCAGAACAGATAGAACTCTGACTTGCTTCACAATTTACAAGGCTGTTTCATGTCTTACGCTCTGTTATTTTTCTGACAGTTACTAAGGAAGTAGGGTTTTCTCTTGGTTACTGGGCTGTAACACAGAGTTGTGCTGGGACAATGGGAGGTGTGTACTGGGAGGCATCCGTCCTAATCCTATGTTGTTCTTGCCTGCCAGGATTATTATGGGTTCAAGTAGAGTGTGGGGAAGTCTTTGGGGATTATGAGGGGAAATATTGAGGTGTGGTCACTGAGGCAGATGCGAGGGAGGAGGTTGGAAATAATCTCAGCTGTGATTTGAAGATGCTCAAGGCACTAGGAACCTCTAAGATTGTCCCTGTTCCCAGCCTCACCGTGCTACTTTGGACTCCACTCCAAAGTCACCCCACCTTCATTGTAATCGCTGCCTCTGGGCAGGACAGTGAGCTGGAGGGGCTGCGAGGGGAGAGTCAGCAGGGTTTGGGTCTCCCTGTGGCTGATGCTGCTCCTTATGCCAACATCACAGATGGTACCAGAGGCCAGAGTTGGAGACCAGAGTAGAAATAGGGCTAGGGTGGCTGGGGTGAGGCTGGGGCCACGGCACAGGGCAGAGGGTAAGAACCCAGGACAGGGTATTGCTTTCCTTGAAAGGAGGGGTCTGCAAAGGCCACTCAACAGAACCACAGATCCCGAGCCATCAGAGCTGGACAGGCTCACAGAGACTGTCGGGTGCAAATCAAATTGGCCTTGGTCAGGTAGAGAAGCTGCAGCCCAGAGTGGGAAGGATCCATCCCAGGCTACGCAGAGCTGGGACCAGATTTTCTTTCACTGCCTGCACCGAGAACCCTCCCCAACCCTGGCCCAAGGGTGGGTGGTCACTGGGCACTGACCGTGGCCTCTTTCAGACGGTAGAAGTCGATGTGCAGGTAGGCGTTGATGCCATTGGAAGCGCCGGGCAGCGTGATGCCGTGGACCAGGAGTACGAACAGCACGAGGTAAGGCAGCGTGGCCGTGATCCACACCACCTGGCGGTGGGCAAGGTCACAGTGAGGGCCTGACTCTGCCGCCAGCGGGGTGGGGGGCTGGCGGGGGGCGAGCCAGTCACACCCTCCCCACACGTTCCTTCACACAGTGCACGTGCTAAAAGCTCCACCTCTAGGCCAGGCCTGGGGCACTCCAGGACAGAGGGGACAGACCAAGGCTGCACCCAATGAGAGTCAGCACCCTGGGGGCACCGCTGCCAAGGAAGCCAAAGGCAGTGAGGGCGCAGACTCTCTCGGTGCCCAGCGCCTCCTGCTCTACCAGCTTCCGGCACTAACTAGCACCCTCACCTTTACACCCTCCTGCCTCCCTTCTCTCCCCCTCTCGTTTACCTTCATTCAAGCGTGTCCTCCTAAGCTCACCACCCAGGGAGGGACGTGGCTGGGCAGAAAGCAGGATCCCTGGCTGCTCTTTATTTTGGGATGGATTTAGGGCAAAGACAAAATGCCTCATCCAGAAACCCATAAGGGAAAAAACTGTCCCCAGACTGAAAAGAGACACCAGCCCACCCTGCCCACGATGAAGAAACAGAGAAGAGAGGCGGGGAGAGGAGAAGGCTGCGTAGGCTTCCTCGCTGTTCCTTCTCACCCCTGACTATACATTAGATGACTCTGGGGGAAGTTATAGACAAAAATGTCCAAGTTCAGGCTCCATTTTTGGAGTTTCTGATTTAATTGGTCTGGGATGGGGCTTGCACTCCATGCTTTAAAAGCTCCCTCAGGTGGATGCAGGGGACAAAGACAGGTGAGGATCATTTATTGAGCAATTTCCATCTGCTAGCCCAGCAGTGAGGACCTCTCACCCCATCCTCCCAGCTGCCCTGGAGGTGGGCAGGATCATGAACTGCCCTCATCTTGCGGGGTGAGGACACCGAAGCTTAGGGAGCATCATTCATCCCGAGGTCACCCATTAGTGAATGATGGTGCCGCGACTCCAACCCATCAACCAACACAAAGCCGTGTTCTTAATCACTCACGCTACTGCATATTTGAGACCCACGTTCAAGTCCTGGCTCTGCCAAGACGGCTGTGAAACCCTGGCCCTCTCTTGGCCTCAGCTTCCCCATCTGTACAAGCAGCCTGGAGTACATGGCTTTGGAGAACCTTCCAGTTCAACACTTAGGCGTTTGGTACAGGCTTGTAGTTTCTAAGTGCTGGTTCAGCCAACACCTATGAGTGGGGGGTGGGCAGACAGGACTCCAGGGCGGCAAGTAGCACTGTGTGCACACTTGCCCGATGCCCTGGGGGCTGACTGGCCTCTGCCCTCTACCCTGCGGTGGTCGGTGGGCCAGGGTCACAGAGTGTGTGGTCTGCGGTAACCCCTTTCCCTGATTCAGACTGTACCTCGCCCCCCAATATCCCAGCTGCCAGCTGTGGAGCCATCTTCCCAAGAACAGAGCCTTCACCGGCCAAGACAGGAAGTTTGAACACTTGCAATTCATTTCAGGCCAGCTCTGTGGCTTTGGCAGCCTGCTAAGAAAAGATCCGTGTCCTGTTCCAGACGTAGTCTGGGAAGAAATAAGCAATGCTCTTGGTTTTCTCATGAGCCAGAGTATAAAAACAATGAAAGACAGAACACTGCAATGTCCTGCATGAAGTTCCTTATTCTAGAAAGCCCCTCCCTATGGACTGCAGGGGTCCTCGCCTGCTCTGGAGGCAAAATGTGGGCAGGGACTTCAGGCGACAAGTTTCCATCTGCGGGGGGCTTCCTAGGGCAACACTCCTGCCCCACTCGTCATTACACTCCTCAGGGGAGGGCGTGAGTCCTCCTCCTCCAAAGGTGACTTTGCACAAAGAAACGGAGCATGCGAGTCTCCCCTCCTTTTCTCTTTAGCATCAGTCTCCCCATAGACAACTCAGGCCTGCTCCAGCCAAGTGCTAAACAAGGTGGGGCAGGCTGTACCCCTTTGGCGATGGCTACAGGAAACTTAATCTTGAGGTGTAATATTAGAAGCCCGTGGTGGCCCCTCACCCAGGCCGGCAGCAGTATTAAAGCTCATACACCTTCTGCAGCTCTGCTGCCTGCAGAGGCCAGGAAAGCCCTGCTTTTGATACCCAGGAGAGGCCCAGAGAGACTGGACAAGGCTGGCCTGGGGCTTCTGTAGTTTTGCTTGCAGCTGAAAACCCTTTCCCTCTGCCCCATCTCTACCTGACCTAGCCCAATGCCACCTTCTCCATGGTCTTTGCAGACCCTCTCAGTCTGAAGAGTTTCCTTCTTCCACTAATGGAACATCTTATGGTTTTTGGACCATGGGAACTCATGGTAAGAAAAACCTTATTTATCGAGACGTATGGGTTGCTATAACTGAAATGCAAAAATTCCACAAGACATCTCTATCTTCAGTATGTGCAATGCATGCTGTTATTATCTAGATGATTTCATTTTGAAAAATTGTGGTGACCCACTAAATTGATTTAATGACAGTTGAAAAACCCACAGTTTGTATCTCAATTAAAGTGCAACCTACCTGATGTAAAATTGTTTTCAAGGTAAAGTTAAGTTTTTGAAAAAGCAAGATCTATAATAGTGTGTATAGTTTGTGACCATTAGTGTTTATTGAAAGGGGGACACACATATGTCTCTGAACAGAGATGCAAGAAAATAATAACATTGACCTACACTTACCTGGCTATAACACACATAATACTACAATCAATTGAATCTGTCTTATTTCTTCTTGCATCACTAGTACTAGCATCAAGCCTGGCACATAGTAGGTATCCATAAATGTTTACCGAGTTGAATTCAAAAGAACACTTAATGAAGTTCCCCAAACTTATTTACCCACCTACCCTTCTTCCTCCCTTCCCTTCTTTCCTCACTACTCCGTCAATAAATATTTACTGAAGACCTACTACGTGTCAGGTGTTGGGATGGTTGTGGTCCTAGCCTGGTTTTGCTCTATCTTAGAATTCCTCCAAGCCCTGGTCTGCATTTCATTTGGGTTCTTCCTTGGGGCAGATACCATGTCTCCAATACGCTGATAGGAAGTTCCACTTCAGGCTCTTGTCAAATTTCATTCCCGTTGGCTGCTGGTCCCCTGTCACTATCTTTGCTATCTATGGCATAACCAAGACTTTAGGAGAACCAGAGAGAACCCTGATGCACCCCACTTTTCAAAATCAGTAGCCTAGGGCTTCCCCAGTGGCGCCATGGTTAAGAATCTGCCTGCCAATGCAGGGGACACAGGTTTGATCCCTGGTCAAGGAAGATCCCACATGCTGCGGAGCAACTAAGCCCATGCACCACAACTACTGAGCCTGCGCTCTAGAGCCCGCGAGCCACAACTACTGAGCCCGCATACCACAACTGCTGAAGCCTGTGAGCCTAGAGCCCGTGCTCCGCAACAAGAGACGCCACTGCAATGAGAAGCCTGTGCACCACAAGGAAGAGTAGCCCCCGCTTGCCACAACTAGAGAAAGTCCACGCGCAGCAATGAAGACACAACACAGACAAAAATAAATAAATAAAATAAATTTAAAAAATTCAAAATCAGTTGCCTAATGAAGCTTCTCATAAATTCATGCCTACCTGATTATTGTTGTCTTGTAACCCCCAATGAACATACACACTGTGTATTCCACACTGACTCTGGGCTTTACCACAAGACTTATCTTGTTCATTGGGACAATAGCAAGCATGATGAAAACAGAGACTGGAAGAGCTACTTGTACATTGGGGCTTGTCTGCTTGGAACATGCTCTTGGAACTCAGCCATCATGCTGTGACATACCCAAGCTACAGGGCGAGGCTGTATGGAAACTACCCAAGGTGCTCTGGTTGACAGCTCCAGTTAAGCTCCCAGCCAGTACCAACTGCCATCCATGAGTGTTAGCCATCTTGGAGGTTCCAGCCCAGTCAATCCCCCAGACATGTAGCTCAGGCAATATCACATGGAGCAGAAGAACCACCTTGCTGAGCCCAGTCAACCCACAGAATCATGAGAGGTAATAAAATGGCTGTTATTTTACATCTCTACATCTTGAGGTATTTTGTTACACAGCAATAGCTAACCAAAACGCTGGACAGAATATTTCCCAGCTACAGCCTCTTTAACACAGCCAAGCTCCACATGGACCCATACGGTCCAAGTGGAGCTGTTGTTCTCATGATATTCGTCAGGCTCAGAATCAATGTGGGCCATGACCTGAGTATACTCCACCATGAGGTGCTGACTTTGGGGGGCACTGTCACCTAAGTCAGAATGCCAACTCTGGCAGGCTCTCCTAGGTCATCAAACCCTGTGCTCCTCTCTCCAGGAAACGTAGACCCTTGCGAGCACTCCGCACTGTGTCAGAGGATGCCCCAGGATTCATCTAGATATCTTCCGGAGCATTCTCATTTACTCAAAAATTTAGAGGTGGGAACAATCAATTTTATAGTGGAGGAAATGGTTATATGCTAGAGAAGGCTGCAATATTTGCATGCAGTTTTAGTCCAGAATTTAAGATTTATCAAACACATGTCAACAGGTTGCTTTGGGCTTTTTCCAGAGACACTTGGGGTGTCCCGTTCCCTGGTCTCTGCTATTAGGGAGGCTTTGGTGGGAAATTGTGAAGAACTCTGATCCACTTGCACTCCCTCATCCTACTGCTGGGGAGTCCTGGGCTTAGGGAAGGGAGGGGATTCATCTAAAGTCTCCAGCAAGCCAGTGGTAGAGCTGGGGTGCAAACCCAGGTTTTGTACTTCTAGCACCACCTTTTCTTTTCACCAACTACCTGTTTATAGGTAGAAAAAAACATCTTTTTTGAGGCCAACCTCCCAACTGAAAGAGAAACAAAGATATTACCTTTCCTGATGTCTTCACTCCTTTCCAGAGGCTAAAAAACAGGACGATGACGACGACAATCAGACAGAGCAAGAGCTGCCACTGGGGCAGGCCGATGTCATGAATCCCACTGCTCTCGTGAAGGTGCAGGACGCCACGTCTGCGGGGAGGAGAGGGGAGCGGACCGGGGAAGATGGTGTCGTCAGGGAGGATGATCAAGGCCTCGACCACAGGCCAGTCCTCGAAAGTGCACATTGATGGAGACAGGTCCTCGGCTGCCCCCGCTACAGCCCTGCATCACTTGGACCTGCCCTGCACAGTCATGGCCTGTGCCCAGCACCTCCCTGCCCTGGGCCAGCAACTCATCTGGGGAGACGTCCCCACCCAAGGCTGCTTTTTAAACGGTAACAGAAGCTTTCATAACAAATATCTCTTGAGTGCCACCTGCAAGCCAGGTCCTAGGGAGATGGTGGTAAATAAACAGAGGAAAGGTCTCTGCCCTCATAGCACTCATGGTCTAAAGCAGTGGACACTGGAACATTCGGCAATGTCTGGAGATGTCTTTGATTGTCACGACTTGGGTAGGAGACATCTAGAGGATAGAGAAGTGAGATATCCTGTGATGCACAGGACAACCTAAACATCCTATAAGGCACAGGACAGCCTCCAAAATTCCCATGTTGCTGAGGTTTAGAATCCCTGGTCTAGAGACTGAGATAAGAGTAAACTTTTCTCCTATTTGGGAATATCTACCCCAACTAAAGGTATGTGTATCCTCTGCTTTAGCAATTCCACTCCTGGGTGTTTGCCCAGTAGAAACATTGTACATATGTTCACCAAAAGACATGGTCTAGAATGTTCATAGCAGCATTATTCATAACAACCCCAAATTGCAAAATAAATATCTATAAACAGTAGGCTACAGGGACTTCCCTGGTGGTCCAGTGGTTAAGAATCCACTTTGCAATGCAGGGGATGCTGGTTCGATCTCTGGTTGGGGAACTGAGATCCCACATGCCTTGGGGCAACTAAGCCCATGCGCCTCAGCTAGAGAGAAGACTGCGCACTGCAACAAAAGATCCCGAGTGCTGCAACTAAGAACCAATGCAGCCAATAAATAAATAAATATTAAACAAAACAAAACAAAAACAGTAGACTACATAAATTATGATATATTCATAAATTGGAATATTATATAGCAACTAGCTCTGTATGGATGAATCTCACACACCTGATTTCGTGAGAAAGAAGTCAAAACCGAAAGAGGACTGCTGGGGGCAGGTGACAAGGCTGTGGACAAGCAGGTGATGGCTCCAGCCACATGGAGCTCCTGGGTGACAATAGCTGGTGCAAACATTCCCCATCTTGAGCCCTTTTCCTCTTCAGTAAAATGGCTCTCGTGAGGCTTACGCTGCAGAATGTGAGACAGTGCCTAGAACCCAGGAGATGCTCAGCGCCAATGGTCATTGTAACTATCATTCTGACCGAGTCCCAGCCTTCAAGGAGCAGCGAGCATTGGCAAAGAAGCTAAGGAGTGCCCAGAAAACTCAGCCAAGGGAGTCACTGTGGCGGGCTCCACTGAGGGGCTGGCTGGTGTCTTCTCTGCGGGCCTGTGGGAGAGCCGGTGAGTTGAGAAGGGGCGGCCAGGTGTGGTAGGGGCGAGATGGGGAGAGGGAGGTGGGTGGTGACAGGCAAACAGAGGAGTCTGCAGTGAGCGCTCAGGAATGAATGAGCAGAGCTGTGTGGCTGATCAAGGCCCACAAAGACCTGCGTCCCCATCTCCAGAACGGCCTTCATCCCCACTGCCCCCAGGCAGGATGCTGTGGACATAAACTACTCACCCTGCATCAACTTCCCTGAGCAATCAGTCTCTGTGTCTGGCCCCTCCTAGTCCTAGCTCTTGGAAATCAGCTCACCCAACACCCCCATCCTCATGGCCCGATGCCAGGCCAGACCCATATTCTGTTCCTCCAGGACTACTGTAAAAACCTCCCCATCCTCCCACCATCCCAGTGTCTCTACCTCCAGTCAGCCTCCTTAAATCTACAGTCTGTGCTGCTGTAGAACCATCCGATTCATCTGAAGTTGTGTTCTAACTTTGTCATGCTTCTGCCC
>NW_021703766.1:28876880-28990915 GCF_005190385.1 Monodon monoceros
GGGGGGGGGGGGGGGGGGGGGGGGGGGGGGGGGGGGGGAGGGGAGCAAAGGGAAGGGAGGAGATTGGAAGAGAAGAGAGGCCGGGCATATCTAAAAATATGGAGAACCAGAATCAGGTACTGAGCCCATCTGACTCTTAATCCTGCTTCTTCCCATTTCTTTCCATACGGGCCAAGTATTGAATGGTATCAATAACCATTTGGCCAATTTGACTGTTAAAATCATGAAAAAAAAAAAAGGCACTGAACCAACTGTGCTTGCCCTCAAACGTGCTAAAATGACTCTAGAATCCAATCAGATGGCCAAAACGCCTCCTAACCGGCCCAGGTGACCCACATGTGTGTGAGGTCCACTTTCAGCCTCGCAGTGATTGTCTAGATACTTCATCAGTGAAAAAGCCAGACTCCAGAGCTGATTTCCAAGAAAAGTGAATCCAGCCTCCTCTCTCGTAACAGGCCGAAGTCTTGGGGATTAGTACAAGTAACTTTGTTGTTTGTTGTAGTTTTCCAGCAGTTTAATGAAAATGAATCATCATGGAGTACACGGTCCAGACTTTCCGAAGTCTACAGGCCAAACGGGCTCAGATCTCACTTGACATTTAAGTGCAAAGGGTTAGTGTTGGGGTGGAGGGAGAGTTCTCTTCCCTACACGCAGTGGGTAGAAGTTTTCTATTCCTTGAGCATGTTCACCAAGGGTGCCCTTTTACAGATTAAGTTACAGAGCCTCGGGGTTTCCTTCAGCCTTGGGCTATTTGGCCTCAGGCCTAGAGCCTGGGGAGTATAGAAGTTTTGTTCCCTTGAATGATATGTTCAATCTATCAGCTTAAATAAGTACAAGATGGCAAGAGAATCGGCCAGCAAGCTCTGAGGAAAGCAAAAAAAAACAACTAATCTCTTCAGGGTTGGTTGGCCCTGGGAGTCCTACCTGATGGGTCCCCAGACTGAGAGGGGGTAACCTTTAAAGCAGAAGCATTTAGATGAAAGGGCCATTAAAAACAAAGTGAGAGAGTGGCATGGACATATATACACTACCAAACGTAAAATAGATAGCTAGTGGGAAGCAGCCGCATAGCACAGGGAGATCAACTTGGTGCTTTGTGACCTCCTAGAGGGGTGGGATAGGGAGGGTGGGAGCGAGGGAGATGCAAGAGGGAAGAGATATGGGAACATATGTATATGTATAACTGATTCACTTTGTTATAAAGCAGAAACTAACACACCATTGTAAAGCAATTATACTCCAATAAAGATGTAAAAAAAACAAAACAAAGCAAAAACAAATCCAGAGGCAGCTCATGACTTAGATACTGAGAAGCACACAAAAGCAGCTTCAGGGTGAGAAAGAGATGCATGAGAAGGGCTCTGATCTACCCACAGACACTCCTGCACTCCTGTCCCGAATACACCCCACTGGAGACTCTGATGGGATGGAAGAGAAGACAGGGGAGAGGCCTGTGGATGGGGTGAGGGCCTTAACTCAGACGGCCCGGGTTCGGATCCCAGCTCTGCCACTTCCCTAAAACCTGTACCACTACATTCTTATCTGGAAAATAGGAGTAATTCCCACCTCCATGAACTGCGAGGACTAAATGGGACTTGGATATGAGAAGATGCTTGGTGCCTGGCTCACAGCAGCTGTGAAGCTTGGGGTGGGGATGTACTTAAAAGGATGGAGGAGGGGAAAGAAGGGGGAGGCGGGTAGGGGATAGGAGCTCTGTGGAGCAGAAAGCTGTAGAAATAAGCCTTGGATTCTGCTCCCCACAACATCCCCCAAGCCCCTTCAGCCCCACATAAGAGAATGTCATCTTCTTCCACCTTATTCTGCTCACAGCCAAGCTGGGAGAAAGTTTAAGGCTGTAATTAAAGCAACCTGGGTTTCAAAACCCAACTCACTTCTCCCTTCGGCTGGGGCAGATCTGCTGGCTATGAAGACGTCAGAGAAGGAATCAAATAATAACTAGACTAGAGACAAGGCTATCATTTCCCATTTTAATTTATAAGGACGAGGGTTGCCAAGAGCAAAAAGAAAGATCATGTTTTCTTCCTTTATCATGAGATGATAAAGGAGAAAGCATGGAACCAATTACATGTATCATGCAGCACCCTCAGCTCCACTATCCTTTACCATCTCCTAGTCCAAACCACACTTATAAACTAGGAAGGCCTGAAACCTCCGCCTGCAAGGTCCCTGAGGGTTCTGGGATTGTCCGAGGCCACACCCCTAAGGAGAAGAATAAAGGAGGCCCTAGATTTTCCATGACATGGTACTGTAGGCATGTTAGCCTGAGCCCACTAAGGATCTTATTCTGTTTGAGATGGGAGAATGCAGTGGCTAAGACAGGGGCTTTCAACCTTGGCTGGATATTAGAATCACTGGAGGAGCTGTTAATACTAATCTCCACGCCCCACCGGCTGCACCCAGACCAATGAAATGAATCTCTGGGTGTGGGATCCAGGCATCAGTGTGTTTTAAAGCTCTCCAAGTGGTTCCAATGAGCAGCCAGTGTTTAGAATTGCTGGGCTTAGAGCCTGGACTTTGGAGCCAGACTTCCTGGATTCAAACCCACTTCAAATGTCACTTCCAAATGCATGGCTGGGATATAATCTAAGCTGGATAAATGTTAGTTGTGACTATGACAGTATTTTGGAATAATAATAGCTGTTTATAATGGCTAGAATCCAATATAACACAGAAGTTAAGCCTGCAGACTCTGGAGTTTCACTGCTTGGCAAGGGAGGGGCCAGGGTGAGGAGAGTGAGGCTCCTGGGGGCAAAGTGTAAGGGGGCTCTCACTCTTCGAGTCCTGTAGCTGCAAACCGTCTGGGTCCAAATCTTGGCTCTGCACAGGACTAGCCATGTGGCCATGGGCCAGTGATTTACAGTGATTTTTTCATCTGCAAAATGAGGCCGCGTCACATATGCAATGAAGGTAAGAGTTACAGACACCTCATCAGGTTGGTGTGAGGCTTACACTGAAATAACACATACAGAGAAGTTAGCAGAAAGCTTGAGGCACACGGTAAGTGATTAGCTGTTGATGTGATGAGGAGAAAGACAGGGATGATGGTGTTGCTTAGATGTTTACTTTAAGTAACAGCAGTCCTTCAGATCCGTCTGGGGCTGTAGAAGGATTCTGAATTCCATGACAACTGTGGACCCTCTCCCCACAAAATTCCCAAATCTACATAACTGTGCACATGCCTGCTGAAGTCTGCAGAAAACACAGATGGGGGTAGCTGGACACACAGGTCCAGGACCCTTAGCAAATTCTCCGCCATGGCTCATTGAGGGTAGTTCCTGGGTCCTGAGAACCCTGACTCCTCTGAGCCCCAGGAGGCAGCAGACTTTCCAGAGGCCACCTTTAACCACACCAAGGCTCCTTGGTCATGCTGCACCGAGATGGCAGGAGTGGAAATGGTCCTCAGGAACCCCACTCTCTGGATAATCAGGACTCGTTCCAAGGTCCTTGGCTTAGGGAATATATAGGACCAAAGAAGAGTGGCCCTAAGGTTTTGGTGTTGGTGAATTTGTTGTTCTCCATCCTCTAGACCTGCACTGCCCAATATGGTAACCACGAGCTATTTACACATAAATGAATGAAAATTAAGGAAGTTAAAAAGTCAGGGCTTCCCTGGTGGCACAGTGGTTGAGAGTCCGCCTGCCAATGCAGGGGACGCGGGTTTGTGCCCCGGTCCGGGAAGATCCCACATGCCGTGGAGCGGCTGGGCCCATGAGCCATGGCCGCTGAGCCTGCACGTCTGGAGCCTGTGCTCCGCAACAGGAGAGGCCGCAGCAGTGAGAGGCCCATGTACCGCAAAAAAAAAAAAAAAAAAAAAAATCAACTTAGTCACGCTAGCCACATTTCAACTGCTCACTAACCACGTGTGGCATGTAGCTACTGCACTGGGCTGGGCAGACATAGGACATTTCTATCACGGGGAGTTCTCCTGAGCAGGACTGCTTCAGACCAGCAGTCAGCAAGCCACGCCCCACCCCTCCCCGCCCCGTCCCCAAATCCAGCTGTGGCCCATTGAGTTATGGCCTGTGAGCTAAGGATGGTTTCTATCTTTTTAAAGGGTAAAATCAAATAAAGAATATGCAAGAGACCTACGTGGCCCACAAGGCCCAAAATATTTCCTATCTAATTTTTTACTGGAAAGTTTTCCAACCACTACTCAGACCATGTGTACCTTGAGAGTGAGGTTTGAGTGGGATTTACTTGTCCTGCCCCACAGTTTGTACCAGGGACTTTCTGCTTAGCTGCTAACAGTTGTGTAGGGGGTTGCTAAAATGGGACTCACCCCCGCCTGAAGCATAAAGACAATAGATGCTACGTTCTGAAGAGACCACCATGCAAACATTTGAAATAAGGCGACTGAAAACAAGTTGACTATTACCAACCTCAAGGACTTAAAAGGACGGAGTAGAGGTTGAGAGGATTCTAGGGAGCAACAAAATAAATAATGATGGCTATGGGTTAAAACCACAGAATAAAATAAATACCAATGAGGCCATACTGATAGAAATGAATAAATGAGTAAACAAACGAATGAATAAATAGGGGAAAAGGGACTTTTCTCTTCAATTAATCTAGAGGGAATGATGGGACTAGAAATCACTTTAGATCAACACTATAAATAATAATCCTTGTCTGCAAGACTCATTGAAGGATGGTAAGAACTGTGGGCAAAAGTCTGATGACAAATGAGATATTTGCATAACCTCAAAGTAACTTCCCAGAAGACACTTACTAATTACAGAGAATAATGCTACCTCTGCACAGGAGGAAGCTGGTAGATAGCACTTTAGCTGAGTGATCAAGGTCAACATGCCTAGTAATAAGAGACTGGCATCCTGTACCCCCTGATATGATGCACCGAGAAGGACACAATGTCATTTCCAAGTTATTCTTGCCAAAAATGTCAAAGTCAGTCTAATCAGGAGAAAACAATGACCAACCCACACTGAGGGCTATTTTATAGAAAAACTGACCAGTGCTCTTCAAAAGCATCAAGGGCATGACACTCAAGGAAAGACTAAAGAACTCTCACAGATTGGAGGAGACTAAGGAGATGTGACAATTAAATGCCACATGGGACTCTAGGTTGGATCCTGGACCAGGATATGACATTAGTGGGAAAACTAACAAATTCAAAAATAGTCTTTAGCAGGTTAGTTAATCCATGTTAATTTTCTGATTTCAATCATTGCACTATGGTTGTATAAGGTGTCAACATTAGGGGAAACTGGGTGAAGGGTCTACAGGGACTCTGTGTACTACATTTGCAACTTTTTTCTACCTCTAAAATGATTTCAACATAAAATGTTTCTTTTTTAAAAAGATGTTCTGTCTTCTACACCAGTCAGTGCCTCTCATACACATAGTCCAAATAATTTCTCTGAGCTGTACACAGCTGGCCTGCCTCCCGCTTCCTAAATCTCACTCACAAACTCTGGCTACTTTCACCCATGGAAGCCCCAGAGAGACAGCAGCACACGGTGGACCAGGTGACAGCTTCAGGATCAGACTGACTTGGGTTCAAGCTGCAGCTCCATCATCTACCAGCTGAGCCCTTAGGTGTTCCCCTGGCTGACTTCATCAGTTCTTACGACACCTCCTCCTAGAAGCCCTCCCTGACCACCTGCACTAAAGTTCCTTTTCTCTACACAATCACTGTGTAGCACTGGTTTTAGTTCCTTAAGAGCACTTATACTCCCTAAAATGTGTTTGATTTCCTGAAGGGCATGTTCACGCTGTACAGCGTTCTTGCTTCCTTACCTTTTTGCTAGTGTGTTGTCTCCCCACCCCCATTCTGCGCCAGAACACAAGCTCCTCAAGCTTTGTCCACAGCTGTATCCTTGGCTTCTAGCCAGGATCACGCCTGTGGTGGCTGCTGAGTACACACTACAGTGACTGGCGTGGCCCCCTCCCCTCCTGTGGTTTTCCTTAGCGTTTGGCTCAGGTCCTGCCCAGCACAGGTCTCGATGCGCCCGTGTGAACAGGACGAGGGGTTGATGACTTACTCATAAAACTCTGCTGCCGGCGTGAACTTGTACTTGGAGTACGTGGTATGGTTGCCCAGCACGGAGCTGTTGAGGAGCTTGGGGTCGGTGCAGTTGGGGCTGTTCCAGGCATGGCCGCAGTCAGTCCAGGGCAGGTTAAGGGTGAAGGAGGAGAAGAGGTAGTAGAGTGACCAGGCAATGATGACATTGTAGTAGAAGCCAACGTAGAGTGCAATGAGGATCACAGCGTAGCCAACTCCTGGGTGGGGGGCAGAGGGGGTCAGGCAGCGGCTTCCTCAGAACCACCTCTCCTGGGGAGCTGGCTCCAACCATTGCACTACCCGACCTCCCACACCTCTCTTTTTTTCTGTAGCAGATTGTCGGAGCCCTAAATCCCCTAGGGCCCCACCCCCCATTCATTTGCCTGAGGGCTCTCTCTTGCCCCTGGAGCCCCTTCTGTCCACTTATCATCAGGCAAGGCGAAAGTGCCAGGACATTTAATGCCCCAGGGAGCAGCCGGGTCAGGTGTTGGAGCATAAGTATCCCAGCTCCCCCCACCCCTTGGGCAGGATAACACTGAGGCATGATAACATTCTCTCCCAGCGGAATGAAGCCCCTTGCCCACGGTGGAAAGGCACGTGATCCATTTATCATGTCTGCCATGGGAGCAAGAGGGGAGAGTAGTGGTATGTGTTCTGGGTACTTCTGACACTTCTATGAGTTTTTCCCAATCAGGAAAACAGATTCCCTCTGGTTACTCAGCTGTACAGCCTGGACTGGAACCCAGATTTCCAGGCTTTCTAGGCTAAAGCTGTTCCTGACACCCCCAATGCGTTCCATGTAACTTTGAATGGTGGACGTGCTTGACCTTGCCAATAACTGTAAACCTCGAGAGAGTTGGTCTACCATAGATCCCACCTTTGGAGCAGATTCTCCAGGGGCACACAGAAGTCTTTTAGAACAACCTTTGACTCCCCCAGATTCCTTCTTTACCTTTGAAAAACGGGCAGATCTTCCACACGGTGGCTGCCCCTTCCCGGTTGTACTGGCCCAGAGCCAGCTCCATGTAGAACAGGGGCATGCCAGCGATGATGAGGAACAGGGTGTACGGGATCAGAAAGGCACCTGGAAGACACAGAAGCAGAGTGTGAGCCCCTAGATCCCTGCTCAGCCTTGGGCCTGCCCCTCAGAGTGTGTGGACCCATGTCAGCCAGAGCTGTGAGGGTCCTCATTCATGTCACCCGGCCACTTCTCAAGGGATGTCTTGTGGTAGGTAAATCAGAGCAATTAATACAAATAGCCATAACATAATAATAGTTATAGCAGTAGTCATAATCATAATAATGAGGTTCTGTGCTCAAATTAGTAAAATCTGTGTTCATCAAAGCTAAATAGGCTTGGGCTTCCCTGGTGGCACAGTGGTTAAGAATCTGCCGACCAATGCAGGGGACATGGGTTTGAGCCCTGGTCTGGGAAGATCCCACATGCCGCGGAGCAACTAAGCCCATGAGCCACAGCTACTGAGCCTGTGCTCTAGAGCCTGAAAGTCACAACTACTGAAGTCCGTGCACCTGGAACCCGTGCTCCACAAGAGAAGCCACCGCAATGAGAAGCCCGCGCACCGCAACGAAGAGTAGCCCCCACTTGCCGCAACTAGAGAAAGCCATGCCATGCACAGCAACAAAAGAACCAAAGCAGCCAAAAGTAAATTAAAAAAAATAATTAAAAAAAAAAGCTAAATAGGCTTGTTTCTTGCAGGATTCTCCTAGCCTTTGATACACAAGCACAAGCTGTGACGGGCTATGAGGAAGATCAGGTGCAGTCTTTACCAAATTAATTTCAACATAGAACCCTTTCTTTCATGAATCACAACTCTGGGGAATGCCAATCACCCCAAACCCTTCCTTTTATAGGTAAGGCAATTGAGGCCAGAGAGGGAGAGACAGTGCCCAAAGTTACATATGACTGAGTTTTCATTTTGCTCATGTCTATATCAGTTTAAGGTCACCTCGGGTTTTCCCAAACATGACCTCACTGGATTGTCCTTAGTCTCACATCAGCTCACAGAAATAATCAGAGAGGGTCATTATTTCCCCCCAGGGGAAACTGAAGGCAGAGAAGGGAGTCGAATTGGTTTTGTTTGCACTGTTGCTAAGTGACAGAAGCAGGATTCGCATTCATGTCTTCCAACCATCAAGCTCACTCTGTTACTGCTGGCTGAAGGTAAACAAACACCGGATCAAAAAGGTCAGAGGCTCAAGTCTCTGACCAGGGAAGATGCCCACCCAGAACACTGCCGAAGCTACAGGGAACCCTTGGCAATGGGCAGCAGCAAGTCCCTGGGAAAATTCCTGGTAGAATTAGACACGTCTGAGTTCCAGAGACAGTTCTCAGTACGCCTGGTAGCCTGGGGTGAGCTTAACGGGCTCTGACGCCGTGAGGTGACTCACAGGGGTACTCGCCACGTCAGCCTAGGCTGCTCCTTGGCCTGGTGCAACCGGAGGTGGCCAGGCCAGATCCACACTCCTCCCGCCATTGGCCTTTGGCTGAGATGTCGTAACCTTGGAAACCAAACACTCTCTGACCCGCCCACACTAGGAAAGTGCAGAAACCAGGAAATGCGTAACGATGATAATATTAGGAATATAATATTCCCTACTGTGTTCCCGGCACTGTGTTCCATGCAATATCTCATTCCATCTTCACAACAACCCTAAAAGTATTACTACCGCCATTTTACAGATGTGGAAACTGGGGCACCAGGCTAGCAGAGAACTGTGGCAAAGTCGCATGCACCCAGGGTAAAACTCCCCCAGCTACTCAGACTGTCAGTCTCCACTTTCCTCCCAGGGCTTCCCCTCAGGAAGCCCAGGGCTCTTAGGGACAAAGCATGAAGTTTTGGCCGCAGTGCTCTGAGACCCAGTCCTTCTGAAGCAGGAGACGGACTAGCAGGGTGGGCAGTAGGGAAGAAACCACTGGAACATGAGTACCTCCTATGTATCAAGCAGGGCACTGGGCACTGGACATCTGTGATCCCATTTATCCTACCCAGAAACCATCTCAGGTGGCAACTGCTATACCGATTTTTCAGAGGAGGAAACTGAGGCTTGGTGACTTGTCTAAATTCACCCAACTGGTCAGTGATAGATCTGAGATTTGGGCCTAGGTCTGCCTGGCTCCAGAGCTCCAGAGCCATTCCCAAAATATTCTGTTGATTCCAGAATATCCCAGCCTCGATGGAGGACATGAGTCTGCATAGAGGCTTGGTGGAGGGTGATCTGAAACTGGGACTCTGGGGCCAGCTGAGCCAGCTGGTCTGCTGGTCATGGGCTGGTCCAAGCCTCCAGCCCCTGCTCCAGGCTGGACTTCTTTGAAACGGTCACTTGCCAACCTCTCTCTTCCCCTCCTCATTTCTACTCTCAATCTCCACCCTTCTCTTTCCCCACACAGAGAGGGCTAGTCTGGCACTGGAACCCACGTCTGTTCACGCTGCTGATAGCAATGCCGGTGATGCTGATGGAGGTCGGGGTGGTGGTGGTGACGGTGGAGCTGGTGAAAGTAACAAGTACCATTTATTGAGCTCTGTTATATGCCAAGCCACACACTAAGTTTTTGCATAATTATTCCTTTAAAACCATCCCTGAGAATTACCACCAATCCCATGTAAAAGATGAGGAAACTGAGGCTTAGAAAGGTCAAGATGCTTGTCCAAACTAGTAAGTATGCTTGCTTGGCTCCACATCTGGATCTGTTGGAGCCCCACTCTGCCTTGTGGCCACCTGTCACTGCCCTTGGGGGCCTGGAGCCAGAGAGTAAGGGAAATAGATGTATTAGAGTATTTAACAGGCTTGAAGACTGAAGTCAGTGGTCCAAGGGACAACAGGGAAGGAAAAAGCCAGGAGTCATGGCTCAGATCTCAGCACTGTGGTTTGCCCCTGTCAACTAGATGTTCTTTTCTACAACCTGAGGAAAAAGCAACATCAGCCAATTCACCAGGGATCTCACACTGGCCAGTTTTCTCAACTCTAACCTTCTGGGTGGCACTGCCAACAGGTAGGTAAATTGCCCAGTTGTAGGTAAATAACCCTTTTGTGCTGGCTGGGAGTTCCAGTGGAAGGAGAGGAGGAAAGATTATGGGTCTGCACAAGCCCAAGACTCTTCCAAGTGCATTTGATGTGGGGCAGCCAAAGCTTCAGGTGGTAACAGATGGGGAACGTTCAAGAATGTTGGAATGGCTGAGTATGAATGAAAACCAGAAAGCTGCCCAGTGGCCAGTGTCTTATTCTAAAAGAGGACATCGACCAGGGAGATGGCCTAAGCCCCCTTGCAGAAAGATCTGGAGGAAGCCAGGACAGAGCTGAAGAGTCAGAAAGAGGTTTCAGGGGTGCCTGAGGTCAGCTAAGGATGCTTCTCCTAGAAACAGCCCTGCAGCAGCTCCTGGGACACCGAGGCTGGTTGCAAACTTCCTAGAAGGTACTGCTCTGCAAGGCCCATAAGTGCCACATTCCCACGGCCCTGCCTCATCTCCATGCGTGGCAGTGTCAGCTTCATCCAGCCTCGTGCAGGGCCAGAGAGCTGAGAACCTGAGGAGCTACAGGCCCAGAATCCTGGCTCTGGAATGCTCTGGCTGGGCTGACAGAGGCAGACCTCCCGAGGGTCTCAGCTCCTAGGGGTCTCCAACATCCACACACGTACGCAGATGCACACCTGTACATCTTCATGCAAAGGTACACACGGATTCTGCACGTCAACACACTCACACGAACACAGGAAGAAAAGACTGTCAACTGCGAAAGGGACTCCAACCCGTGGCCTTTGGATGAATTCAGTAAGAAAAGCATCTGTCTGGCACACACTGCCTGATGCCGCGCCGCCATTAGAGAGGAACGCTACTGGTCAGAGAGGGGCTCTGGACTCCTCTGTGCAAATGTCAAGTCCTCAGAAAAGGGAAGCCAGTGGTCACTCAGTTCAGATGGGAAGTGCTGGAGCAGACCCCTGGTGGGTGAGGAGGACCCCAGGGGAGGGGACGGGATACCTGTGGGAGGTGGCTCAGCAAGAGGAGGTGCGGGCCATGCCTGGTGTGATGGTGGAGAGACTGTGATCAGGGAGGGGCTGCAGGAGGGACAGGAGGGTCCCTTGAGACCTCACTGGCCCAGCTTCCCAGTTGGGGGAGGTTAGGATTCCTCAAACTGGCCACATCCTGATGTATTAAGAAGTGAAAACCCACAGGACTGTTCGCCTGGTGCCTGTAGCTCAGCTATGGGTTGTCACTGCCCGTGGCTTTCACCAGAATTCCAAGAAAAAGTTAGTCAATGCCTATGGTAGCCAGATTTGTCCCCGCTTCCCAGGTACCCCAAGGGTATAGGCATCAGGGTGCAAAAGAAGGTGAGATTTCAATAGAGACAGGGCTGCATGCAGCAGGCCCACCCGACTTGTAGAAATGGGGACAAGAGCACCGGTGGAGACTTACCCTGCGATATCCACATATTTAAAGGTGACAACTGAGGCCACAGCTGTTAAACCAAACCTGCTCTATCATCCTACCTTGACAACTCAGCATGGTTCTATTATAAAGTTCAAATCTGGAATCCCCAGTTCTTGGAGCTTTGCGCTGGAGTGTGGAGGCCTGGGGGGAGCCCGCACCCTGCTTCATCCCCACCTCAGCTCCAACCAGCAGTGTGTGAGGCCTTTTGCACGTACGTGTGGACTCTTGTGCCCACATGTCTAAGCTCTGTCCACAGCCTCTGCAGACAGGGGGCCTCTGGCTTCCCCTTGGGCCTGGGGCTGTGCAGGCCTGTAACACAGTCCAGGCTGGGGAAGCAGGGTCCAGGTAAGAGGACCTTGTAGACTGGGGTGGGTGGATGTTGGAGTGTTTGGGCAGGGAATTCCGGAGTCCAGGTACCTGGAGTTTGATGGGGGTTAGAATCAGTGCTCTGAGTGGGCAGGCCCTCTCAGCCCTGGCGTGGGGGAGGCAGAGAGGAGGGCAGATCAGGGCCCAGGGCCCAGGGCAGACCCCCTGTCTCTGCTCTGGACTCCTGACACAGAACTCCTAAAACCCTTGTAACTTCCTGAGTGATGGGGTGACAGGAGCATCTTATGCAGAGCTCCTAAATCCCTGAGAATTTTCTGGGTGATGGGAGTGTCTTTTGTTCTAATGAAGCCACTCTTGGTGGGCTTCTAGATGGGGGCTATTCCCCAGAAAGATCAAGCCATGATTAGAGGCTTAGGACTTTCAGCCCCACGCCCACCCTCCAGGGAAGGAAGAGGGGCTAGAGATTGAGTGAATATCAATCATGCCCTTGTGAGGAGGCTTCATAAATATCCCGAACGTAGGGGGTTTGGAAAGCTTCCGGACTGATGCACTGGTGAGCACGTGCACATACTGGGAGGGTGGTGCACCCCATCTCCACGGGCTCAGACGCTCCTGCACCCAGGACCCTTCCATACCTCACCCCCTGTGTACTTCTTCACCTGGCTGTTTACCTGTACCCTTCATAATAGCCTTTATAACAAACTGGCAAATGTTTATCAGAGTTCTGTGAGCTGTTATAGCAAATTATCAAACCTGCAGAGGGGGTCATGGGAACCCCTGATTATAGCCGGTTGGTCAGAAGCACACGTGACATCTTGACCCTTGTGACTGGCCTGTGAAGTGAGAGAATTCTTGTGAGACTGAGCCCTAACCTGTGGGGTCTGCACTAACTCCAGGTGGTGTCAGAATTGAATGGTAGGACACCCACCCCAAAGTTGGAGGATGGGTTGGTGTTAAGAAAAACCCCACATATTTGGTGTCAAAAGACTGTAGAATGTGTACAAAAACGGAGTTTTCCTCTTACCCCCTTGCCTCGATCTGAGGCAATCCTGGCCCCCAACCATGCTATTTATGGCTTTGTGACCTCGAGCCAATGTGACTTCTCTGAGCTTTGGTTCCCCCTTTGTAAGGGGGGATGATACCTGCATCACTGGTTTGCTGTGATCATTAGAGATAACGGAGGTGAAGTCCCTGGCACTGAGGTGCTCTGTAAATGGGAAGCATGTCCTGCCATCACACGTAAGAGCAGCTGAGATGCGCCTTTGTACACTGGAAACCACAAGCTAGGGATTGCCCGTGAGGTTGACGGTGGCCGGGTCCTCTGCAGAGCACAGCACAGAAGCTCCCAGCACAGAAGGATTTTGAGGCAAGTTGCTTGGGCAACTCATGCCCCCATCCCAAGCGAGGCTGGCTACTCCTCCTCGTGTCCAAACAAGATTGCTGACCACGAGGAGTAGATCCAAGGATTCCCTGAGGCCACAGCCAGCCCCATGAGCAAAAAGGGCTCTGGCTGTACTGCCCAGATGCTCCTTCAAGAATGAAGGACCTGTTCCCCTGCAGCTGGGACTGCTCAGCCCTCAGCTGCAGCCCTTTGGGAATTGCCTCGGCTGAAGCCAGCTGCCTCACCCAAGGCCACATTCCCTTCCCAGGGCAGCTGGCATCCAATGACCGATGGACCCTGGGGCATACAGTCCTGGCCCCCTCACCCCAACTCAGGACCAGTCTGAAGGGCCATCCCAGCTTCAGAGGACACCATGGTCAGCTGAGGCTTTGCTGACCCTGGCAGCCCAACCTCTCTGTCTGGCCAGCTCTGCTTCCTCCCTTCTCCTAAATCCCTCTCGCTGCAGCCTCCACTTACTGCCTTCATTCTGTCCTCCAGAACAAAACAAATCAGACTTCTCCAAAGCAATCCTTTGTGCCCTTTGGGTGCCAGGCGTAGGGTCCCCCTCTGAGTCTTTGCCAGTGGCCATTTTTGTAAGGAACCATGCCTGTTCCTATAACAAATCACGCCCAGGTCATTCAAGTTTGTCAACACAGACTCTCTGCCACAGGTAGGGTAGCTGAGCCATGTGGTGTCAACTTGTGTCTTCTCTGCCCCAAGACTGACCTTCTCCTTAGGACCCTCAGCGACCACTGTGGGGCTCTGCCCACTGGCCTCAGAGTTCCCGGGACCTCAGCCCAAGTGGAGTCTTGCACCTCTTCACTCCATCCCCTGCACTCTACCGAGACTAGCCAGCAGCATCTATACATGCCTCTACATAAGCCTCTGCTATTCCAAGAGGGGATTCTACAGAATGATCTACCAAGTGACGAGAACCGCCTTTTCTGGTCCCACTAGGGGTTGCTCCCTCATCTTCACTTTGGGTTCTTCCAGCTGATCTCTGGACCCTAGTTCTGAGAGAAGGACAGTTCCAATGAGGAAACATGCTTGCTCCTCTGGTAGATTAAACCCCACCCCTCTAAGGAGGTCAGTGGGGGTGAAATTCAGGGAAATTGGAGTTGAGGCTACCCCTCCTCCTGTGACAATTCTCCCTCCGTGTCAACTTTGCAGGATCTGACTTGATTCTTACTGATGAAGCTCCTCGAAGATTCTGGTTTCCCATCTCTTCCATCCTGGTCTCTTTAAGAGGAACAAATTACAGGGTGTTTGGAATGGTCAGAACTAAATTAGAGAAGGAAATATAACTCACAAAGAACAGAGTGGAACCTCACCTCCCTGATTGGGATATAGCACCTCCAATAACAGAATTGAAAATGACGTTAACTTGTAGAATATCTGTAATAGACTATGAACTCCCTAAAGGCAGGGATTGCCTTTTGCTCATCTCTATATTCCTGGCATATGACAGGCATTTAGTAAGTGGGGTTTTTTTGTTAAATAAATGGATCCCGGCAGTGACTCACACAGAGGATGCAGCTAATGAAAGCCCCGGGGCCTTTCTCCACTTGTGCTGTGGCCTAATCCTTACTTAGGCAGTTGGGTTTGGGACCACAGGGCAGGATGTAACATTTATCCCTATGAAATCCCACCTTGTTGAAAACAGTCCCTCTAGATCTTTTTGGCCAGCTCAGAGCAATGGGCCAAATCATGCTGGTAATGCCAGATCACAGTCTCAGCTCCAGCCCCTGAAGAATGCCTCATTCCTGCAAACTTGTTAGCCGGAGGGCCATACCAGCTGGCTGGCTCATGTACATCTGAGCTGAAAAATCAGCCTCAGGCTTGGCAAGCTCGGGGTGTAGATGGCCCCCTGCAGCCAGGCCCAATGCCAGGGCGATGAGTTTGCAAACTCCTGCCTTTTGTACCCGTCACCGCCTCTTGCTTGACCTCAAGAACCCCAGATATTTTGGCCAAGAGGATTCCCAAAGGTCTGTGGGTACCACAGGCCCTGAGCTCACTTGAGGAAGGAAGGGAACCCCATTTGGGACCCAGAACTACATATCTCACGGGACCCCATATAGGAATGTTAATCCCCATTTTCCAGGTAGGGAAAAAAGTGGGATAAGGTTAGGCTGTTAGAAACCCCAGGCCCAAGTGTGACCACTTTCCAGCCTTATATCCCTTCTAACTTCCTCTTAGAATCAAATCTGCTCCAAAATCAGGACCCTGCCCTATTCCTGTATCTAGCCTGGGTCTAGCAGTTAAAAATCATTGAACAATAAAAATAACAGCAACAACTTCATTTATTGAGCCCCTACTACGTGTCAGACACTGTTGTAAGTACTTTGCTTATATTATATCTAATGTCATATCACCCTGTGGGGAGAGGCAGTCACCTTCCTTTTCTGCACAAGGAAACTGAGGTCCAAAAAGGACGAGTGCCTTGTCCGAGGCCACACTTCTGGGAAGTGTCAGGCTCAGATTCAAACTCAGGTCTGTCTGAACTTAAAGGACATCTCTCTGACAGCTCAGAGATGTCAGCCGGACACATCTCAAACAGAAGCGTTCATTTACAAAGGATAATTCAGAGTGGCCTCTTCCATGGCAAGGAGACAGACACGGGGACTCGATGGATCTGTCCACTCCTCCCTGGGGACCAACACAGGCCTGGCCCAAGACCACAGGAGCGGAGGACCTTGGAAAGAGCCCCACTGACACCGCCTCCCTGTTTGAGAAGGTTCTGAACAAAGCCTTGGAATTTCCAAGAGTGGCTTTCCCGGCTGGAAGGAAGCCACTTGCCCCCGTGCATCCCAGCAGCTGGCTTATGGGAAGATGTTCGGACAGGTTGATCTTTCTCAGTAATTCATTCAAAAAATATTAGCCAAAAAAAGAAAATATATTAGCCAAAATATATTGGCACCTTTATCATTTCAAAACATCCTCCAGTCTGGGCCAGCATGAACAGCTGGACTTGGAGGTTACCGTGTTAATACTGGCACCAGAAGAGAACACAGCCTGTTAAATAACAGGGTGCGTGAGTCCTGGCTTGGGTGCAGTGCTGAGCCAGGCATTGGAGAGGGACGGATCTTGGGGGTCATCCAAGCTCACCTCCAGCTGTAGCAGGGAACTTGAGCTCAGAGAGAGTGACAGAGATGGGATTTGAACTTGGGTCTTTGGGCTGCTTCTAGAATTACAGGATATCCACCTGCCAACCTGCTTGCCCATCTCTAGGGCTGACTTTATAATTGCTGGATGGGAATTGATCCACAAGGATCAGCCAGGAGGTCTCAGCAGAGACAAAGCCCAGAAGGAGCCAGCCAAGCATCCCCTGGAGGGGTGCAGAGTAAGAACAGGAGCTGCCTCAGACCCTGAGATGTGGGACTGCACCGCTCCATTGTGCCAGCCGTAGACATCCTAGCCAGAAATGGAAATTCACTCGTATAACTTCCCCACCCCGTAGCCTGCCAGCCACGGTCCCCATAGCCTGGCCCCAACTTGCCTCTCCACCCTTATCTCTCCCGGCTCGCCCTTCAGCCAGTCTGCACTCCTAATCTCAGAGACGATCCCTCCTGCATTCTTGAACACCTAGTACACCTGCTCCCTTCCCCAGGCTTGTCCGCGCTCCATCCATCCCAAGGAGCTGAGTTCCAACCACACAGCTCACTTCCTCTGAGTCTTTCCTAAGCAGCCTCTCCTCAGGCCTTTAGAGTACATGACACCTCTCCCATCCATCTCACGCATCATCGCAAGGATGTGAATAAGAGGTGGCGGCTATCTTTACTAAGGCCGTACTTCATGCCAGGCCCTCCACAGCATTATCACATTGAGTCCTCACAACAACCCTCTGAGTTGAACACCATTGTTTCCATTTGACAGATGAGGAAACAGAGGCTTGGAGAGGTGCCCAATGTCACACAGCTAGAAGCTGGAACCCAGGACTCCACAGCCAGGGCTTCTGATCTCTAGGTGCCAACCCCGCCTCCCACCAGCACAGGCTGCCTCACTTTGTTAGCTCCTGCCGGTGGAGTTGGGGGTTCTGCTGTTCCTGGGTAGGCATTAGGTCTCTGAGGGCTTGAACCATTTCATTCATTTTTTTCATTCAACAGAAGTTTGTCGGGCACCTTCTACCACATTGCCAGGATCTAGCCCTTATCTTGGACATTAGAAATACAGGCATGAAAAAGCCACAGTCTCTGCTCTCAATGTGCCCCCGTCTGTTTGGAAGACAGACTCACAAAGAGACAAATGACTCAACAACTCAGGATGGGTGATGTGCAGGGCTAGCAAGCCTAGGAGAGGGAGCTTCTGGCCAACTTCACCTAAAAATTGGAAAATGTGACAAATGTGCTGTGTTTGGTGCCCTGGGCGCCTGGTACAGACTACCTTGCATACAGCAGGCACTCTCAGTTGGTGGCGGTGGCCAAGTGAGCGGACAGTGTCAGTGAAAGCCCCAGAATATCCATCTAGCTGATGTGTTCAATTGGCCATCTGGGGTGCTTTTAGTTTCAACAGATACTTATAACAATGGAAATGATGTGTAGTGCATGACAATGAAGCCCTTAGATGACTAGAGCTCCTGGCAGGCAGAAGTGGTGGTTAATACATCTAGGTGACCCCTGCAGAGCCTAGCACTGTAGCTCATGCCAAGAGGAACCCAATCAGTATTGCTGATTAATGACAGAACCTTCTGCTGTCTAGGGACACGCAGCCTCGGACAGTCATGCAGGACATGCTAGACAGAGTGTCCTAGGTTTTCTTAGTCTGTCTTTCATTCCTCATCTCCCTGTCTGCTAAAAATACAGAGAACCTGCATTTCCTCCCTCCTTGAGTCCAAAGGGCCAGAATGCTTAAACCTGACCAGAAACTCTTGAGAAGTTGCAGCAGTCAAACGAGGAAAAATTTCACCTCTGGATCATCTGTTTTCCATTCCTCACCCAAAGCAAGTGTCCAGAGTACACACTGAAGCAATCAGCAGGGGCCCAGACCCTATGGAACAAGGTCATGAGCTTTCCCTCCAGCTCCAAACCCTCACCCTACCTCCCTCTGACCTCCTGGAGTCCTGAGCCAGAGCCCCTGCCAGGCAGATGGCCCAGTGGATAGAAAAGTGTTTCGGTTGCTGGTGGCCACCCCTTTGCCGACTTCTTCCTCTGGGTCATTTTCCCAGGCTCTCTACAGGGTACTCCTGAGCTCATCCCAGCAAAGGGGGCAGGTCTGGGGTGGTTTGGGCAAAAGCTCTCAGGAAGGAGTTAGGGCTTTAGGCCCCAATATCCTGCCCCCTGGGCTGCTTCCACCAGGACTCTGCCCCCTGAGTAGGCTATAGTTGATTTCAAGGCTCTCATCCCAGGGCAGACAGTAATCGGTCACCCAGCAGGGGCAGGGGGAGAGAGCCTGGTTGCTGGACTGGGGTCTCCTCCAGGCCTTCCTCTCACTCCACCCTGCAACGTGGCCAGGACCCCAGGAGGTAGAGGCTTCATCCCAATCACCCAGGCCTCCTGTCTCAAGGACCAGGCCAGTTCTTGGTACCCACTGATGCAATCCTGCCTAGGCTGTGTGCTCTGGTCCCTCCAGCCAAAGGACCACCAACCCGAGAGTGGAGTTCTCTCTGCCACTAGCTTCTCTTTATGCGTCTCTGTTCCAGGGTTTCTGTCCCCAAGGGAGCAGGGCCTCCCAAGTGACTTCAGGGTACCCAAGTCCTTTATCACACCTGGAGCGCTGGAGTTGGGGTCACCGTGGGCACTTTTGGCGCCCAGTCAAGAGCTCTCCACCTCCCTTCCTGTGGACCATCAAAAAGTCAGAGTTCCTCACCCAACCTGGTCCTTCCACGCATGCGCCTATCACTGTCCAAAGTCATGCCTCGATTTCCCTGTTCCACAGGGGACTCCTTTATCCGTGAGCCCTATCCAGTCCCTTCCTGCGTCCCAGACTTGCCCTTCTGCCTCCTCTTCTCCTCCCGTGTATATCCCAGCTCCTCTCCTGGCCACCGCTGTGGACTTCAGGTAGCCTCCCAAGTACAAACCCCCAGCCCGTCGGTGGGCTCACCTCCGCCGTTCTTGTAGCAGAGATAGGGGAAGCGCCACACGTTGGCCAGGTCTACGGCGAAGCCGACCACCGACAGCAGAAAGTCGATTTTCTTGCCCCAGGTCTCCCGGGGCTGCTCGTCGCTGTCGCGGGATGCCAGGAGGCACTGGACGCCGTTGCGCTCTTTCACCACCAAGAGTTCTGCAGCTTTGCGCTTCCGCTGGGGCTGCTCCGACCCCGGGCCCGCCCCGCTGTTCTCAGGCTGCACCTGTGGGTTCATCCGCGCCAGAAGCATGGGTGCGGCTGGCGAGAGGGGAGTCGGCGATACTGGGAGTACGCCGAGGCTCTGCTGGAATCAAAGGAAAAGATGCGGTCACTGGGCCCTTCCACCCTGCCTGCGCCTCCCGAGGCTTCCCGGGAGCGCCGGGATACTGTGGTCGGCGCGCGCTGAGCGGACGCAAGGTTCCTAGAAAAGGGCGCGCGTCTGTTGGAAAAATTTGGAAGCAGAGGTAGTGGGGCGCCCGACTGGGACGGCACTTCGAGGTGGAGACCACCCCTGCCGCCCTAGGGATCCTGCTAGACACCCCGCAGCTCTTCCCTCATTCACCCGCTCTCTCTTGTCCCCAAACGGCGGAGTTTGGACACGTCCAGGCAGAGGTTTCCCAGGGCGGTGACCCGGCCGGGTGCAGCTGGCTACCCCCTACCCTCGGCTCGGGTCTGAGCCACGTCCGAGAGCCCCAGGGGTCTCCCCGGACACTTATTACCTCTGCACTTCAAACTCGCTGGCACCCTACCTCTGCGCATCCCAACCTGGGCCTCCCCGGCACACCTAGCTCGGTTCCGCGCGCAGGGCGCACTCACGTGTTCGGCGGCGACGGGATCCCGGCTGCCGTGCGCCCTGCCTTGCCTGCTCCGGACCCGCCTCGCCTCGCCTCGCCTCGCCTCGCCTCGCCAGGCTGTGGGGCGCGGGCTGGGGCTGGTCTCCGCCGCGTGGCGCTCGGGCGCGGCCTGAGGAGCGCTGAAAGTGCGGGGCGGCCGGCGGGGCGCAGGCTGGCTGGTTCTGACCGAGCCGGGCGGGGGCCGGGCTGGTAATGTAGCCTGCGCCCCAGGTAACGCGCCGATTGCATTAACCCAGCGCCGGGCCCGCTCTGTCTGGAGCCTGTTAGCGCTAATGGAGACTGACAGCGCGGCCGGGGATGGGCAGGGGCGGGAGCGCGGCGCGGGCTCGGGGGACGGCGGGAGTCCCGCTCCCGGCGACTCACGGGACCCGGGCGCCCATTCCCGATGCAGCACGCACTGGGACACCAGACTCAGCTCCTGGGGGCACCAGGCTCTGACCTCTGACTACGGGAAGAGAGCGAGACTCTCAGAAATAGTATCTGAGTCGCGGGGACGGGGAAAAGACTGGGGAGATCAACGACGGTTCAGTACCAGCTCTGTCATCCGCCGCAGGCCCTTAAACCACCTGGCCAGAGTTTCTCCCACAACAAAATGGGAATGTTCTGTTCAGTGCCTAGGAAGGCACACTGAGGGCCTGCAGGCCATTGGGTGGGTTTTGTTTAGCTGGCTCGAATTGAAAGATCACAACTGGGCACTTACTCCTTCGTCTGTTTGTTATGGGCAGGCTAGCAAGGGATTTGAGGTTGTGACCCCTGTTGTATGAGGCTTAGAGTCGCTATTCATTCATTTATTCACCCATTCATGCACCCCTTTGCTCACGTGTTCCTACATATGCCTTTTATGTGCCAGGCACTGTTCTAGGCTCTTGAGACACATTAGTGGACAACTCAGTCAAAAATCCCTTGAAAAAAAAAAAATCCCTGACACGATGGTGTTTACAATCTGTCATGGGGAGTCAGGGGAAAACAAGAAACATAACAAGTAAACCCATTATTATATAGTATATCAGAAGGTGATCTGTACTATGAGAGGATAGGGAGTGCTGTGGGGGGGGAGGGTGCAGTTGCAGTGTGACCAGGGAACTTGAGAAGGCGAGTTTAAACAAGTAAAGGAGTGAGCCATTTGGACCTGATATTCGTTCATTCGTTTACCTGTTGGTTAATTTACTCGTTCATCAGTAGATGCTGATCACCTGCTATATGCCTGAAGCGTGCTGGCTGGTGGAGCTATGGAGATAGTCCCTGGCTTTAAGGAGCTCTCAGTCCAGTGTGTAAAGAGTTGATCACAAATCAGCGTGGTCAGAATTAGTTGTGACCACAAGGGTGTGGAAATTGGGCGCAGCTGAATTAGCGAGTAAGGGGTGGGGTGGTGATCCAAGAAGGCCTCACAGGGGTGACAACTCTTAAGCAGGATAGGTAGGAGTTTGAATAAGCCCAGGCACACCGACCTTTCTTTTGTTTAAACATTCCAAGCTCAAACCCACCTCAGGACCTTTACACTTGCTGTTTCCTCTGCCTGAGTTGTTCAGGTCTCAGTTCAGTGGTCCCTTCCTGACCACTCAAATTTAAAGTGTATGCCCACTCTCTATCACATCACCCTATCATCCTGTTTTATTCCTTTCATTACATCACTATCCAAATTTTAAAATTTGTTTATCTATTATATGTCTCCTCTTGGTGGCTTATGAGCTCCATGAGGGCAGGGATCTTGGCTGTCCTATACACTACCATATTCCTAATATCTGAATGAATTAATGGTGGTGCATGAGGGTGTTTAGAGCATTTTCATCAGGGTGACCAGCATGACAGATGTCCTCTGTGAAGGATGCAGAGAGAAGAGAAAGGGAAAAATAGTGGGGTGGTGGGTCAGCCTTGGCCTTCTGGAGGCTGATGGTCAGAGAAAGGAGGAGGTTTCAGGAGGAAAGCCTGGAACCACACCCATCAAGGACGTTCATCTCCTCTGACCCGTGGACAATTTTGATAAGCCTGTGAGGAAAGCAGGAATGGAATCATCTTTCCGATCTGGGGGTCAGGAAACTGTGGCTGTGAAGTCTCACAGGTTGGAAGTGACAGAGTTGAAATGAGAACCCAGGTCTCCTGGCTCCCAGCCTGTGTCTCCTCCACCAGCTTATGGATGGAGACACGCAGAATCTCTCTGGGAGTCATCTTCCCCTCCTCTCTTCTACCCCATGTCCCATCCAACTGGTCCTGAGAATCCCACCTTTAAGTCTGCTACGAAGCCTCATTCCCACTGCTGCAGCATCCCCACAGAGGGTCCCCACCCATCGCCTTCCACTGCAGCAGCCTCCTCGCTGGTTACCCTGTGTCGGGTATCTTTCCAGCCACATGATATTCACCAGCTGCCAGAGCCTTTTCTAAAACTCATCTGATCACCTCACTCTTCTGCATAAAACTCCTCTGAGAGACAACACATCAACGTGATTTAATTAACCCTGAATTTGAGGTAATTTTATTTTCTTCTTTATACTTCTCTTTATCTGACAACTTTTCTACAATGAGCATTTGATACTTATGCAATCAGAAAAAAGATAATTTCTTAAAATCTTCCAATCTTTCCGAGATAATATCAAAACACCTTCAGCTGTACAGACAAGATTCTGCCTGCCTATTTAACCACATCTCTTGCTATTCCAATTCTCTCCTCATTCTTCTTAAAATTCCTTTACCATCTCCAAATTGTGCTTTATTCTCCAGCAACATGAGAGATACTCAACTATTAATAGTTCCTTGGACACCTTGTGCCTTTTTACACTTGTGGATTTTTAAGTAGGCTGTCCATCTTCCTCTTGTCTACCTGGAGAACTCCTATTCATCCTTTAAAATCTCAGATGTCACCTCCACTGTAAAGCCTTCCCTGATAACCACCTCCCACAATAGAGTAAACTCCCCCTTTATACTGCTTTGTATTTTTGCCTAGTACTTTATCTGTGTGACTTCCCTACTAGGGAAAAGGACAGTACCTGATATATCCTGTTACATAGCTTGCACTCCAGAAATGTGTACACAACAGAACTAAGAGAGATCTCAATTGTTGGCTGGGTTTGGTGTCTTTGGTTGGGGTTTTTTCTGTTGGTTCTTCCAGAAACAGAACCTGAAACAAAGAATTGAATTCAAGAAGTTTATTTAGGAGGGGATACTGGAAGCACTGATAGAGGAGGGGGGAGGTAAGAAAGGGAAGGAACCCAACAGAGGGGACGTTCAAAAGCAGTTACTACCAAATATAAAATCGATAGCTAGTGGGAAGCAGCCACATAGCACAGGGAGATCAGCTCGGTGCTTTGTGACCACCTAGAGGGATGGGATAAGGAGGGTGGAAGGGAGACGCAAGAGGGAGGAGATATGGGGATATATGTATATGTATGGCTGATTCACCTGGTTATAAAGCAGAAACTAACACACCATTTGTAGAGTAATTATACTCCAATAAATATGTTAAAAAAAAAAAAAAGCAGTTATGGCTGTGGGCAGCTGTTGGTCAGTCTTGCTGGGAACTTCTGGGAGACAGCATTGACCATGCCTCGGAGTTGTCCCATCCCTGGGCAAGGAAGCTGGAGTATTTATCCATGAAGGCTGCTCCCTTCAGCCTTCCCTGGAAGGGTGCTAACTTCCCAGCATTCCCAGCCTGTCTGGTGTGTGGGCTGAGCGAGCTCCTGTTGCCAGAAAAAGTCTCCCATCAGAGTCCCAGGTACGGGCAGTAGGAAGCTTGTGGGTCAGGTCTGCATTGGCAGGAATAGTGGATGATGAGTGGTGTTGGTGAGGCAGTGGAAGTGTTCACTACTGAGATGGAGGGAGACACACTCCCATACATGCACATCACTGGAGGGGCCGCCAGCAAGTCCTGAGGGTTCCACTTTGTGGTTTCAGAGACTTCTGGAGGACAGCAGTGAGGATACCAGCCCGCGGCTGTGCTGAAGGGGAAGACATCTCTCTCCATCTCTGGCCCAGACTCCCTGCCCTCAGTTCCAAGAGCCATGGGGCCATGTGGCTTCTCTCTGTGCCCTGCCTCCTGCCCCTCCAGGTGGCCTGAGGGCAAGTGGGTGGGCAGGCAACTGGAACATTATCAGAGCTAACGGGATCCCTGGGGAGGCGTCACTTCCACTTACCACGGCACTTGGTGACACAGGCCATGGGCACAAGGTGATGGCTGGTGCTGTCAGCCCAGCTCTGGCCATCTCCCTGCAGACACCAAGACCCTGACACACAAAGGCTGGTCTGGAGGTTATTTGGAATCCAAGTGGCTCAGTCCTGGAAGTGTCCTGAGGATACTATCAGAACCTGCACCTCTATTGCACTGATGAGGAAAATAAGGCCAGAGAGGAGGAGAGGTTCGCCTGTACATTTCCTCCCTTCCTTCTTTCCTCCTTCGCTCCTTCCTTCCCATCTTCCTTCTCTCTATCTCTCTTTCTTTCTGTTTCTTTTTTTTTCATCTTTTGATCAGGGGCATTAGACTGATGTCCCTGCCACTGACCTGCCCTGCGTCATTGGTCATGGGTATAGGTTAAACTGCATTTACAAATAGCAAAAAAGTGTCCTCAGTAAAAGACCCCTAGGAGCTGAAATCAGTCTCCTTCAGGACACCTCCCACTAAAGTCCCCCAGGTGTCCCTGAGGCTTCCAACCTACCCCGATGGGACTCATCTGGGTTAGAAGAGTCTAAGGACTCTTCTCTACGGAGCTCCTACCCCACCTGGGACTACATCCGGGCACAGGCATTAAAGAGCGTCTATCCATCATTGACGATGGATACAACCATTTACATCCCCTGACTGGATCTAAATACAGACCGACATCTCCACACAGGTAATAAACGGCACCTGGAACTCCCGTGTCCAAGATCGAATTCTTGGTGACCCCTTGCTGACCTGCATGCACACCTGTTCCTCCTCACCTCCCTCATTCCAGGCGATGGCATATTTTTCCTTGTAGATCCTCAGAGGCCAAAAACCTTGGAGTCCTCTTTCTCACGTTCCCACAACCAATCCTACTGCAAACTCTGTTGGCTCCGAATCAGATCCCACCTCCACACCTCCAAGGTCGCCACCCTGTTCCAGGCTATGTCATCCCTCACCTGGATTACTGTGGCAGCCTCTGAATGGCCTCCCTCACTTCTCCCTTTGCCCCCTGAACTTTAAGCTCTACACAGCCACCAGGAAGACCTTTTGGAAGCGAGTTCAGATCCTATTCCTCCCTCTCTCCAATGGCTCCCATCTCATTCAGAATAGAATCTGAAGCCCTTCCACGGGTGAGATGGATGAATGAGTAAACCATCCTTTTGTGGATTTGCCAACACAAGCCTGGCCAAGCCTCGTGACCCTCTATGGGATGGACAGAGGCACTGGCAGGTGGGGTGGCAGAAAAAGCACAAGGTTGGGAGTCAGCACCCTGGGTTCTGACTCCTGCTCTGCTGCTTTCGGGCTTTTTGGTGACAGCCAAGTCCATCAGCAAGATGGGGAGGGACAGTAGGAAGAAGAAAGACAGACAGAAGTTATGTCAGGACTGGAACTGCAGAAGGAGAAAGGAAAGGAGATGTTCGAGGCAAAGGAACTCAGTCTCCTGGGAGGAAAGGAGGACCTCCCTCTTCTGCATGAGCCACCACATACATCCTTTGGCCTGAGGTGGTCACGTGAGTTATGGGGACAGAGGACTCACACCTGGTTTATGTCCTGTTCCAAGGCAGAGGGGGGTTGAGGTCAGCTGACCAGGATGAGCCGTAATCAGGCTGACACAAGGCCTCTGTCCATCATGGGGATGAATATCAGAGCAGGATGGGACCACAGAAACCTTCATGCCCAGGTGTACTCTGTTAGAAGACCAGACACTCCTTAGATAACCCGATGAATGTGGACTCTCCCAGAAATATGCACGCACACATGGTATTTTAAAATTTAGTGTGAAATTTCTCATACATAAGAAAAAGTGTATAAAAATATATGAACAATTTATAGTTTAAGTATCAATAATATGAACATACAAGGACCCACCCTGTTGGATTAAGAAATAGACCATTTCCGATACCCTATGAGCCCCTGTGTGCCCCACTCCAAGGTAACCACTTTCCTGTATTTAGCAACTCATCAATTTCTTTGTTTTTCTTCACAGTATTGTCACCTATGAATCTATTCCTAACAATATATTGTTTAGTTTTATCCTTCTTTGAACTTTATCTAAAAGGAATCATACTACAGATGCTGTTCTGTGACTCCTTTGGCTTGAATACAATACTTTTGAGATTCATCCATGATGATGGAGTTAGCTGTAGTTCACTCATCTTCACTGTTGTATATATTCATTCTATTGTCTGAATTATAACAATTTGTTTATTCATTCAGCTATTGAAGGACATTTGGATTGTTTCTAGTTTTTTAAATATTTTGAACAATGCTGCCTAGAAACTTTTGTACAGACAGCTCCTACGCCCATGTGCAAGTTTCTCTAGGCTCTATACTTAGTGAAGTGCTGGTGTGCAGAGTATGTGTTTGTTCAGCTTTATCAAATAATGTCAAACTATTTTCTAAAGTGGTACCAGCTGAAACTCTAACACTGTTATTTCTTCATTTCCAATTTCTTTACATCCTCGCCAACCCTTGGCATTATCTGGCTTTTTTTTTTTTACCAATCTTTAAGATGTAATTTTGGGAATTCCCTGGTGGACCAGTGGTTAAGACTTCGCACTTTCACTGCAGTGGCCCAGGTTCAATCCCTGGTCAGGGAACGAAGATACTGCAAGCCACACGGCGCAGCCAAAAAACAAAAAAAAAGATGTGATTTTAACATGCATTTCTCTGACTTCCAATGACCTGGACCATCTTTTCACATACGTGTGGGTCATTTGTGTTTCTTTTTTTCTGTGACATGATGACATGTTGTCTGTACAATTTTGTGTTGGCTTGTTTTTTCTTATTGATTCACAGTAGTTCTTAATATACTGGGCCCAAATCTTTGTCACTTACATTGCAAACATCTTGTCTTGGTTGTGTAAGTCTTTTTTCTCTATATGGTGATTTTGATAGAGGTTATTCATTTTAATGTATTTTAATGCAGCAATGCATTAAAATACATTATGTATTTATTTCAGAAACACTTCCCTACCTGATATTTTCCTAAACTATAAATTTTGATAGTTTTTCCCTTCATATTTATATCGTTAATCCACATGGAGTTGATTTTGTGTAGGGTGTGAGGTAGGGATTCCACTTCACTATTTTTCATATGAATCACTGATAAACTGTCGTGGCCCATTCATTAAGCACTTCTATCTTTTCTGCTCTGATTGGCAGAGAATGCTCACTCACCAACCAAGTCTCCTTGTACAGTTGCGTTTGTTTCTGGGCTCTTCATTCTGCCCCATTGGTCGGTTTTCTGTGTCCAAGCAATACCACATTGTCTGAATTAACATTGTTTTCCAGGTACAAATTTTCAGTCATAAGGTGACTAAGTTCTAGGGCTCTAAAGTATGGCATGGTGACTATAGCTAACAACACTATATTGTATATTTGAAATATGCAGAGAGTAGATCTTACATATTTCATCGCACACACACAAAAGGTAACTATGTGAGGTGATGGATGTGTCAATTAACTTAATTATGGTAACCATATCATGTTGTATATGTATATCAAACCATCACGTTGTACACTTTAAATATATACAACTTTTTGTGAATTATACCCCAATAAAGCTGGGAAAACAAACAAACAACTTTGCCACATAATAAGTTTTTCCATCTCATGGGGCAAGACTCTCCAGCTCTTTTTCTTTGGAAGTGTCTTGGCAAACTCTTCTCTGCAAATTTCAGAATCAGCTTGCTGATTTCCATGAAAAATCCCATTGGAATTTCAACTGTGATTACATTGAATCTATAGATCAATTTGGGGAGAATTGACATTTTTTTTACAGTATTCAGTATTCCTATCCAAGATAAGTATTCCTTATCTCTGTGTATTTGTCATTTTTAATGTACACAGCATTTTAAATAGAGGTTTAAGGGACTTGCAGATTCCTGCATGGACTCCATCTCAGAATCCCTGACATGACTGCCCACTAGTCCCTGTGCTCTGTTTTCTTTTCCATCAGGAAACATTCCCCAGTGGTGTCACTAGTCATACATAATACGTACACATACAGCTACCTTCCCACCCCCTCCCCGCTTGTCTCTCTGGCCCTCTGATATCTATTCCTCGGAAACTTACCAAGTTAACCTTTTTCTGCAGTCTGGAGAGGGAGAATGGGTAAAAGCAGGAACTTAGGAGCCATATTGCATGAATTTTAATCTTGTCTCCACACTTACTATCTGTGAAATCTTGGTCAAGTTCTCCTTGTCTCAGTTTCCTCGTCTGTAAAATGGATAAGATGGTGATGCCAAATAGGACTTACCTCATAGAACTGTTGAGAGGATTAAATGAATAAATACATGCAAAGCACTTAGAACAGTGCCCGGTATAGCATATGTGTTACTGCTTCTTGCTGTTGTTTCAAAAATTTTAATGTCTCCACATCTGTGGGAGGCGGGGATCATCTTCAGAATTTTAAGTTAGGTCTATCTGATTTCAAATTCCGAGGCTGGGGGACTTCCCTGGTGGTCCAGTGGTAAAGAATCTGCCTTACAATGCAGGAGATGCGGGTTCCATGCCTGGTCAGGGAACTAAGATCCCACATACTGTGGGGCAACCCGCACACGGCAACTACTGAGCTAGCGCGCCTCATCTAGAGCCCGCCATACTGCAAACGCTCTGGAACCCGCGCACTACAACTACAGAGCCCACACACCTTGGAGCCTGTGCGCCACAACTAGAGAAGAGGAAAAACCCGTGCACCACAACTAGAGAGAAGCCTGCGCACGACAGGGAAGAACTTGCGCGCTGCAACGAAAGATCCCACGTGCCTCAACTAAGACCCAACGCAGCCAAAAGAAAAAAAAAAAAATTCCGAGACTGGGATGAAGTAGCAAATATGGGTTGGTATAACAACTATGAGTGTGGATCTGGAGTTTAAAAACAAAAAGCTGGGTGGGTTCAAAACTTGCTTCACCATTTACCTGCTGAGTGACTTTGGTTTCTGAGCCTCAGGTTTCCCACCTGTAAGATGGGGATAACACAGCTATTAAATAAAACAATCAATGGGAAAGACTTGGTAACACTACAGGAAGGGACTCATTTATCAACGCTCTGTGACGTCAGTTACAGTCATGTCCTTGAAAGTAATCTGCTTCTTCCTAGAATTCTGTTGCCTCTTTGCCACTTTCCCAGTTCACATTAGTCTAGCAGATTGTTCAAAGTGCAGATTCCTGGGCCGGCCCCAGAAATTTAGATTCAGTGGATCTGCATCTGCCTGTCTGTGGCATGTTTAATTCCTGTTTAAAAAAAATATAATTCCAGTATTAGTGATATGTTTCATAAGCACAGTCCCAGTTTGAGAGTGGCTATAGTGATTCACACTGGCTTTGCCCTACCTGAGTGCAGTCTTTCCCGAGCACTGGGGCTTCTTCCATTTGCTCTGGCTACACTTAGCAAAAAACTCGCAACCACTTCCTGGCCGAGCTGTCTTCTCCCTGGGAGGGGTGAACGGGTGCCCTCTAGGGCATGGAAGGAGAAGAGCTGCTTCCTGCTCACTGTCTAAGGGACAGTTGTAGAGGTACCAGGAGCAGCCATAGAACCCCCAGAGCAGGTGTGTGGGATGGGCAAGGGGATGGAGGTGGGAACTGCACCCTCATCAAGGTGATTGTCAGGAGGCCTCAGCCCAAGGAAGCCAAGGGCTGTGGGATCTGCCCCCAGCCTGGGCTGGTCCTGCTCCGCCCTCGTGCCCAGGAACCTGAATCTAATAAGCCACTTAGTGACGGCAGCACAAGCAGTAGCCACACTCTGTGCACCACAGACAGAAAACACCAGCCTGAGGCACGCCCTTACGAAGCCCGTCTCCTCCTCTGCCTGTACCCTTGACCCCCAAGATGAAAGCTGAGTGGTTTTAGGGCAAGGGCAGGGGAACTAGAGAGCAGGGCTCAGGGTAGTGATTTTCTGCCCCTCTTTATGGTAAACACCATCACCCTCCCCTCCTAGTTTCTCGGGAGACCCCTGACACACTGGCCTCCTTTATGTGACAAGCAGGCAGAGTGGCACTCAACTTTCATACTAACTGCTTGGGGCTTCAAATCCTGGCTCTGTTGCTTACTAGTTGTGTCAGCCTGGGCTGATGCGTGCCTCAGTGTTCTATACAATGGTGCTCATCATAGTAGTTATCTCACAGGGTACTCGTAAGGCTTAAATGCATCATGACTGCTAAATGCTTCGTGTTGGGCACATACTAAATTCACAAAAGACATTTGCTATATATTTGGCAGTCTTTCCATTCATTGGTTTTAGGTACCACGCTAAGTATTATTTCATATAATACTCACTATTATTATCCCCATTTTACAGATTAAAGAATTAATGGTATTAACCAATAAAATTTTAAAAAATTTTCCAAAAAGAACAATAATGGTGAAAGTGGTTAAATGCCTTGCCCAGGGTCACATGGGTAGGATGGGACAGAGGGTGGGATTTGAACCTAGAACTAGGCTGGCTCCAGGGCACACGTTCTTAACCATTGTTCTATCCTGGTGGCTCAGGGTCTCCCTCTTTGGTCCCCACCTTCTTCATCCTCCTCACCTTCTCACCTTCCCCCTTCCCCACTCAAGCTTCCCATTCTCAGCAGGGCTCCTCTCGCTTTTTGCCTGGGAACCCGGAGTCTGTGGCTGATGCAGTTCTGAACCCCAGCATTGTCTGTTTGCAGCCACCATCTTCTCTGGCCCTTTCTCCTCAGAGCTGGAGTCCTTCCCTCTCCAAGGCTTACCTCCTCTCCACTCCAGTCCCTTATGTCCCCCCACCTCTGGGACCTGCCCCAACACCATCCTGTTTCTCTTCTACTTCTCTTCTCTCCTCCCCTTCCCTCTGTCCTACCCAGATCTTCTCCACCTGATGGCATCCCCCCTCCTTAGAGCTGTATCACGCTCCTTTCCCTTCCTCCCAGGTAACTCGAAGGAGAACCCCCCACTCACAGCTTCCGTGCCTCACCCCCAACTCCCAGGGTCACACAGAACAAGCGCTCAGACTCTGACTCGTGACATGTGGTCCAGGGCTCTTCCCACATGCCACATCTTCTCTGTGGAGCATTTATCAGACTAGGTAGTCTGGGCACACCCTGAAGGGATGAAACAAGGGACCGGGAAGCTGAGATGAGGAGGCTGGCAAGACTTTGAGGTCTTGGTGGAGGAGGGTCCAGGCTGGGCAGAATTCTGGGTGACAGAGTTGAACACAGGTCATCATTAGGTCATCCCTGCTTATTCCAGGGGACAAAGAAATGCACATACTAACCCTCCAATGCACTGCTTTCCTTGTGAGGAGACCAGGTAGCCAGTTCATACTGCCCAGGCATAGATGGGGGCTGTTGAGTTGAAGTCAGTGCAGACACTCGGACACCCCCGCAAATATACTGCATATTTCTGCTTGCGTGTGTGCCGGGGAGTATGAGGAGAGGGGGTGGTAAAGGGGCTTGTGGCCTTAGGAGACTGAGGGACAGACCTGCTGTCCTCATGGGGGCACATGCAGTCAGAGAGGGGAGGTGGCAGTTATACTCTCTGTGACCCAAGAGCAGGATCAAAGCCCATAAACACACACTGCAGGGAGTCAGCCCCCAGCTCCCCGGAGCACAGGAGGGGGCTTAAAGAGCTGTACCGGGGTGGACGAGGCCCCCCTCCCAGGCATGAGGGCCTGGCTCCCAGAGGCGTCCAGGCTGAGCCCCAGCGTGAGAACAAATCACATGGTGGGGATTGTTTGCCTGACAGTTTTCCAGGCACTCATGAGGCCTGGGAAGGGGGTCGCAGGAGGAAGGGGGCTCTTCCTCAAGGCTTTCCCAATTTTGCCAATCATTGCTAATCATTTTACTAATAATAATCCCTCCACTTTTGCCTCCCTGTCTCCCAGCCCACTCCTAACAAGACCTACTCCACTCCCCAAACCACTTAGAAGGCAGGACAGCCAGGGCTTAGAGGGACCTCACTACCCTTTCCTGAAGTAGGGCAGCACAATGGGTTGTGAGATGTTGATGATTTAGGCCCATGCAGCCCCTGCTTTAAATGGCTTTGCCTCATATAGGAAGAAAGTGTGACCCCCTTCCCACTGTAATAGAGAAGAACAAATCTGACTCCATATTAGATCTGTTTCTTCTGTTTTAACCTTTGTATTCTATTGCTTTTGCTTCCAGTTAAGAATGTTGCCTATAGCCTGAAATATACAGCACAGCCCATTCTCAAGGCCGTGACCTTTAAGGGTATAATACTTTCCCATTCATATAGAGATAAAAAGTTGCAGAACAGAGAGAATAACATTTTCTTCCTTGGAGGTTTACAGGAACATCCTGACCTGACCTACATGGACAGCTACAAGAACAAACGATTCTGACACCAAGAAGTTTGCAAGAACAAGCCACACTCCTCCCTCACCTTGTCTTTAAAAATGCTTTGCTGAAACCCTTCGAGGAGTTTGGGGTCTTTTCAGGCATGAGCCACCTGTTCTCCTTGCATGGCCCTGCAATAAACCTTTCTCTGATCCAAACTCCAACATTTCATTTGGTAACACCATGTCCTTTTAACCCTGACTATTGAAGTAGCACCTCTCTCTCCTTCACTGATCCCCATTTCAACAGAGGGAAGCCGGGCTCAGGATCAGACCCTTCTAGCCCAAACAGTGTCAAAGTACAATTGAATAACAGCGTTTCATCTCATTGAATATCTATTGTTACGCTTACCATCTATTTATAGCATGTGGTAGTGGTTTTTGATTTCTGATATTATATAAAGTTTCTTTCATTATTTATTACTTAATGATTTTAAACTTATGACATATCTCAGACTTACATAAAATTATAGACACTCCTATAACAAACAACTAACTAACTTAAGAAATAAAAATATTAGAAATATGGTCAAAGTTCCTGAGTCTCTTTCCCAATTGTATTCCTCTCCCTCCCACCTGCCCTGGCCTGCCGCCATCCTTATATAATGTTGATTATTCCCAAGCATGTATCTATGTTTTCACTAGACGGATGATAGATTGATATGTAGATGGATGGATGGATGGATAAAGACAGAGATATAGGGATATATAACTAAAATTGTATGTGTATACTCCTAAAATTATCTTACATATATGTGTGTGTGTCTATGAGGCTTAACACACACAGAAAAATACAGAAAAGTGCAATAATTACTAGTGCACTTTTTACATAATGAATATACTTAAAAAAAAATGACCAGCACCCCAGAATTCCCCTTTGTACCCCCTCTCCGTCACCATCTCCTCCCTCCTCCCCTCTAATGTCATGGACTAGTTTTGCCTGTCTAAACAACAGAAAGTATCGTTTTGCTTTTTTTTTTTTAGTTTCTGCTTTTTAGCAAAGTGAATCAGCTATACATATACATATATCCCCATATCTCCTCCCTCTTGCGTCTCCCTCTCACCCTCCCTATCCCACCCCTCTAGGTGGTCACGTAGCACCGAGCTGATCTCCCTGTGCTACGTGGCTGCTTCCCACTAGCTATCTATTTTACATTTGGTAGTGTATATATGTCCATGCCACTCTCTCACTTTGTCCCAGCTTACACTTCCCACTCCCTGTGTCCTCAAGTCCATTCTCTACATCTGCATCTTTATTCCTGTCCTGCCCCTAGGTTCTTCAGAACCATTTTTTTTTTTTTTGTTAGCTGATTTTCCATGAATGGTTGCTAATATAGGTTCTAGCTCAAGAACAAACATTTTAGAACCAATTATATCTTTTTTTTTCTTTTTCTTTTTAGATTCCACATATATGTGTTAGCATACGGTATTTGTTTTTCTCTTTCTGACTTACTTCACTCTGTATGACAGACTCTAGGTCCATCCACCTCACTACAAATAACTTTGTAGCTTTTTATGGCTGACTAATATTGCATTGTATATATGTGCCACATCTTCTTTAACCATTCATCTGTCGATGGACACTTAGGTTGCATCCATGTCCTGGCTATTGTAAATGGAGCTGCAGTGAACATTGTGGTACATGACTCTTTTTTTTTTTTTTTTTTCGGTACGCGGGCCTCTCACTGTTGTGGCCTCTCCCGTTGCGGAGCACAGGCTCCGGACGTGCAGGCTCAGCGGCCATGGCTCACGGTCCCAGCCGCTCCGTGGGATCCTCCCGGACCGGGGCACGAACCCGTGTCCCCTGTATCGGCAGGCGGACTCTCAACCACTGCGCCACCAGGGAAGCCCCACATGACTCTTTTTGAATTATGGTTTTCTCAGGGTATATGTCCAGTAGTGGGATTGCTGGGTCGTATGGTAGTTCTATTTTTAGTTTTTTAAGGAACCTCCATACTGTTCTCCATATGGCTGTATCAATTTATATTCCCACCAACAGTGCAAGAGGGTTCCCTTTTCTCCACACCCTCTCCAACATTTATTGTTTCTAGATTTTTTGATGATGGCCATTCTGGCTGGTGTGAGGTGATACCTCATTATAGTTTTGATTTGCATTTATCTAATAATTAGTGATGTTGAGCATCCTTTCATGTGTTTGTTGGCAATCTGTATACCTTCTTTGGAGAAATGTCTATTTAGCTCTTCTGCCCATTTTGGGATTGGGTTGTTTTTTTGATACTGAGCTGTATGAGCTGCTTGTAAATTTTGGAGATTAATCCTTTGTCAGTTGCTTCATTTGCAAATATTTTCTCCCATTCTGAGGGTTGTCTTTTTGTCTTGTTTATGGTTTCCTTTGCTGTGCAAAAGCTTTTAAGTTTCATTAGGTCCCATTTGTTTATTTTTATTTCCATTGCTCTAGGAGGTGGGTCAAAAAGGATCTTGCTGTAATTTATGTCAAAGAGTGTTCTATGTTTTCCTCTAAGAGTTTGATAATGTCTGGCCTTACATTTAGGTCTTTAATCCATTTTGAGTTTATTTTTGTGTATGGTGTTAGGGAGTGTTCTAATTTCATTCTTTTACATGTAGCTGTCCAGTTTTCCCAGCACCACTTATTGAAGAGGCTGTCTTTTCTCCATTGTATATTCTTGCCTCCTTTATCAACGATAAGGTGACCATATGTGCATGGGTTTATCGCTTGGCTTTCTATCCTGTTCCATTGATCTATATTTCTGTTTTTGTGCCAGTACCATACTGTCTTGATTACTGTAGCTTTGTAGTATAGTCTAAAGTCTGGGAGCCTGATTCTTCCAGCTCCGCTTTTCTTTCTCAAGATTGCTTTTGCTATTCGGGCCTTTTGTGTTTCCATACAAATTGTGAATTTTTTTGTTCTATTTCTGTGAAAAATGCAAGTGGTAGTTTGATAGGGATTTCATTGAATCTGGAGATTGCTTTGGGTAGTAGAGTCATTTTCACAATGTTAATTCTTCCAATCCAAGAACATGGTATATCTCTCCATCTGTTTGTATCTTCCTTAATTTCTTTCATCAGTGTCTTATAGTTTTCTGCATACAGGTCTTTGTCTCCTTAGGTAGGTTTATTCCTAGGTATTTTATTCTTTTTGTTGCAGTGGTAAATGGGAGTGTTTCCTTAATTTCTCTTTCAGATTTTTCATCATTAGTGTTTAGGAATGCAAGAGATTTCTGTGCATGAATTTTGTATCCTGCTACTTTACCAAATTCATTGATCAACTCTAGTAGTTTTCTGGTAGCATCTTTAGGATTCTCTATGTATAGTATCATGTCATCGGCAAAGAGTGACAGCTTTACTTCTTCTTTTCCCATTTGGATTCCTTTTATTTCTTTTTCTTCTCTGATTGCTGTGGCTAAAACTTCCAAAACTATGTTGAATAATAGTGGTGAGAGTGGGCAACCTTGTCTTGTTCCTGATCTTAGAGGAAATGGTTTCAGTTTTTCACCATTGAGAACGATGTTGGCTGTGGGTTTGTCATATATGGCCTTTATTATGTTGAGGTAAGTTCCCTCTATGCCTACTTTCTGGAGGGTTTTTTACCATAAATGGGTCTTGAATTTTATCGAAAGCTTTTTCTGCATCTTTTGAGATGATCATATGGTTTTTCTCCTTCATTTTATTAGTATGGTTTATCACATTGTTTGATTTGTATATATTGAAGAATCCTTGCATTCCTGGGATAAACCCCATTTGATCATGGTGTATGATGCTTTTAATGTGCTGTTGGATTCTGTTTGCTAGTATTTAGTTTTGCATGTTTAACATTTATACAAATGGCATCATTCTGCATGAATCTTTCTACAAATGTTCTTGAGATTTTTTCTTATTGATACTTGAGCTTCCTTTATAAAACAAATGTATTTAATTTAGAAGAGTGAGTTGACTTAAAGGAAAACATCAAGGGCACACAAGGATGAGTTGAACTTGGACTGCCAGAGGAACAATGGCTCTAACTCCACTGCCTTCCCCTCTTACAGATGTGAAAACTGAGGTCCGAGAGAGTAAAAGTCATACCCTCAGGTTACTCTGCAAGTTCGGGATACAACTGCGATGAGGGCCCCAGCTCCAAATGCTAGAGGCCAGAGATCTTTTCTACTGTGTCATGTTGGCAAGAACTGTCTCCCTCACCCCACCCCATGGCAACAGATACCAACACTATTTTCTAGCCAGGGTTAGTTCTTAACCTTGAACCGCAGAAAGTAAACTGTTTTTGTGAGTTCATTGTTTGAGAATTAAGCCTGGGATTGGGCTGTGTCATGTGGGGGGAACAAGACAGCTGTCCAGCCTTCAAAGTTATGACAAGGCTTCCACTTGGCAGCCCACCTCGGTGACCTATATTTTAATATGTGCTATTAGATTATTGCTAATGAGACATCTTAGGGATAAAAGAATTATGCTCGCTGCCCGGGCTGTGGTAAAAGTACAATTGAATTAAGGGCTGAAATCGTTTAGGACTCTGCTAGACAACCTGTCCCCCAGGCTGGGCCTGAATGGAGATATTAAGCTTTGGAAATTACACAGGAAAAATAAGTATAATTGATCTAAGGTAACTTCACTCGTCTAAATTAAATAACGTGATTGTCACAGGCAGAAAGGATGGGGATGAGGAGCCGGACAGAAAAGGCTCACTATCTACAAACAAAGTTATAAGTAAGAGCCGTAGGGAACTGACTTTCCCCTGAAGAGCTGAGCACCCTCCCGATGGCTCCGAGTGTCCACTTGGGCATCAGCGGGACATGGATTTAGTCTGGGCATCATAGAATAATCTGTGGTGTGGCAGGGACTCAGACCACCGTCTTTACCATCTCCTACCTAACACCTGAGCACTTCTTGCTCTCCTCGGCCTCCAGTGTGGGAAGCTCCTGCCTGCTCCAGCCCCCTAGTCAAGCTGTCCAGTGTCTGCGCTCTCGGTTAAAAGAGATTTCTCTGCTGGTGGCCAGCCAGCTGTTTTTGTGTAGCATGTGTCCAGCCACATGAGTCCTGCCCTCTGGAACACCAAAGGTTGGTGCAATGCCACCTCCCTGGAACAAGGTCCCACCCCCTCCTGAGCCACCTTCATCATAGCTCAGTTGTGTGTGCAGTGCCCACCTGAGGCCAGGTCTTGAGCGACATACTTCATTTGCATAACTTCAGAAGACCTGGGCCCCGTCTCCAAGGACCTCATGGGCTGAAGGAGGGAAATAAATTATATTCCTTGCTCTGACCTAAATATTTGCATTCCACCAACTCTTTCATTGATTCTAGGTTATTTGAGGGCAAGGCTGGTCCTGATGCTGTTTATGCAATGGCAGATGCTACCATCACACGTCTGCCAGGCAGGGCCGATCCTGCCCACCTGTGAGGGCAGAGACTTCTCCCCTCCTCCATCCACTCCATCCAACCATTGCGCCCCACTGGCAGCTCCCTTTACCTCCCCAGCTCCTGTCTGTCCTCCCCTGGACCACAGAGCTGGGTGCCTGGAAGGTGAGACTGAGGGCTCCCCACCCCCAATCTGCCCCCCAATATTGCTGCTTATAATGCATTAAAACCCACAGTTAATCCTTTTGTTTTAGCTACTACCCTCTTCAAGCTAGACACCAACTAGTATATGTAGATATAAGAGGCTTCCTTTATCCTTTCTCTTTTTCTTCTCCCGTTCTTCCTCCCTCCCTCTCTCCTTCCTTCCCACAAGTATTTCTTGAGAAACTATTACACATCAGGAACGGTTCTATGAGCCAGGATTGTAATAATAAAGAAAACAGATGAGGTCCCTCTTAAACTCAAGCAGGGGGAAGACTAGAAAGAAATAAACAAGCAACTAAATCAGCTATCAACAGATACTGACAAAGCCTTGCAGACAATACCAGAGCAGTGGGTTAACTCAGAAAACCTGGGAAGGGCCCTTTAGTTGGGTGCTCGGGAACGCCTTCTCCAAGGCCTCCCCAATGAGACCAAAAGGTGAGAGGGACCTAGTTCGGCAGGGAGCAGGGAGGGATGCCTCAGGTAGACGAAGCACCGTGTGGGTTGGAGGGAGCTAGCAGCAAGGGGCAGTGCCTCCCAGGGGTGTGGCCAAGGGCAAGGGAGAGGAAGTGGAGAGGTGGGCGGTGGCCTAATTTTAATCTGCTTCTTGGCCACCCTGAAGAGGATGGCATTTACTCAATGCAGTGAGAAAGCCACTGAGGCCTTTATACAGTGAGCAGCACAATCAAAATTGTATTGAAAGGGTCTGTCCAACACTGTGTGCAGACTGGCGGGCAGGGGTGGGGCAGAGGCCTGGTCAGGAGGTCCTGGAGTCACCGGAAGAGAAGAGGGGGCAGTGAGGAAGGGGGGCTGAGGCCTTCCTCACAGGCAGGAGAAGGAGGACAGCAGGCGCAAAGGGTGGTTTTAACGACGAGTCTAAATCACACCCCAAAAGAACAGTCTGGGGACATTTTCTGATCTTGAAAAAAAGGTAAGGAAATACTGAAAGAGTAAATGGACCTGCTCTCTCTAGTTCCTTACACACGTGACCGCCCTGGCTCAGAAAACTGCCTAACCTTCCCAGTCCTGCTGGGAACCCTGCTGGGCCTCTCTGTGTCTTTCAAAGTGGGCCAAACAGGTTCCATGCCCCTGAACCACCCAGGGATGGGCCTGCTCTCTGGGTGGGTCTGTGAACAGGGCAGAACACAGAGCCTGGTGGTACTTAAGAACATCCCCAAACCTCACCCTGTCAACAAAAACGTGACTTTTAGTGCGTGGGACAGGAGAAATCTCTATTTCTCAAAAGCCAGTTATTGAGTTGGAGAGACTCCCATATTAATCTCCAGAGATGATGTTTTTTAACGCAGAAGCGTGAGCTCTATCTTTAGTGCTGTGAACTTCTTTTCTATTAATTTAGGAGAGAACACGAAGCGGCTCCTGCACATCTCAATCTTCCCTGTTGCACTTGGTACAGGCACCGTTCTTTGGGCCTCCGCTTTCCCTTCTGTACGACGCATGCAGTGTTTCCCAACGTCTAGTCTACTTCTGTTCTGATGTTCTGCGTCCTTACTGAGGGGGAGTGATGAAATGGACTGATCAACACTATAACTGGACGTGAAGGAGATCACTTGCGTAAATGGTGAGCGCCTGGTCTTGTTGGGTCCTGGGGTGGGTGTGAGGGCTGCTATTGACCGGGAAGGAATCCAGTGATAGGCGAAGGCCAGAGCAGGACGTCTGGCTGCCGTGAAGGACTCCCCTAGCAGGGTGTAATTAACTTTTCCTGACTTCTCCTGTTGCGTTGGTCACCAGGGGTCTCTGGAAAGCCTTCATTACTCTCCAAGTGTCGATTTTCTTTTTTCCATTTCTTATTTTTTCCTGTTACCTTCAGACTTGGAAATTATCTCAGTGACTCAGCCATTTGACTTCTTATTAATTCCAGGATTCCATGTCCTATCTGCCCATTTTCCTTCCTGTTTCTCAGAAGCCTGGCTTGTACTTTAGTTCTTCCCGGCAGCCACAAATTAAGGCACTGTAAGTGACTCCCTGCTACCTTCGCCTCGAAAGTATCGCGGTCCAGGGTCACTTTCCACTCCTCATAGTTCCTGTGCTGAGAGTTCTAAGTCCCATTTCTAGAGTGGAAAGAGAATTCTGAAGTTTCTGCATATCTTCTAAAACAAAACAAAATCAAATCCCAACCAAACAAAAAACAAGACCCCAAATAAAGCAGGTCAATTGAACTGTGACTAGTAAGATAAATCACAGAATTTCTAGGATGGATGGAACTCAAGAGTCTGTCCAAAGTGATGCTTCTCTCCACCATATAATCTCCAAACGGTGGGCACTGAACGTGTGCTTGGATGCCTCCCACGACGGAGTGCTCATTTCTTCCAAAGGCAAGCGACTCCACCTTTAGACCTCTGATTGCTAGGGAGTTGTTTCCCTATAACTTGCACCTGCTGGCCCTGGGTTTAACTCTTGGATCCTCACAAAAGAAGCTACTTCCCTCCAACTGTAACAACCGGCGGGTATTTGAGGACAGGGATAACTACTCCCTCTCCCTCCCTTTCACCACGCCCTCGCACCTTGGGTTTTCTCTTCTCTGGGCCAGGCATCCAGCCCCAATGCCTTTAAGTGTGTCTTAAGAGACTGATTCCAAATCATAGCTTCTGGAATTGCCTCTGGAATTCAGCAGCTGCTAGGGACATCAACGCTAATTGCTTAAGAGGCCACACGACACATTTCTTCCCCTCCCTGCCCTTGACTTTCTCAGGTTTCCTTGATCTGGTTTGTAATGATCGCATCCCAGTGAAATGCAAACGTTCACACTGTTTCACTGCGCCAGAGAGACCTGCCCATTCTCCGCACCAGAGAAGGCCATAACCCTTTGTGATCACTTAGGAAGGTGCCTAAGGGCCACTAAAGCAGCTGTGGCCACGCACAGCCAGATGTCAGGGTGGATGGTGGAAGGAGTTAACCTCTGTTACAGAGCATCACCAACCAGTGCCTTTATGGGCCCACCTTGAGGTCCCAGTGTTTTACTTGGCCCACCCAGTGCTTTACAGATCAGGAAATTTCACATAAAAATCTAGGTCTCTGCAGAGAAAACAAACTTATTGTTATCAAAGGGGAAGGGATGTGGGGGGAGGGATAAATTGGAAGTATGGGATTGATAAGAGGCACACTACCATATATAAAATAGATATACAACAAAGATTTACTGTATAGCACAGGAACTATATTCAGCATCTTGTAATTCACTATAATGGAAAAGAATAGAAAAAAAATTCGGATAACTGAATCACTTTGCTGTACACCTGAAACTAACACAATATTGTAAATAAACTATACTTCAATTAAGAAAAAAATCTAGGTCTCTGGCTTCCCATAAAGCTTGGGGAGTTATGTCTGGCCACCCTGAGTTTTGGAGAGGGCAGGAGCTCTCCAGATCACTCCAGACCCCTTATTTCTTGACAGCCGTACTCACTTCCCTCTCTGCCGAGCCTCCGTGGCTTTTGAGTTTGCAACCACGGTCCTCGGCCCTTCCACTTCTTTGTCACCAGTGTTGCCCCCGCGATGTGGTGCTGCCTGGGAAAGAGTTATCGCTTTGCCTCTACACGGGGCTTTCCATGTGCACTGACCTCCCCAGCCATCGCTGGCCCTCTGTCTGAATTCCTACCTATGTCAGTGTTGCCAGGTGATTCCTGACCAGATCAGGTGCCTTTGGTCCATCCTCCTGGTCTCGCATTTGAACCTGATCAGATGTTCTGCTGAAATAGGCAGGAGGGATAGGGAAAGAACCATGGGTTACCGGGCTAATCTGAGTGTTAATTAACCAGTTGCCCTGAGAATGTGTGGTCACATGCTTCTCCGGTGGAGGCCTGGGAATCTGAAGGGCTGTTGCTGAATCTTGTTCAGCGCCATCTTTGGAAACAATACATTTACCAGAAAGGACTGTATGAATTTCCTAGGGCTGCTGTAACAAAGTACCACAAACTGGTGGCTTTAAACAACAGTTACCGTCTCATGATTCTGGAGGCTGGAAGTCTCAAATCAAGGTTTCTGCAGGGCCTTGCCCACTCTGAAGGCTCCAGGAAAGAATCCTTCCTTGCCTGAGGAAGTATGGGCCTTAGGTGTGGCTCAAGGGCTGCCATGTGAGGGATCAAAGCAAAGGAGGTCTCCATTCAAGGTCACAGTACCACTTCTACCCTTATGTGGACTTCATGAGCATCCTGAGCCCTCTCCCATCTCTTGTCACATCAGCTTTCTCCAAAGGCCCTGTGTGGTCGACAAAGCCATGATAATGATTTCCTTTTAGAGAGGCAGAAATTGAGCTCAGAGAGATGGAAGTGGCTTCTTGGTGGTGTGTGGGAATCAGAGTTGACCTACGAGTTAGAGGACTTGGAACACTAAGCCAGCTTGGTCCCCAGAACTGTGGGAACTCTGCCCCCAGAGCTGGATCCAGCAGTGACTTCGCCTCATGGCGTCTCAGCTTACTCATTTGTAAAGGAGGCCTAATGCTTCTTTTGAGACACTGCTAGTAGGACCCAAATAGGTAGCTTCATTTTGATAGTACCTTGAGAATCATTAAACCCCCCCCCCGACTTTCTGGACCCATCATTCAAATGATCTACTGATTCAAAGAATGAATGGAGACAAACTTAAGGTCTATGTGTGACTATTATGAGTGAGCTCAAGGCAGAAAACAAAATCATTCTCCAAAATTGTCCTCTGAGGGTCAGGACCCCATGATCTGGTTCCTTCACTTCTGAGCCATTTATGGTTTACATCTGAATGTTCCCACAACTGTTCTGCATTTGCCAACATTTAATGCAGGCATTGCAGGGTGATGATGGGGAAAGGGGCAGTTCTGGCAGATTTAAAAGCAGCTTACTAGCAGGTTGGGTTTCTGTTTACACACAATTTAAACAAACAGTCAAATTGTCACTGGGGAAAGTGACAGTGCTTCTCTCTCAGGATTTCTGTGTTTTGTTTCTTCACCAAGAAACTCTGAGGTTGAGAGTATTCAGTTACTTATTTGTCCAGAAATATCATGGCAGAGTTGAGGAGATAATGAGAGGCCTATAAATGTGGCAGAATTTGGATGAAGAGGAAATGTGCTATGTAAAGATGACACTGATATGGTATGGTAGGGTTGGGAGATTATTGAACAAATGTTGGATTCTACGGCAGGTTGAATCTATTGCCTGAGAAAACACCTTTGTTCAAATAAATTTCCTGTATCGGAAATCCGTTTTAGCCTCCTAAACTTTTCCCTGTTCATTTTATTTGACAAATCATTTGTTCTCCTCCACCCTGTGCATCTGAAAGGAAAGTAACCCTGAATGGAGTGAAAAGTGATTTCAGCAGGCCCCATCAATGCTGTTCATAAGGCCTGTGTTTACCTTTCAAAGGAAATTCCTTTTCCGTAACAATTGTGCCGAGCACAGAGATTTTGCTTCAATTATCTCAATTTAATTTGGAGCGCCTTCTAGTTTAAAACACTGACAAGCAGGTGACTGAATCTAAGAAACCTGGAAAAATTTGCAAGTTATATTATGAATGTCTTTCACTGAAGAAAACTCTGTGTGTGTGTAGAATAAATTTAGGGGAAACTGCAGGCTTTTCTACTATAGAGAAGTGGATTACAATCTAGCAATGCTATTCAAACAACCACTTTGGAAGGGATTCTTTCCTTCCCCCACCTCCAGTTCCCCAAATTATCACTCACTTGAACTTTCTCCATCGGACACATATGCTTCATCTTTCTATACGGCAAAAATGCATCCAACAACTTGTGAAGCTATCTACTGGGAAAATCAGTCTGGGTTAAAACTTACTAATGTTAAGAGTAAGAAAGTATATCATTAAGATTGTACAGACATCAAAAGGATAACACAGGAATATTAAGAACAAATTTATTGTAATAAATTCAACAACTTAAGTAAAATAAATAAATTCCTTGAAAAATGCAACTTATACTGACTCCACCAAATGCTAATGAGAATGTAGAGCCTTCAGGGTTCTTATCTATTGCTGATGGAATATAAACTGGTACAGCTACTTTGGGAAAAACGTCTTATAGTCTTATGCTTTTGGTGTCAAGTCTCAAAACTCTTTGCCTATCCATAGAGCCCAAAGATTTTCTCACACATTTTCCTCTGAAAGTTTTATAGTTTTGCATTTTACATTTAAATCTGTGATCATTTTGAGTTATTCTTTGTATAGGGTGTGACGTTTAGGTTAAAGTTCATGTGATACTCTGCAAGTAAATTAACTACCTGGCAGGACAAAACTCAAAACTCTGTTAAGGATGATAGCCAAATCTAGACACTCAATACAGTGGCATCTATAATGTACAGGATATAGTACAAAATTACTTTCATAAATAAACTGTACACATTTGTGTACAAAATAGTTTGTATAAAGACACGTGAAGAAGGAAAATATGACCCATTACCAGGAGAAGAATCAGCCAATATAGACTCAGGAATGACAGAGATGATGAAATAGGAAACAAGGACTTTAAAACTACTATTATAAGTATATTCCAAAAGGTTAAGAAATCTATGAACATAATGAGGGAAACAAATATGGATTTCTCATTAGCCAGATAGAAACTAAGAACCAAATGAAAATTCTAGAAGCAAAAGTTGCAGTATCTGAAATGAAACATCTGCTGTGCAGATTAGATGAAGAAGAATCAGTGAACCTGAAATAAGAGCAACAGAAATGACCAAAATTGAAGCACATTGAGAAAGACTGAAAAAAAATCCCACCGCTTGAGGTCCCACTCAGTGACCTGTGGGATAATCCAAGCAGTCTAACATATGTGTAATTGGAGGAGAGAAAAGAGAAATATGAGGGGCAGAAAAGTTATTTGAAAAATATAATAGCTGAAAAATTTTCCAATATGATGAACTCTAAACCTATAGATCCAAGAAGTTCAATAAACCCCTAGAGAATAGCATAAAGAAAATCACACCAAGGCAAATCACAATAAAATTTCTCAACAGTAATAAAGAAAAAAATGTTAAAAGTAGCCTGATGGTGAAAATACATTATATACAAGAGAGCTATGAAAAGAAATATTTCTAACTTTCATCAGAGACAATAAAAGGAAGAAGACAATGGGATCTTTAAAGTACTGAAAGGAAAAAAAAAGTTAACCTAGAATTCTGTATCCAGCAAAAATATTCTTCGAAAAGGAAGGCAAAATAAAGACACATTTAGACAAAAGAAAGCTGAGAGAATTTATTGTCAGGAGACTTGCACTACAGGAGTTGTTTAAGGACATTCTCCAGGCTTAAGAAAAATGATGGAAAGGTGGAATTAGAGTGCCAGGGACAGTAAATATGTAGATAAATAGACCTTTTTTTCTAAATTTTTAACTTGTCTATTCAGAGAAAAAATGATAAAACTGTCTTGTGGGATTTAAAACACATAGAAGATATATTACGATAGCACAAATGATGGGATGGAGTGAATTGGAAATATATTTGTAAGGTTCCTATGTTATAAGTGAAAAGTATACTATTATTTGAAAGTAAACTATATTAATTTAAAGATATCTATTGTAAGCTCTGGAGAAACCACTAAAAATAAATAAGTACAGCTAAGAAGGCAAAAGAAAATAAGATAATAAATGACCAAAAAATATTGATTAATCCAAAATAAATCAGGAAAGGAGGAAAAAAGATCAAAGAAGATCAAAGAAAGTCAGACAAGATATAAAAGCAAGACCCAAACAGAACCACAAAACACTCACTTAAGAGATGCATATTAAATATAAAGTAAAAAGATAGAAAAAGGTAAACATGCAAACACTAAGAAAGTTGGTGTGGTTGAAGTGGCTATGTTAACAGAACAAGTATTACTGGAATTAAAGAGGAATATTCATGATGGTAAAAAGGTTATTTTATCAAAACTATATAACAATTGAAAATGATTATAAACCAATGGCAAACTCCAGACAAACTGACAGTTGCTAAAACCACAATTACAGTTGGAGATTTCAACATCCCTCTTCAATAATTAATAGAACAAGTAGACAAAAAAACAGTAAGAATAAAGAGGACTTATACAACACTATCAAATAACTGGATCTAACTTATGTTTCTAAAACACTACACCCAACAACTGCAAAATACACATTCTTTTCTAGTACACATGGGATATTCACCAAGATATATCATAGGCTGGGCCATAAAATGAGTCTCAAAACATTTAAAAGAATTGAAAGTTTTAAAAAAGTTATCAGAGGAGGAGTTTTCTCCCAAGCTAGAACCCAGGCCAGGACAGAAAATTTCCTCAGAGTCTTCCTTTACCAGAAGATGAATTTTCGCAGTTCATTATTTTACTGAGGGTGTAGCCCTTCAAGTGTCTTTTTTTTTTTTTCCTCCCCTGAGATCTCAGTTCCAAATCCCCACATCATATAAAGGCCTTGTCTTTTGTTTCCCATAGCCACAAAATACAACCCTCTTTGTTACTAAGATTGATGAATGTCCCCAGGTCAACTATAACTTATGCCTTCACACAGTTCTGGGGTCCAGCTCCCTTTTCATTTTTGGCCTTTGAGCATTTCCCTTAGTATTGTGCATGCTCAGCTACACATTTCAAATATGTTGGTGATATTTTGTTCAACATTCTAGGGGTTTTGTGGCCAGAGGGTTCTCAGATTATCTAGTTTCCACGTTTCTGGAACCTGAAGCTTGTCATATAAGTTTTTACTTACTTTATGGGTTCAGGTTACCTTGGCCTAATCAAAAGTCCCTTCACTTAGAGCCAGGCAGCCTTGGGTTTGAATTCCAGCCCTGGTACTCACCAATTATGTAACTCTGAGCAAGTGACAAAACCTGTCTGAGCCTTATTTTCTATATTAGTTTTAGGGATCATAATCCCAGGTTTTCAAGTTTGTTGTAAAGATGATCTCTATTCTAAATACAATACAAGGCACAATAAGTGAAAGATAATGTTATCATTATTCATTCTTCAAATACTGAGTGTTCACTGTCAGGTACACCCTCTTAGTGCTATGAATAAAAGACAATAAATACACGAATAATACATTATATAAACATATTTTAATATATAAATATATATTTGTTATATATATATATAACAACAACAACAAACCCCCCAGAAGTTTAAGTGCACTACCAAAAAGGATAATGGGATTGAGACTGCCCATAGAGACAGAGTGAGCTTTTTGATTAGGTGATAGGAGATTCCCATTTGATGGTGTGACATTTGATTTAAAATCTGAATGAAGTCAAGAATAAAAAATGTAGATGAGAGGTGATGGTTGCACAACTCTGTGAATATGTTAAAAAAGCTGAATTGAGGGGCTTCCCTGGTGGCGCAGTGGTTGAGAGTCCGCCTGCCGATGTAGGGGACACGGGTTCGTGCCCCGGTCCGGGAAGATCCCACGTGCCGCGGAGCGGCTGGGCCCGTGAGCCATGGCCGCTGAGCCTGCGCGTCCGGAGCCTGTGCTCCGCAACGGGAGAGGCCACAACAGTGAGAGGCCCGCGTACCGCAAAAAAAAAAAAAAAAAAAAAAAGCTGAATCGTATACTTTACATGGGTGAATTGTATGGTGTGTGAATCATATCTTGATGAAGCTGTTTTTCTTTAAGACTGAAGGAAGAAGAGAAAACAAGGTGAAAATCTTTGGGAAAGAGCACTCCAGCTAGAGGGAACAGCAGTACAGAGACCATGAGGTTGGAAGGGACTTTCATCAGTTGGAGGAAAAGAAAGATTGGGTGGTGGGAGTTTAGTTAGGGAGGAGATTGGAGATGGTGGAGATCTAGACTATGGTAGGGGACAGACCAGGCAGGGCCTTGTAGGTCATGTTGAATACTTGAGATTTTATCCAAAGTGCAATGGGTAGCCCTTGAAAACATTTAACTGGAGAAATGATATCTGGTTTATGCTTTCAAACAATACTTGTGCTTTCTGTATGGCAAGAGGATATATAGGAGGGCAAAAATATAAGCAGGGAGACCAGCAAAGGGAATGCTTCACAATAGTTAGAACGAAGGTCCTAGATATTGCAATTCTGGCTTGGTCCTCGGTCCCTCAGACTCTCCTTTATTGATCATAAACTTTATTCTGAAAGCAGAGATGTGACAGAAAAGGCCACTGCAGCAGAGGGACCCATGAGAAGTAGAGAATTCATGCTCCACCACTACCCACAAAGGAAAAAGTTTACTGTAGTACCCTGGCATTCACCTCACCTTTGGTTTACAGTAACTTGTACTATTTCTACAGGAAGGTTTCAGGGTTTTCAGCTGATCTGTCCTGGGCCACAATGAAGAGGGTTAGGAGGGTTCACTTTTCTAGGCTGGGGTTGGCCAATCTTTTTCCCCATCTCAGCCACTGCTTGGAACCATTCTGAACTACCTCTGTCTCTCTTTAAGAACTAAGTCAAGGGCTTCCCTGGTGGCACAGTGGTTAAAAATCCACCTGCCAATGCAGGGGACACGGGTTTGATCCCCAGTCCAGGAAGATCCCACATGCCGCGGAACAACTGTGCGCCACAACTACCGAGCCTGCGCTCTAGAGCCCGTGAGCCACAACTACTGAGCCCCCATGCCACAACTACTGAGGCCCGTGTGCCTAGAGCCCATGCACCTCAACAAGAGGAGCCACCGCAATGAGACGCCTGCACATCGCAACGAAGAGTAGCCCCCAGTCGCCACAACTAGAGAAAGCCCGCGTGCAGTAACAAAGACCCAATGCAGCCAAAAGATAAATAAATAAAAAATAAAAAAATAAAAAAAGAACTAAGTCAAAATTTCCCACAAGTAGAAAAATACATGGGCAGATGCTCAATCTATAAAGTTTATAAATCAGGCAGCTTTGCTGCTTTATATAAATGATTAGAAGCATGGCCTTTGGAATCAGACAAAATTAGGTTTAATTGCAAGCTCCGCCACTTAATGAGTAACTTAGGGATAGTTCTAAATTTTGTTTAGTAAAACTAGGGACAACGATACCTATGCTTCATTGAGTGTTTAAATGTGTTGATGTCTGTAAATCACTTAGCACAATGCCTGATACATAGTAAGGATGCCAGATTGGTAGTATTATTATTATTACATATTGTAATAATTAGTAAGTCTGTTACTTTTACAAAGGGAAAAATACCTTCAAAAAGATGAAGTCTACTTACCTTTAAAAGACATGAACCTGTTAACTACTACATGAGGTTAAAACTATGGAATCAAAAATAATCATTTCAATTTTTTCCTGTAATAAAATTAATTTAAAATAAAGTTAATAATTATAAAATCTTTAGCCAAAAAATTTTTCATTTTGGAATTCAGTAAGTATAAATAAGCCCCTTAGCAAACTATTCATAATTATAAACTATTATGGAATATGGAGTTGATTATTTTTAATAGTCCCAAAATGAAAATCAAACTCACAATTTCAATATTTGAAGAATGATCACATATATTATGTTATAGCTATATACTATGTTATAGCTATATACTATGTTATACTCTGAAGGAGTATTAGGTATACTTTTAAAAATTTACATTTCCAGGTAATTTTAATGATACTGGAAAATGTTATATTGCAAGTGAAAAAGCAGTATATAAATACCATCTACATTGTTTATGATATGTATACGTGATATGTATGTTGGATATATGTCAAGAACTTTGTGAGGGCCTTCACCTCTATCAACTCACAGCATGGCATCGATGGAATACTCTGGTATAACAATTTACCAAAAATGGAAAAGTCCATTCAAGTGAACAGAAAAGAAAAAAGAATTATAAATATGTATGCTTTCCTAGGGGATGGTTTCTTACTAGTGTCTTTTAATCCTCTTTAGTGATTCCTTTATAAGAATTCCACAAGGACCTTTGTGGTCGAGAGCCCACTTGTTCCAATACAGTCAATGGTGTATCAATTAACTGCCATCAACTAACCACCTTGCATCTGTAACAGTCTGAAAGGGAGAGCTCCTGAGTCTGGGAGTCAGATATCTGTACTGCTGTGCCTCATGCAGACAGCAGACCATGTGCCTTCTAAAAGGGGCTCTTTTAAATATCCATTAGAGGTAGCACTACTAGCGCTCACACTCAGCCTTCCAACACTCTAAAAGCATTGGCAAAGGAGAATTAAATATGCATAATGCAAGCAACTTGTTCTATAAGCATTCAGTATGTCGTTATCCTTCAATAGAACTGTTCTGATGGAAATTTTTATGGTCTTTATAGGTCTTAGGATCTAGTATTTCTCATTTCAAAGAGTAACCTCGCTTTTTCAAACTATTATATAAAACCACAGTGCATTTAACTGATTTAAATTTAATTTCTTACTTTAAATTCTAAGAGGAGAAAAAACTCTTTGAAGGAAATCTTTGTTTAGATGGCATAAAAGTAGAGGCCTCGTTGGTAGTAGTACTGACAGTCATGACTTGTGTTATTACATACACCCTACCAGTCAAAAGGCAGCTTCTTTAGGAATAATAACTATTGCTGCTTTGGCTAAAATTTGAGTCTTTCATTAGAGTAAAATTATGTCTGACATTTCATAAGGCTTAAATGCAAACAAAAATGATTAATCACATTCATAAATATGCAAACTTACGTTCAAACCATGATATTAAAAAGGTATATTACATTTGAGACAAAATGGCAAAACCAGAATTTTTAATTGCCAAGAATTTTATGTAGCAAGTTTGTTCAGTAACATAATAAAATAGGAATATTACATTGGCAGAAGTGGAATTAAAGAACATAAAATATTACTTTAAAACAGGAAAACAATGGGATCACTTTCAAGAGCCTCACAGAAAGCTTGTGATTTAAAATGCTACCTTTTCATGATTAATGGGATTAATATGTGGGTTTTCTGTGATAAAAATCATGGTACCTGAGTAATAACATACATTCAATTGCATATGACAACCAATATTATAAAGATGTACTTTCCTAATTACTTAAGAAATTGTTTTCAGCTTATTCAATGCTCTGTCTAAATAACTTAAGATATGTAAAAAGCAAACAATCATACTGTTTCATCCTTCATACTTAAGGATGAAACTTTTTAGTAAGCATGCGTGACATATAATAAAATGGCACTTGAGGGAAATTATTGCTTAACCTAAAGGAAAAAAATATCACCGTTAAATTCTTGCCTGGGGGTTAAATTGTGGTCTTGCATTAATAAAGTAGGTTTTTGGATTCCTTAGCTTTTGGTGATAATTTGGAACCTTTCGTATTTTCCCTGTAGATATTTCAGGCAAGCTCTAAAATTTGAGAGGACACAATAAAATAAAACTCCCACTTAGATGATAAAATATATTAATTCTAATAATATATAAATAAAGTAAATCTGATTCATTTACTGGGCAAGGGCTACATTCTAAACTACCCAACTCAAATTAAACTAAACTCTGTGGCAAACAATTTTTCTCGTTAGGCAATTAATGTTACCTTCGATAAGGCAATTCCCACATAGCCTTTGGCCATAGCTGTTGTCTTTAAAACAAAGTTCTAAATCTGTAGATCATGCAAAAGGTTATGATCTCCTTAGCAGGTGGTTAAGGAAATCTACAATAGGGATGCATGGTCAAGAGAATATGAGTTTTTAAGAAGTCTCATCTAATTAGCGGAGCTCTCCCTTCCAATCCCCCCATGTTTAGTGATCCAAGAAACTGAAATGCAAATGGAAAAAATGAATCTGTGAAGTTAAAGGTATAAAATTCTGCAACGTTCCTCAGACTCTTCATTCTTATTTCTAGAATGGGAAGGGATTAAAGCTAACCTTATTTCTTTAGAGGAAAGTAAATGAAAAATTATTTATACTTTTAAAAACTTTTTGCAGCGTTGATTAATGCTCATCAGTAAATAAGGGAGACCATTTCATTCATTTGGATATGCAAATTAACCTGGAAAATCCATAAAAACATCTTTATCGCCAATAAGCCCATCAGTATAGCAAAATATAATGTAAAAGAAAATGAATATTACTTGATAAACACATGTGAATAGAAGCATTTCAATAAGAAAATCTATCATTTTTTTATAAAAAAGCTTTCTATTTGAAACATCATTACTCAATCACAAATAAAATACTATCAGTAAATGCCTTTGAAATTTCAAGTAAAAGCCACCGCGTTTTCCTTATTAGGAATGTTTGCTTTCAGTTGTCCTTTTTGTCTGAGGTACTCTCTTCATGACTTTCAGGGCTGACTTTATTACTTACGACTGAGGGAGTTGCTTGGACTTCTTTTGGTAATGAAAACACATGGCACGTCTGGAGGTCTAAGTAGGTTGTAAATATCTTAGCATATTCTGGATGCTTTAGGGCAAAACTTTTAAATTCCTCTAAAAGAGGAGAAAAAACAAAATCCAATAAATTGAGGTGAATCTTCTTTTGGCATGATGCAGATTAACATATGATCTTAATAATACAATGATCGTAAAAGTCTATTACTCAACCCCTATAAATTATACAACCACTTTGGGAGATAGTTTTTTCCATTATCTAGTCAAGTTGAAGATATGCATACTTTATTCCAGGGTATATAAGCGAGAGAATTTGTGCGCATTGTGCTCTGGGAGACATGTATGAGAATGTTCATAGCAACATTATTCATAATAGGTAAAAAATGGAAACAATTCACATGTTTGTCAACAGTTGGAATGGCTAAGTAAATCATGGCATATTTGTGGAACAAAGTGCTACACAGCAATGAAGATGAATGAATAGCTGTGTTGTAACAATGTGGATGAATCTTAAAACCATAATGTTGAATGAAAAAAGCCAGATGCAAAGGAACACATATTGTATGAGACCATTATGTAAAGTTCAAAAACTTAGGCAAAACTAAAATATATTTAAAGATGTGTACTTTTGTGGTGAAATGCTAAAACAAAGCAGGCAAAGATTCCTTTTTAAGTCAGGTCAGCAGTTCCCTCCTTTAAGACAGAGGAAGGGGTTCTATTTGGGAATAGGCACATGGAGGCTTCTAGAGTTATTGAAAAGCTCTATTCCTTGACCTGAGTGGTAGTTACACAAGGGTTCATTTGTAAAACTTTGTTGTGCTCTATGTTTATGTAATTTTATTTTTTTTTGTAATAGAAAATGTTAACAAAATTTATTACCCAGGACTCTCTATCACTGGCTTTTAAAACTATTTTAACCTTTAACTCTGGTAAAGAAATAAACCATCTTGAAAAGCTGAGCCCTGACTTATGATCAGTAAGGGCAAGTAGGGTGTACAATATTCACTAATCATATCACAAGACCCCTGAGTAGTAGGCCTCCTTTTATCTCAGGTGTTTGAGATTTAGGAAGTGAGGTAGAGTATAGAAGGCTTACAAAATTAACCATCAGAATTTGAACCCCAAGCCTCCGGTAACCTGGAGTTTCTGAAATATGATGCTACCCTCAAGTTTGACATTTCTCTCTCCTCTTCTGTTTGGATGGAGAAAACTTTATTGAGCTTATATAGCAAAGTGATCCTGGTCTTTGAATCAGCTTGCTATTTGACTCTATAATAAAAGGTTTTTAACCCAATATCCTATTTCTATCCATTCACTAAAAAAAAAAATCCTCCGATAGCCAAATGTCTACTTCATGGCATATTAGACTATCTAGCAACTCTTGAAGATAAAAACAGGTCTTAGTGATGAGGAAGTCACCAGATAGAGCCCAGATCATTCTTTGCAATTACAACATTATTTTGCATTGACAGAGCACTTTATATTTCCAAATCAGGCAAGCTATTAATTGTTCTTTCTTAACATCCAAAATAAAGATTTATCTGAATGAGTCTATTTCAATGACAGAGATACACAGGACATAAGTGACTTCTAAGATACGTGGGCAGGAGTGTTGATCTACTGAAACCACGAGCTTTAATTTTAAGACTTGTGCTCTGGTCAAAAGATCAAGGCTCTCTGTCCTCTTTGGGGATGCTAGTGGCATTAAAGAGTAACTCATTTCTAGAAGTGCTGAGAACTGGCAATAAGTAGAATTTGGGCATTAATTTGGCTAAAGGAAAACCAAGAATGAAAACAATTTAAACTATCACATTTAAATAATGTAAATGGATACATTCATGATACATTTCTATACCTATTCTTTCATAAAATCATACTTAAATACCTCAAACATTCCTGCAAAAAAAAGTGGGCTTGCATAATATTGGGGAAAGGGAGATATTCTGTGTATTCTAAAAAGAAAAAGGTTGAACTCCAAAAAACAGAGTAGATTTCCCTAAAAACATATTAAAACTGACAGGTAAAAATATGACTACCTACAAATAATTCTTAGTATTAGCTTCCATTGAAATAGCTATTCCAAATAGTTTTTCAAAATTTGTAGTTTGGAGTAATACAGAGTATTAACTATGCAATGAAAATGGTCAGAGAATTAGTACACATGGGGTTTATGACTCTTAAGTTTTTTTATTTATTGATTTAATTTTTGCGGTATGCGGGCCTCTCACTGTTGTGGCCTCTCCCGTTGCGGAGCACAGGCTCCGGATGCGCAGGCTCAGCGGCCATGGCTCACGGGCCCAGCTGCTCCACGGCATGTGGGATCTTCCCGGACCGGGGCACGAACCCGTGACCCCTGCATCAGCAGGCGGACTCTCAACCACTGCACCACCAGGGAAGCCCACACTCTTAAGTTTTATATAAGTATCTACTTGCCATTTTATCCTTTTTTTTAAAAAAATGAACTTAATAGATAAGTGCACTTAATTACCTAAAATAGAATAAGGACAGCCAAAATGACAGTAATTAAAAACAGAAGAGTAGGGCTTCCTTGGTGGCACAGTGGTTGAGAGTCCGCCTGCCGATGAGGGGGACACTGGTTCGTGCCCCGGTCTGGGAGGATCCCATATGGGACCCGTGAGCCATGGCCGCTGAGCCTGCGCATCCGGAGCCTGTGCTCCGCAACGGGAGAGGCCACAACAGTGAGAGGCCCGCGTACCGCAGAAAACAAAACGAAACAAAACAAAAAACAGAAGAGTAAGAGAAGTCTATGAACTAATTCCCCCATCCCATGAAAGTTATCAGGTTGAAACTCTTTGAACACCAGAAGGAAAAAGGCATTCAAGAGGAATCCCCCTCTGGCCCATGAGAGAAGACTGGGGAAGATAAGCCACGCTGACATCTACGACCATATCAAAGCTAAGGCAGAGGCCTCTCCACTGAGGTGTGTTTCCCAAGGACACTGTGAAACTGATGAACCATCCCTTCAGCCCTTAGGGGACTTGTCTTCATGTGTGGACTCGAGCCATCAGGAGAAAGGCTGGTCACTGGTGGACGGACCTGCCACTTGGCCACAAGGTCTTCCTCCAAGATAGTCCCTACCTCACAGGGGTGCCATCAACATGATGTGAGATAATGAACGTGAAAGCTCATCTAAGCCACTAACAGGAAACATTAATAGATGGTTTAGCTACTGTTATTACTGTGGGTCCCTCAGTCCATATCCCTCTACTGTGGCTACAACTCTGACATTCTCTAGTAGATGATCTTAGGTAAGTCACCTAAATTCTTTGCATCTCAGTAACATAAGAATAATGAAGAGTACTGATTGAATAGGCTTGCTATAAAGAATAAATGAATTAATATATATAAAATGTGTGAAGAGTGCTTAGCATACGGTAAGTCCTCAATAATTAGCTTCTACCATTACACCACTACTACTATTATTACTATCATCATCATTGTTACTATTGCTTCTATTGTTAACATATTAGTGAGGGGAAACAACACTCTTGTATGAGGGTCAGTCATAGTCTGGATGTACACTGTATACTGTACAGTACACCGAATCAGGAGCCAAACTGCCTACTCACCATATGAAACAGAATCCCCCTGGGCTATTTCCTTGAAGAGACCAGAAACATCAAGGTCAGGCACTCCAAGGGAAGCCTGCAGAATGGTGGCGAACTCTTCCTCTGTTATGAAGCCATCCTCGTCAACGTCAAAGAGCTGAAGGAAAAAGAAAATAAAGCCTAAGAATGAGCTCCTCCAGAGCAATGGTGGTATGTAATAATCTTAAAAAATAAACTGTTTAGTAATTCAGACATTCATTGTGTGGGGGGCTAGGGATATATGTCCATAAGTATGGTATCTGCTGCCTTCACAATACTTATAGTTTAGTGGTAGAAAGAGATAGGATTAAAATAGGGGCTACAGGGACTTCCCTGGTGGTCCAGTGGTAAAGAATCTGCCTTATAATTCAGGGGTGCAGGTTCGATCCCTGGTGAGGGAACTGGGATTCCACATGCCGCGGGGCAACTAGGCCCGCACGCCACAACTACTGAGCTCTCGCGCCTTAACTAGAGAGACCCCGTGCCACAAACTACAGAACCCACGCTCCCTGGAGCCTGTGTGCCACAACTAGAGAGAAGCCTGTGCGCTGCAACAAAAGATCTTGTGTGCCGCAGCCAAAAATAAATAAAATAATAAATAAATCTTTAAAGAAAAATATGGGCTACGACTATAGTAAGTACAAAAGCACATGGAAAAAACAGGGGATATAACCATAGTAAGTACAAAAGCACATGGGAGTCCTGTGTAAACAAGATGAATCCTACCTGGAGAGGTCAGGGAATGCTTTATGACATTTGAGTTGGGTCTTAAAACATGAAGAGATATTCCCAGAACATACAAGTACTGGCAGGCAATTGCCTGGGGCTCAAGTCAGGAGAGAGAAAGACAAGCAAGGATCAGATCATGACGGCCATATAAGGCCTCATCTACCCCTGCAGGATTATGATGGGAAGGGCTGTGGGGTGATTGCTTGTGAACTGAGGGAGCTCTGAGGCAAAGTGTGGAGGATGGAGAGAGGGCAGAAAGTTGAAAAGACTAGAGGCATGAACAATTAAGAGTCTGGGGTGGAGAAGCAGGAAGGGCAGGAAGAGACAGAATTTATAAGGAAGCAAAGACAGGACTTACATATCAGTTAGAGGTCTGTAGTGATGGAAAAGAAGGAGCTAAAGACGGCTGAGGGATTCTAGCTTGGGCAAATGGGTGAAGGAGGGTTATGTTACCAAGAGTGGGAAAACAGGTTCCCAATGAGATCAAGGGTTAGACCTGGAGAGCTTAAATTTGAGTCAGAAGTGCCAGGAGGAAGTTAAGATTGAGCACATCAGCTCAGGAGAGTGATGAGGCTTCAGATATGAATTCAGGTAAAGATTGAAACTACAAGTGTGTTTGAGCTTCTCTGTGGAAAGTGCACAAAGTAAGACAGAGCCCTGGGAACAGCAAGAGTTGAGGTGTGTGCAGGGAAGAGGAACCGGCCAGAAAAACTCAGAAGCAGCAGCCAGAGAGATGGAGAAGCAGAAAGAAAGAGCATGCATCTTGGAAGCTAGGGAAGGTTTTCAGGAAAGAGGAAGAAACTCTGAGTGTGGTAATGGCCAACAGAGTAAAATGGCATAGGAAGGCCAAGCAAGAAGCAAGAAGGTTTGCTGGATTTGGCAATTAGGAGATCCTGGCGACAGATGGTAACGGGAATCAAGCAATGAATAGAGAGGTGAGGCGTGGAGGCAACAGGCATGGCTCTTCTTTTAAGAAATTATAGAATAAAGCACAGGAGATAAATGGGGGTAATAACCACGTACAAAAGGAGGCTGCCTTCAGGAAGGGAGAGACAATATGTTTATAGGCAGAGGGGAAAGGGTGGGATAGTCTGAAAGTCAAGCAGCAATGCAGGGGTAACTGATAGATAATTAATATGCCATATTCATAATCCTCTCCAGGGTATTAACAGTTTTTCATGATATCAACACTGACTCTTTGCAGGCACTGATCCAACATGTTCAAATCACTTTACACACTCATTGAACCCTAATAATAGTCTTATGTAAGGGGGGGTGTTGTTATTAGCCCTATCTCACAGATGAGAAAGCTGAGCAACAAGGAAGCCAGGTAACTTTCCCAAGGTCACACAGCTTGTAAATGGTCAAGCTGTCGCCCAAATGCAGGCAGATATCTACAGTTCCTGCTGTTAAGGTATCCACTTCTGACCAAATACACGATCAAAAACAGGCATTGGATAAGGTGTGATAATCATGAAAAGAACAATAAGCAAATACTGAATAGTGTTTTAATTGTCCACTAGGGTGGGAGGAGAAGAATATAATTCGAAGATGTGATTTGCTGCTCCCAGATAAGAAGGCACGGGACGCCTAGTCCATTTTCTACTACTCAGCCCCTAAATGGACGATAAGATAGCTGGAAAGCGCAAGGTGAATTAGCTAGCATTTGTTTTCACAACAGTAGCCCCGGGGCTCTTTATGGGCCTTGGACTTCAGGCGTTAACTGCCAGGATTCAGTCACAACCTCCCCCCACCTTCTCACAAACTCTAATTTTTCTGTAAAAGTCTTCCATTCCTAAAGAATTCTCACCAACTTATCAAATCAACTAAATTTGGTCCTTTGATGGCTCTTCCATCTGTATAAGTTTCCTTCACACGTCCATTCTGGGGACTTTTACTTCCTCTCCATTTGTCCTTTGTCACAACTACCCCACGAAAACCCCTCCATTTCTCTCAATTCCTCATCGCTCCCAATAGCCTCCCTACCCCAGAGTTCCCAGATCTAAGGTAAATCTCATGCTCTGGGCTCTGGTAGAAGGTTTAACAGCCCATTTTCCTTGGAGAATGGGGGAGCGATATCTCCCCAGTGCACGGAATGCTGTGGGACTCTGCATCAAAACATCCTGTCTTTCCTAGCAAGCACATGGTCCAAGACCATTTGGACTCTGCCTGGAATTTGAATGATGAACAGCGTTGGAGTTTGCTCACTCTAACGGCAGTGCCCAAGGGAGATGTAGAGCAGCTCCCGCAGCTGGGACCTCTGGAGCTGCCTGCTTTGGAGTATTCCCTGGAGCCTGCTTGCTGTCCTCACAACTGATTCCTCCACCAGAGTCTATGCCGGCTGCTTACAACTGAAGAATGCTGACTAATATTCTACCTCTAAAGGTCACCGTGATGATGAAATATGATCAAAGATGGGAAGTTAACTGTGAAGTGTTACCCAAATAAAAGGATGTGAATGCATTCTGTATATATACAAAATGATACTACTAAATGAAAAATAGAAGCATGCCAAAATAATTTTCAAAAACATCATACAGGGACTTCCCTGGTGGCACAGTGATTAAGAATCTGCCTGCCAATGCAGGGGACACGGGTTCGATCCCTGGTCCGGGAAGATCCCACATGCCGTGGAGCAACTAAGCCCGTGCGCCACAACTACTGAGCCTGCGCTCTAGAGCCCGTGAGCCACAACTACTGAGCCTGCGAGCCACAACTACTGAAGCCCACATGCCTAGAGCCTGTGCTCCACAACAAGAGAAGCCACTGCAGTGAGAAGCCCGTGCACCGCAACAAAGAGTAGCCCCTGCTCGACGCAACTAGAGAAAGCCTGCACACAGCAACGAAGACCCAACACAGCCAAAAAATAAATAAATAAATAAATAAAATAGGCATTTAGACACTTAAACAAAACAAAACAAAAAAACCAGAACATCATACACCCCTGAGAAGGATAAAAAAATAACCAAAGTAAAACATGACACTTGCTTTACTGAAGAAAAGAGCTAATTATAGTTTTAGGTCCTTCTTTCCTCTCCCTGTCCCCCCTCAAAACCAAGGTCTAGGCTAGAGAAAAATCTCAGGATTTCTTTAAAGACAATAATTACTATGATTAAGGGCCAAATTTTCTATCAGGTCTTTCATTGGTAAACCCAAAGTGACCACTTGCCCAGCTGACCTTATAATCACACAGACAATCTCAGAACAGAAACAGAAATGTCTGGGTTGGAATAAGTTAGCTATGTGTATAATTTTAGGTTTTATGATGAATCAGTCTGTAAAAGTTTTCAGCTTGGAAAGAGTTCTGGCCCTTGCCTTGAGACCATCTGCTAAGCATCAACCTCTTAGTTTCTTTATAGGCCTAGCAGTTAACTCAGTTGAAACCAATCTGAAATAAAAAGTCAACCTGGGGACTCCTCTGTCAAGGATAGAACACATGGAAATTCGTGAGGCTAACCCAGGTGGCCTCTAAGACATGAGAAAGGACTCTGGGAGGAAGAGAGTCTTTCTAGATGATAGAGGGGACAACACTTGTTGAGGACACAGTGGGATATTCTTCTCAGAGAAAATCAGGAAGAAATAAGAGTAGGAAAGAGGCATGGGGGAAGGCCCTCAGCTGTTATGGTGGATGAAGCAGAGACTCAAAGACCTGTACAATAAGATTCCACATACACAGCTTGGTAAGTGAGATCAAGTTTTTGTTTTACTTGAGAGCAGATCATGTAAGATTAGAATATGGAAGGGAACATCCCATTCAAATACTAATTAGATAAAGCACGTTTCATCTCCAAAGAACCAAAACACACTTTGGGAATGTACTCTTCCCTCTCCTTTTTGCATATATAAGTGATAAAATGGAATCTGAGTTCTCATAATTCAAACCTCCATTAAGTTCTGCTAGGGGTGGGGGACGTGGATTTTATTCATCTGCCCCTCAACCCCCCATACTGCTGTGACAATGTATGTGATACACAGGAAAACACATAGGGTGGAAACTTGAGACATTTATGATGGTATTCACTTGACACCACCACAACAAAGTAAACTCCATCGGGAAAAGATCACCTAAAATATCTCTGACATACAGAGTGAGAAAATAAGGATGGATCAGAACTTTCTGCCTGGTGAATTGGGATGACTATAGACAGGTGGTATTTATTTATAAACCTCACTTTGGGGCTCCAAAATGGGGAGGCTGAAAAGAAATAATTTTTAAACTAATTTATGAAATCACCTGCTCTTCAATTTTAATGCTGTTAACTAGGCTGCTTCCAAAGACTTTCTTTTTGCTTAAATGGATGCTTGTCTTTTCTTTATTCTCGGTAGCGATTGTCTTAATCACATTGCCCTCGTGTACATGTCACAGCAGATCTATAAACACTCGTAATAGATGCACTGATTTTCAGATAATACACTTAGAGTCAACACTTGTTTACGAGACAGACCAAGATGATTTCAGTGGGGCTGACAGTACCTTAAATGCCACCTGGATGATCTCCTCTGTGTTGGCAGGGTTGCACAGGACAGCCAGGCCAATTACATACTCTCGGAAGTCGATACTGCCATCATGGTTCTGTGAAAGGATGGGAGAAATCAGTTAGCAGGGCCACTGGTTGAATGACTATTAATCACAGCCCACAAGGTGAAATTCAGACATGCCACGCAGCTCAGCCTCGTCATGCACTGAGCCAATTTGGGAAAATGTTCGCACTGAGATAGAACAGTAGTGAGTGGCCCACCTATTCCCAACTCAGAAGGAAGAAAAACATATTCCTGTTGAGTGATCAATATAAACATTTTATCACTGAGGCTCATTTAGACTGGCTCTATGGCACTCATTGTGGGTTCTTGAGCTCAGCCTTGATGGGAGCCTCTCTGGGAAGCAGGATGGGGGATTTCATCCTAGGTGGGACTGAAGCCTTCCTTCCACCATCGATGGTGGGCCTGCCATGATGGCCAACACCAGTGGGTCACTAAGAGACTTTCTCCATGTAGGAGATAGAAGGGAAAGGAAAGGGGCAAATTGAGGCAATAATCACAGCTACATTCTTTCTCCTTTCTGTACTTACTCTGCAATAAAGCAGGAGAAAGTAAGCAAACTCGAGCAACTTCAAGGGCCCCTTAGTGATATCGGGCCCTGGAAGATCCTGCACTTCTAAGCCTTGGAAACTAAACCTAATTCGTATGATGTTTATATCTATACACTGCAGCAGGTATTTCTTGATGGTATTATAAAAGAAGGGGTTGATAATTCTAATCCATGCTGACCGAATACAGAGTTTTTCCTACACACGAACTACTCACCTAGATGGGAACACTGAGAAGATGAAATGGGGAGAAAGGAGAGAAAGCTTAAGGAAGAGAGGAAGAAAGGGAGAGAGAGGCAAGGCAGAGAAGGAGGGAGGATGGAAGGAAGAGATAGAAGAGAGAGAACAGGAAGGAAAAGGGAAGAGGAGAAAGGAAAAGTGAGATGGAGAGTGGAAGAGAAAGATGGAGGGGGAAAGAGAGGAGGAGGAGGGAGAAAGGAAGAGGACAATAAGCTCAATGATTATAATCCCAGGTGTGGAATCATTTTGGCAGCAAGATCTTCATGTTGCCAGATGAACTATGAACTAGTAACAACACAGCTAAGTGTGATACTTGATAGGTTAGCAGATGTTTGGCACTGATAAGAGCGTAATCTTTAACTGTGACTAAGTATCTACATTTCAACCATCAAGAGTTCCTGTAGGGCAGGGATTGCCTTCCTCTGTGCAGTGTATTCCCATTGCCTAGCACACACAGGTAGGTGCTAAAAAACGACGCTACCTTTTCCTCACCTACTCTCACCTACTATTGATACTTTGGGTTCACCTTAAGACACTTAGGCAGTGTTTTTCACTGGGGTTTCATAGATGAGCTTGAAAGGGAAGGCTGTGAAGCCTCTGAAAGGGTATGCCTTTTTGTTTGTTTGTTTGTTTTTGGCTGAGCCACAGGGCATGCGGGATCTTATTTCCCTGACCAGGGATCAAACCCTTGCCCCCTGCAATGGAAGCGTGGAGTCTTAACCCCTGACCAGGGATTGAACCCGTGTCCCGTGCAGTGGAAGCATGGAGTCTTAACCCCTGGACCGCCAGGGAAGTCCCAGCCATTTTTATATGTACACTTTTCTAGGGAAAAAATATCTTGTAGCTTTCCTCAGATTCTCAAAGCAACCAAGACTCACTGTCACCATACTACTTTATCTTGCTGCAGGGTGGGAACTAAAAAGGAATAATTTACCTTCACTTTCTCATCGGAGAAGGTAGAAACAGAGGATTCAAGATTTCCCTAAAGTAACAGGGTTTCTTCCTAGGATTTAAAACTCAGGTCATCCGACTTCCATTTTTGTCTGATTACCAGCCTCTAAGACAGCTGTTTTCTGCCTTTCCTTTAATCGACTTTATTGAGGTATCAATTACAGTCAATAAAAAGCATACATTTTAAGTGTACAGTTTGATGTTCTTTGAAAAAATGCAGACACCAGGGTAACCACCATCACAATTGATAGCTACGATATTTTCATCACCCCAGAAGTTTCAGAGGAGGTAGAGTTTTAAGGGACATAATTTTCCTTGTGCCACTAACGTTTAATTTTCTTCTGTACTATGGAGGGCTGTTGTTCATTAGGGCTTAGAGGCTGAACAGCTTATGGTACCGTGAATATATGCTCAATAAAGGTAAATTTATTCTGCAATTGGTTTTCTCCACTAAGCAACATAGAAGTCTTGAATAGAAGTTCTGAAGTATAATGAACCGGTTTGCAGGGCAGAAATAGAGACACAGATGTAGAGAACAAATGTATGGACACCAAGGGGGGAAAATGGCGGGGAGGTGGGTGGTGGTGGTGGTGTGATGAATTGGGAGATTAGGATTGACATTTATACACTAATATGTATAAAATGGATAACTAATAAGAACCTGCTGTATAAAAAAAATAAAATTCTAAAATTCAAAAAAAAAAGAAGTTCTGAAGTATAGATATAAGAATGACCTATGAATATATTCAATATCCTGTGATAAACCATAATGGAAAAGAATATGAAAATAAGTATATATATGTATAACTGAATCACTTTGTTGTACAGTGGAAATTAACACAACATTGTAAATCAACCATACTTCAATTAAATAAATTTAAAAAAAAGAATGATCTATGGACACTGAGGATATGGTCATAGGTAGTATGATTGGAAATACGCCTTTGATTTATTGTGAGGCATCCAATTTTTATCTATATTACCGGACCCTATGTATAATACAGGTCAAGCATTATAGCTTATTTTTCAGATGGAGAAAGAGAAATGTAAAGGACCCTTAGTATTACTGCTATTCATGAATAAAGGTAATATTCTGGACCCCTGGTTTTCTTTAACAGTTTTATATGAGTGGCTTTGACCGACAAAAGAATATTAAAGCAGACTCTTGATAATCAATCACATGAGAAACTATATGTAAGTTTTCATCCTAGTAATGTGAAGGACAAAAGGCAGCATAGAAATTATTCTGAGAGATTTCATTATAGGACTAATAAAATAATACATTTTAAGGTTCCAATTTCAGAATAATAAAATTTAGAACTGGGAGGAATCTTAGAAATCATCCGTTCAACTTCTTCATTTTTACTAATGAAAAATTGAGATGTAAGTTTTACTTGAGGTCACAAAACTCACTATTGCCACAATGACAATTAACATTTACCTAAACATTTACCTGACACCCAATCATTCAAATTAAAGCAGGCAAGTTGATAAAATATATTCAAAAACAGATAATAAAAAAGTATACAGCAAAATACACTCCTTTAATTTTTCAAATTCAAATCAGTCCCATGGTAAAAAATTATTCCTCAAAGCTGTGGTTCTTTCCTTTAAAAACTAATGGAACTCCTCAGGAAGAGTATTATTATTCAAATTCAATAAATTCTCAGTTATCCAGGAGAGTCAGGGAAGAGGTATTCTGTTTACCTCAATATTCTTATTTAGAGCATATTTCTACCCACCTGCATAATTGTATTATCAATTTTCTAGGAATTAAATTGTTTTAATCCACTTAGCATTAAAAATAGACATTTAAAAAAAAGTAATTCTGAAAGCACTTCAAGATTAATACGTACATTAAGTATCAGTGCCCTGCAGGTGCCTCAGCAAATATTTTTTAAGGCCTGACTATGGGTTAGTTGTGCAATATTACTGATGAAATTTCTGATTGAAGTTGATACATAAATCAACTTTTAAATCACATGCACTATGACTCAAAAAATATTTTAAAAGTGACCTTTAAGATGATATACAAATTTTGAATGTTTTTGGACATTTGCTGTTCTTAGGTACAGAACACACTTCTTTTTCCTGCTATTATAGGTTACAGAATTCAGTGTATTAAATCAAGACTAAGATGTTTTTCAAAATCATATGGGATATTTTGAAATTAAAAAATGTAGATGTATAATTTCACATTTAAACAAAATCATTATTATTTTCAACTTACTACATTGATTGTATTGCTTTTAGAAATTTGAAAATGAGATGGAGTTATATTAATGAAAGCCCTTCATCTTAGGCTATCAGTAGTCTTCCATGTAGAAAAGGCAACATTTGAAAAAAATTATCAGGTAAATACTCCCTCTTACACTGAAGATGTGCCTTTAAAACACCAACTAAAACAAACAAACAAAAAACCCCATTGGATGGAAATTAAGAAATTCAATCACTTGTTAGGCTATTGGTTCTACACAATGCCAAAGGTTTGTTTACTTGGAAAAATCCAGACTCTGGATTAAATTTTCTGGGATCCACTCTAGTGCCTGGGGTTATTTGTCCAATTTTACACAAATTCAGAAAAGAACAAGAGAAACTTAGGTAACTTCAGGATGTTTTGCCCCGTGCATGCAGGAAGAGAATCATAAAAGTAGGTAATCCCTTAGCTTGAAGAGCAAGAGAAATACTTAATACCACCCCTAGTGTGAGATAATTGTCTTAACTTTCATAAAACATTTAAAATGAAGTGAGGGGAGAAAAGTGGGGCTACGTTTTCTTTTCCCCAACCATCATGTGGAAAGGTTAAATTATAAACTTAATATTCTGAGACCTTAAAAGGCATCTTGGCAGATTTCCCCTTTCCTGGCTATATTACTACAGCCATGCCTAACATACTAGTGGCCATATTCTAAAACAGGGATCCTGATATTAATGTGAGGTTGCAGCCTCATTCTAATATAACCACACCTGTTTTAAGTAGCTCCCCAGACCAAGTTTAAATTACAAGTCCCTTGAGGAAAGCGGACGTGATCTCTAGGCTTGGCTCAATTCAGAATTACATGCATGTGGTATATCATAAATATTATATGATGGTGATAATGGTGTCTACAGAGGCCAAATGCCAACCTGTCCTATTTTCACTGGGGATTTCTAACAGGCAGCTGAGGGCTGTTAACAGGCCAGTTACATCATTTCAACAGTTACAGCTTTCCTCTAAATGAGTCAAAAAGGAAGGATTTATCTTCAAACTCAGGATGATCCTCCAAAGTAGATTGGGAGAGAGGGAATGCATTAAAACCCAGAGAAGCAGGAGGGTAGAAACCAATTAAATAGGCAGATGAACAGAGCACTTGAAAATGCAGCCTCTCGAACTGAGTCTACTGGCCGGGGATTCCTGGATTCTCTTTGCCCCGTTATCACCACCTGAATCAAAATGAAAAAGCCAAACCAAGGGCCATTCACAAGAAAGGCGCAACTACCCCTGCTTTTTGGGTGGCAGTTTCTCCATACTCCTATCTCCTTTTTTTTGGAAGCTGGCAACACTGACTCCTGTGGGGACCTCAGTTTTCAGCTGAGACTAATATGAAAAATACAGTGAAGACAGACTAACCTTAAAGCTGTGGCTGTCAACCTTGGTTGCTCATCAGAATCACCTGGGGAGATTTAAAAAATACTCATCTCTGAGCTCCACCCCTAAAGATTTGTATTTAACTCATGTGGAGTGGGACTCAGCTCAAGAGCTCTCCCGGTGATTCTAAATTGCAGTCAGGGCTGAGAACCACTGCAATAAAGACTCAGCAACATTTATATATATTTATACATCTCTCTATCGCTTTAGATACCAAATAACTGGTTATGATTTGTGTACATTTTCTTTGTTTACTTTTTTTCCTGTCTGCAGTTTTCAAACAAATGAAAGAATATTCTTTGCTCTGAGGCAGGGCAAGGCATGACAAGAGCTGGCTAACATCAGCAGGGCGTGCCTGATTTTGAAGTACATGTAAGAGCGATCACTTTGATTCATTAAGGCAACTAGAGACATTTCAACTATAAGTACACTCTTTCATTCCCCAATGCCCTGATCCTCTTTACAAGTATATAAAAACAAAGCTGTTACATGCTTATTTTGCTAGAGAAAAGGGACTAAAGAATTCTAGATTTTAGATAGTTGTTCCACCATTTAAAAAAATACTACCTTTTATAAAACTGCTTAATTTCACATTTCTGAACCTGTTTCTATACAGTTATGCAGGTTACCAGGAAAACACTTTTTTAAAAAAAAAATGTAATAGGCCAGATGTGAATTAAGAGAAAAACAGGTTTTGAATTTCCTGCCTCCTCACCTTTTTTAAAGGAAAAAAATGTATCTCCTGAGAGCTTTCTTGATTTATTCCAGGATTTTTTTCAAAATTCCATTCTTAACAATAACAACAACAGCTTTCCTGCTCTTTGGAATTCATTCACCAAATAAGAAATGACCTATTAAAATCTACTCCATTAGAGCCTGCCTTGCACTCCCATCACATATATAAGTCCATATTAATCCTGTGTCTCAAAAAGCCTACATACAAACCACTCAGAATATTTTTCATGAAAAATCTGTTTAATTAAGCAGTAAAGGGCAGCACAAGTTCAGAAATAGGTCAGGTTATGAAAGAACTCGGCAGGAAATGACAGCTTTGGATGGGGTAACCGCAACCGTGCAGAGAGCATGGCTAAGCTTCCAGCACTCCTGTCCCCCAGGGTAGTCCCGACTTAGTGCCCACTTTAGGAATACATGGTCAGCTGCAGCCATTCTTGGATAGACACCTGAATCAGGCCATCCACATCTCTATCCAGGGATTTGAAGGCACGAAACATGGCATCCAGGCGAACCAGGCAGCTGATGAAGTTGTTAAAATCCATACTTCCATCCTCATGGGCATATCGGCGGACAATCATTTGGTAAAGTTGTGCCTTTAGCTGGAAGCCTGCTGCCTGCAGAGCACCCTGCAGCTGAGAACTTCCCAGAGACCCAGAATGGTCCCTGTCATATTGCTTATAAACACACTGCCATTTCTTGATGTTTCTCCAGAGATACTTAAATTCTTTGAAGCCCAGCTTTCCAGTTGTGTCACTGTCCATGATGGACACGATGCTCCGGCAGGTGTCAAGACTAAAGCCGTCAGACTTCAGATCCTTGTGCTTAGACAGGACTTTGTTGAGAATATTCATTAGGTGAGTGGCATCCACTTCCATGTCTGGTCCAGCCAGCTGTGCAAATTGTTGCCGAAACCGCCTAACTTCCTCACTTTCATTGGCCTCCACGTTGGTGAAATGCTGCTCAGTGGGTGGTGGTTCCGGGGTATACTGAGCAGCTGCAGCCTCACTGATAAAATTCACAATTCCTCCAACTATTCCTCCAATATTTCCTGCTCCTCTACTTTTCTGACTGCCTCCTCCAAGAAGGTTTCCAAGAGCTTGTCCAAGACCTTGACCTTGATCTGCTCCTTCCAACAGAGCTTTTGCAAGAAACATGCTTTTGGTTTACCGAAAGGGTAAAGGGTAAAGGCTGCTGAAATCTTGGAGGTGGTATGAGAGAGATGAAATGGAGTCTAAGTAGTTTACATGTGGAAGAACTGGCTTTTCTGTACTTGCTTGCACTGTACCACACCCCGGGTGCACCTCCTACCCTAGTTGCCTGAATTCCACTAGGTCCTAGCACCTGCCATTTTTCAGAGGGCGTCAATAAAATACTCCTAAGTTATAGTATGTCTGACAAATTAGAAGAAATCATATTTTTAAGTGTAATATATTAAACTCTACATTTCTATATGCTGTTAACTATTTTTAGTTCTCTTTCTCAGCACCTGAAAGATGACGTGGAGTTTCCTAACAGGAGAAGTTAAATGACTCAAGGATATCAAGAATTTCTTTTCTAAGGAATATTTATTGTTAGGGTACAACTGAAGAATCCTGGGGCACTGGAAAAATATTTACCTAATTCTCTTCCTTTAGCAAAGATCTGCAGCATCCAATGTTCTTAAGAAAAACTTGGAAGGGGGATTTTTAAAATGCAGGGTCCCCAGGTCCCATCCTCAGAGATTCTGATTCTGTATAGTCTGCTGTGGGGTTCATGATTTACGTTTTTGGAATCTTTTGGAAGTGTAACATTCACATAGAAAACTGTACAAATCACAAATATACAGCTCAAAGAATTTCATATATATATATATATATATATATATATATATATCCATGTCATAACACCCCAATCAAGAAATAGAACATCATCAGGACTTCCAAAGCCTCTTCATGCCTCTTTCCAGTTATTCTCCTCTCCCAAGGGTAACTAACCATTGTCCTGACATCTAACACCACAGATTCATTTTTGTACCTTAAATAAATGGAATCATATAGCATATACTTTTTTGTATCTTGTTTTTAAATTTTTAATTAAAAAAATTTAAAATTGTGGTTAAATACATGTAATGTGCAATTTACCATTTTAACCATCTTTTAAAAAATATTTATTTATTTATTTGGTTGCACTGAGTCTTAGTTGCGGCAGGTGGCTCCCTAGTTAGTTGCAGCAGGCGGTGCCCTAGTTGGGCTCCTAAGTTGTGGCACATGGGCTCCTTAGTTGTGGCACATGGGCTCAACACTTGAGTTGCGGCTCGTGGGCTCCTTAGTTGTGGCAGGTGAACTCTTAGTTGCGGCACGCATGTGGGATCTAGTTCCCTGACCAGGGATCGAACCCGGGCCCCCTACACAGGGAGCGCAGAGTCTTAACCACTGCGCCACCAGGGAAGTCCCCCATTTTATAATAGTTTTAGCTCTTAGACCCATTTTGAGTTAATTTTTATATATGGCATAAGGTAAGAGTCCACTTCATTCTTCTGCATGTGGTTATCCAGTTTTCTCAGCACCATTTGTTGAAAAGACTGTTCTTTCCCCATTGAATGGTCTTGGCACCTTATCGAAAATCATTTGTATGCACACACACAGGTTTATTTCTGGGCTCTCTATTCTATACCATTGGTTCATATGTCTGTCTTTATGCCAGTACCACACTATTTGGATTACTGTAGCTTTGTAGTAAGTTTTGAAATCAGGAAGTGTAAGACTTCCAACTTTGTTCTTGTGCAAGACTATTTTGTCTTTTCAGCATCCTTTGAGATTCCATATGAATTTTAGGATGGATTTTCTGACTTCTGTAAAAAAATTTTTGTCGGGATTTTGATAGGGATTGCACGGACTCTGTAGGCCACTTTGGGTAGATTGACTTCTTAACAATATTAAGAATTCCAATCCATGAACACAGGATGTCTTTCCATTTATTTGCATCTTTTTAAATTTCTTTGAACAACGCTTTGTAGTTTCCAGTGTACAAGTCTTCTACCTCCTTGGTTGTTTATTCCTATTTTATTCTTTTTAATGCTGCTGTAAATAGAGTCACTTTCTTAATTTCTTTTTCATATTGTTTATTGTTAGTGTATAGAAACACAACTAAGTTTTTTTTTTAAAAAAAATTATTTATTTTTGGCTGCATTGGGTCTTCGGTGCGGTGCACAGGCTTCTCACTGCAGTGGCTTCTCTTGTTGCGGAGCGTGAGCTCTAAGCATGTGGGCTTCAGTACTTGTGGCATGCGGGCTCTAGAGTGCAGGGTCAGTAATTGCATTGCACGGGCTTAGTTGCTCCACAGCATGTGGGATCTTCTCGGACCAGTGATCGAACCTGTATCCCCTGCATTGGTAGGCAGATTCTTTTATTTATTTATTTATTTATTTATGGCTGCATTGGGTCTTTGATGCTGCGCGCGGGCTTTCTCTAGTTGTGGTGATCAGGGGCTGCTCTTTGTCGCGGTGCACGGGTTTCTCATTGTGGTGGCTTCTCTTGCTGTGGAGCATGGGCTCTAGGCTCATGGGCTTCAGTAGTTGTGGCATGCAGGCTTCAGTAGTTGTGGCTTGCAGACTCTACAGCGTAGGCTCAGTAGTTGTGGCGCACGGACTTAGTTGCTCTGCGGCATGTGGGATCTTCCCAGACCAGGGATCAAACCCGTGTCCCCTGCATTGGCAGGCGGATTCTTAACCACTGAGCCACCAGGGAAGTCCCCACAACTAAGTTTTGTGTGTGGATTTGTATCCTGCAACTCTGCTGAATCAGTTTATTAGTTCTAACAATTGTGTGTGTGTGTGTTGTCTGCAGGATTTTTTTACATATAAGATCATGTATTCTGTGAGCAGAGATAATTTTTCTTCTTCCTTTCCAGCTCATATTCCTTTCATTTCTTTTCTTGTCTAACTGTCTTGGCTAGGGCTTCCAGTACTATGCTGAATAGGAGTAGTGAAAGCAGGCATCCTTTTGTGTTCCTAATCTTAGAGGAAAGGTTTTCAGGCTCAAACCATTGAGTATGCTGTTGGCTGTGGGCTTTTCATATATGGTTTTTATTATGTTGAGGTACTTTTCTTCTATTCCTAGTTTGTTAAGTGTTTTTATCTGAAAGGGGGTTGAATTTTGTCAAATGCTTTTTCTGGATCGATTGAGGTAACTGTGTTTTTTCCCCCTTCATTCTGTTAATGTGGTTTATTACATTGATTGATTTTCATATGTTGAACCACCCTTGCATTCAAGGAATAAATCCCACTTAGTCATGATGTAAAATCCTCTTTATGTGCTGTTAAATTCTGTTTGCTAGTATTTTGTTCAGAATTGTTGCATCAATATTCATATGGGGGACTTCCCTGGTGGTGCAGTAGTTAAGAATCTGCCTTCCAATGCAAGGGAGATGGGTTCGATCCCTGGTCAGGGAACTAGATCCCACATGCATGCCACAACTAAGGAGCCCATGAGCTGCAACTAAGGAGCACATGTGCTGCAATTAAGTAGCACACGTGCTGCAACTAAAGAGTTGGCGAGCTGCAAGTAAGGAGCCCGCCTGCTGCAATTAAGACCAAAATAAATAAATTACAAAAACAATTCATATAGGACATTGGTCCGTAGTTTTCTTTTCATGTACCGTTGACAGTTGAACAATACGGGTTTGAACTATGTGCCTTCATTTTTACTAGGATTTTATTCGATAAATACATACTACAGTACTACACTTGAGCTTGGTTGAATCTGTGGATGCAGAATCATGGATACATAGGGCCGACTATAAAGTTATATGGAGATTTTCGACTGCACGGGGTTTGGTTCCCCTAACCCCTGTGTTGTTCAAGGGTCAACTGTACTATCTTTTTCTGAACTTGGTGTCAGGATAATGTTGGCCTCATAGAATGAGTTGGGAAGTATTCCCTCCTCTTCAATTTTTGGGAAGAGTTTGAGAAGGATTAGTGTTAACTCTTCTTTAAACATTTGGTAGAATTCACTAGTGAAGCCATCTGGTCCTGGGATTTTCTTTGTTGGAAGTTTTAAAAAAAATTACTCATTCAATCTCCTTACTAGTTAGGTCTGTTCATATTTTCTGTTTCTTCATGATTCAGTCCTGGTAGGTTGTACATTTCTAGGAATTTGTCCATTACATCTAGGTTAACCAATTTGTTGGCATACAGTTGCTCATAGTACTGTTTCATAATACTTCTTATTTCTGTAAATTTGGTAGTACTGTCCTCTCTTTTCTGATTTTGTGTGTCTGGATTCTCTTTGCTCAAAATTACATTTGTGAGATTTTATATTTTTAATAAGTATCTTCAGAAGTCAGTCTATGACAGATAGTCCCAGATAATACTTTGAGGAACCTCACCCTTGATACTAGGTAGAGTCAGGGTACAAGCCCTTCAGCAGTCTTTGGAAGTTCTATTGGTAAACTCAGGGAAAAGTGGCCAGGACATAACTAAATCCTTATATCACTCAGCATTTTGGACCTTAATTTCAATCTGCAAACTGATGATAATAGTATCTCCCCTGCCTACTTCATAATGATTCAATTTCTTTTATTATGTTTCAGGACTTGGACTCAATGTTTAGGAGAGAAAGATGAAAACATCAGGATTGCTGTCCTCAAGGATCAAAGAGACCCACAGAAAACTAGGGGTTGTAACTATAATCTGAGGTCTATTTTCACATTTCTACTATGAATACTAAACTATTACATTTGTATATAATATTCTTTGGTATATCGATTTTATAGAATTTCCATGAAAGACATAAAAGCATTTGAAATAAGGAAAGGAAAACTCAGAGAAGTTAAGCTACTTATAAAAGGTCACACAACTAATATATTGTATAGGATTATCAAACCAATATGGGTGCCCAAAAGAGGAACAATACGTTCTGCTGAGGAAAGGAAAGGAGAACATTTACCTACAGAAGAGGTAATGTGTAGGCCTGACCATAGGCTAAGTCAGAGTTCTCCAAAAAGACAAGATATATATATATATATATATATATATAAAGGGGTGGTGTAGTGAAAAGATAGAGGAACTAAAGCATGTGTGGTATTCAAGAGATAATGAGTAGTCCAGTGTGATGAGAGTTTACTGCTGAGAACGATGGGAGATAAAGGCAACTCAATAGAATAGAATGAAATTGGAAAGGACTCTGAACTGCCATGTGACAGAGTCTATCTCACAGGTTACTCTGGAAACTACTAGGGCTCAAATATGAAGTCAAAAGGAGATTAAACGTAAAATTACTTTATAAACTGTACAATTCTAGAATTAAATAATGATTATTCTAGCTATTATTAGGGAGAGAATAGTAGCTGGGAGACACTGCTCTGTGTAGGACATGAGAGCAATGTCTCCTGCCACACTTAGTGGTTTATAGAAAACTCTCCATCACAATGACTCCAATAACTGGTCTCATGGGCACCGTGAAATGGTCTCCGTAAACACCAAAGGCCAAATGTCTTCCTTTACCACACTGAAGAAGCACCACAAAAGGACTTTCTTCCCTTTAGGGGATCACAAGGGGCCATCTGGCCTCAGACAGATTTAAATCCATTCATATAAGCTTCTGAGGAAATTACATGGGCTTTGTTTTTATAATATTGCAAATTAACTTGACAGCATCCATTGTCATATAAAATGTGCCTCCTTATGACCATCTGAAGTGTTTTTCGCTGAAGTTTAAATCCAATTCCTCTCATTTATTTTCTGCTAAGATGGAAAGCATTTGGCTAACAGTTTCTCATAAGCCATCATAGAATAAAAGACTGTTATTAGATTAACAAGCCTTTTCTTCTCTGGACTATTTAATCCCCTAAGGCTATTTATTAGAACATTAATAGGAACTTTGGTTGCTGTCTGGGGGAACTCCACTGTGCAGCTCTGGAGAAAAAGAGTAGGGGAAGAGGCCATATTCAATGGAAAATTTAACCTCAATTTGAGGGGGAAGAGTCATTGAACTTAAAAAGTTAACAGTGACACACGAATGCTACTAGCAACACTATTCATAATAGTTCCAAAGTAGAAATAACCTAAATATCGACTAACAGGTGAATGAATAAACAAAATGTGATAAATTCATATAATGGAGTACTATTTGGCAATAAAAAGGGATGAATTACTGATACAGGCAACAACACGGATGGACCTCAAAAACTTACAATAAGTGATAAAAGCCAGACATGATACTGTATATTGTAAGATTCCATTATATGAAATGTCCAGAAAAGGCAAATCTATACAAGTCTCTATTCTAGTCTTTATTCTAGACCAGGTCTAGAACAATGCAGGAGGACTTACTATAGTGGTTGCCTAGGGTTGGGAGATAGGTAGGTGACAGGAATTAACAGTTAATGACACAAGGAATCATAATGGGGTGATGGAAAAACTCTAAAACTGATTTATGGTGCTGGTTGCACAACTTGGTAAATTTACTAAAAAAATCATTGAACTGTGTGCTTGAAATTGGCTGAATGCTATGATATGTAAAATATGCCTCAAGAAAGTTATTTTTAAAAAGTCCAGAGATGGTTTGTAGTAAAAAGAATACTGAACTAGGAGTTCCCAGTGCTGCAACTAACCAGCTCTGTAGCCTTGAGCATACAACTTCCTCTTTTGGGCTGGAAGCTTCCTGAGAAATGAGGAAGATGGGCAATTTGACACTAAACATCCTTTCAGCTCTAGAATGCTGTGAGTCTAGATCTTCATGTGCCATGAAGTGGTGACTGCAGCTTCGTTCTTACCTTGCATTCAGTTTCCTTCTCATGCCCAAGTATTTTTATGTTATATATGACTGTAATTTAATCTTTTTCTTGGGTCTGGTTCTACAACTTTTAAAGACATACTTACATACCCTTATCCTCACTTTGACGTATTGTCTGGTTTTCAAAAGTATTCCGGTAACCTATCAAATATGTTGCTCCTCCAGACAGAACTCCAAGGTGGGGGGACTGAAGCAGGTCTCGAATAACACAGGACACACAGCTCCCACTTTCAGTGAGGGTTTTCTGTCAAGTGGGGCTTTCACCTAACTGCAACATGATCTGGACCAGACCTTCCTAATTTATTGATGAGAATGTCACGTTGGATGAAATCAAAAACCTTTCTAGAGTCCATATAGATAATATCTATTTCTTCTTCTTTATCATCTTGGACTGTCACTCTGTCATAGGAGGAAATTAAATTGGTCTGACACAATTTGCTCCTTACAAAGCCCTGTTCTTTACCTCTTTATGCTCTTGGAGGAGGCCACTGCTCACTTGTTCCAATAAAAAATCGAGCTTTAATCAATGCCCTCTCCTTTCTGTTTCCTCTAAGTGTCTCCTAGGTAGACTTGCATTGAGAAGCCAAAAAGAAAGCATACAATTCTCATGCTTAAAAGGATATTTCTAGTGTAAGAACACTCAGGGAGGGAAAATATTACGCTGGACTGCATGGGGTAGTTAAGTCATCATGAGAATTGAAGAAGGAAATGGTCAGACATATAGGCCATCAAACTTTCAGGATGACTGGTACAACTGGATAGGAATGTTCATCTAGCCCGCTCAGAAAGTTATAGCCTTCTTCTGTTAATTATATCATATGAGCTTTAGATTTCATATAACAAATCCTGGTTAATTGAGATTGGAATCAAGATGAGTTCTTTTCACATGAGCTATGAAATACTAAAGTACACATCAAACCCGAACTGGAAATTTAAAGGATAGAAGAAAGGGGAAGAGGGGGGTGGAGGAGGGATAAATTAGGAGCTTGGGATTAACAGATACACACTACTAGATATAAAGTAGATAAACAACGAGGTCCTAGTGTGTAGCACAGGGAAAAAAATTCAATATCTTGTAATAACCTATAATGGAAAAGAATCTGAAAAAGAATATATAAATATAACTGAATCACTTTGCTGTACACCAGAAACTGACACAACATTGTAAATTAGCTATACTTCAATTTAAAAAATAGGATAGAAGACTTCACTGTTGCAACTATTCACCTCTGGCACTGTATTATGAAAGCAGCCATAGACAGTACATAAACAAATGGGCGTGGTTGGTGTCCCAATAAAGCTTTATTTACAAAATAGGCGTCAGATTGGATCTGGTCTATCAGCTGTAGTTTGCTGACTGTCACCTGCTATATTTCCTAAACTGATGAAAATAAAGCATGCTGGTAAAGTTTAAGGACTGATTGAAGGATTGCAGTCAAGGCTTATAGCCACCATCGTTCCACATCTGATTTAAAGGGGGTCATTCTGAATCTTTATTCTCACCAAATCTGTCTACTTCTTATTGACATCCTCCCCATTTCTAACTAGTGGTATATCATTCATCCTCACAGATGAGAGAGACTGATTTCTAATCACTCAGCTATAGTCTGGCATGAGCTCACTCTCTTTTTACCAAAACCATTATGCACACAACAGACCACAGGTTAAGAAAATTTAGATAGTTGGTTACTATTTCCATTCTCTAAAAAATGTGAAAACTGTCCTGATTTTTCCCATTTCGGCCTTCTAACTGGTACTTAGTTCTTCTGGCATTACTATGTCCTTTGTTTAAATATTAGAACAGGAAAGCGTGTGTATACTTTAGCACTTGGACAATCCAGCATTTTTGGCTATTCTGGAGATCTTTTATTACTCTTTTGCATTGTGTGGAATGAATGTGTTTCTTTATCCGAGTTCTTCCTGTCTGCCCCGTTCTTGGCGTTAGCTCAAGTGTTAAATCACGAGCAAATAGTGAGCATATAATAACAAGCATCCTTGCTTGCCCTTCCCTGTTAGAGAAGGTAGGGTGCTGTATTATGCAGATTTTCAAGCTGAGAGTTAGGACAGGGCATTTATGTGGCTTAAGTGACTGAAAATAAACAGAGAAATCTTTCTGAGTGGGGTGGATTAACTTTTCTATTCAGTTGTACAAATTATACTGAAAGTTTAGGACCAAATGTCCCACAAAGTCAAAAACATTTACAATCTGGCTCTTTGCTGAAAAAAGCCTGCTGATCCCTGAAATATAGCTTCGCCACCAGCGAATATACATACCGTTATGGTGATGTGTGCCAGATGGAACATGACCCTGAATGTATCATGAGATGTAGTGCAGATGAGATGACTTGCCACTAGTAAGAGGTAAGAGGCAGATAACATGGTATACTGTCAAACTAGCAGCAAAGATGATATGTGTGCTGCAATATTTGAGGACTTTGTCTCATAGGTATGTAAGATACTGCTGGCAGGGCAGCACATGGCTCTGCTCAATAACACAGCGTTGAAGAATGAATGAAATAAGGTGATGCTGTGTAGATATTCTTATAACTGTACAAATGACTGTGTTATAATTATTTCTGACTTAGCCAGTGTTGTGTCTCAGTCCCATTAAGTGTATTTAAATGCCTTCAAGAGTGTTGGCAAAAAAAATCCAGTCTTGAAAACTGAATTATGAATATAAAAAATGTTGAGAAGCCACTGTTTTAAACTACTGTCTCAGCTCTCAACTGTCTCTAACTCATGTGGACTTTTGACTAACCCCTATCAGCCTCTGATTCAGAGAGTTCAGTGTACATTTGGGAAAATAAAGAAGCTGAATGAAACCTAAAGATGAAAAGGGTCTTCTTTTCCTTTTTTTCAGAGATGAGACCTCTCCACAAAAAACTGTCCTAATCCAATGAGCCATGCTATGCTTTGGATCATGAATGCCACATTTCTGTTGGACCTTGAAATCATCTGCCATCGCATATCTGACAATCTAAAAGAACACATCAGATTGTCAGAAGAAACTGAATAGACAGCACTTTTTTTCTTTTAGGACAGACTGAGACGAAAATCATTATGAAGTTTTTGCAGACTTGCCAGGAATGTATGTGGGAAGAAGGAGTAAGGGAACATGGAGAGATATACAGATCTCTCCCCTTCCCCAAAATACCAACCACAATTGCACCAGACTTGGGGAGAGATTGAGAGAAGAAAAGAAGGAAGGGGAAAAGGAGAATAAAGTGGGAAAGGCACATGGGAGGAGCCCTCTGCCCTGCAAAAATTTATAGCTACTGAAATGAAAGAGCAAGAGGAACATCCCACCCTCTCTTTCCCACCCTTCTTCCTCCCCCACCCCTCATAAGTATTGAGTTTAGCAAGATAAGCTACTCAGAGAGAAATAAACTATGACGTTACTGAACTTCTTTGTATTTTCCGTGGAACATTTCCCAGCTAAATCCCTCCAAGAGAGCATGGAAGTGGGGATGTGCACAGGGTGTGGCAACGATTACATAATTCAGCTTCTCAAAACAAAGCAAATCTTCACAGGCACAGACATGCAGGTATGTTAAAAACAAAAAAAAAAAAAGGAAAGCGAGAAAGACAGAGAGACAAAGAGAAGAGAAAAGGAAGAGGTAAAGAAAGGTCAAATGCATTAGTTGTTAATTCTCCAGATTATTTTCTCTACCTTCCAGTATGCTGGAGATCAAAAGCGTTTTAAAGACCAACTCGTGGTCTATATCTAAAGCTAAGTCTATACACTATACAAAGAAGTGAAGAAAACTTAACAGTTACAATTGATACGTGAGCCGATTGAAGCAGTCCATGCAGAAGTGTGATTGACCACACTGGCCACAAAGGCTCACCAGTCTCCAAACTGCTTGGAGCTAATTGTATTCTTTCGTTCAGAGTGAGTCAATCTGGCTAACTAGGGCTTATTGTAATCCTTGGTTTACACTCCCTTCCCCACTCCCAAATCTTACCACATATCCCAGTGCTATAGAAACAGTGGGGCCACTGGCAGGTATCATCAGTCATCAAAAGACAGAACTGGTGTCAAAGCAATCCTGTTATTGCTGTTATGACAGTTTGACACCTGAAAGACAGGGCAACTTCTATGGAGACTTTTTTTTTTTTTTTTTTTGCGGTACGCGGGCCTCTCACTGCTGTGGCCTCTCCTGTTGCGGAGCACAGGCTCCGGACGTGCAGGCTCAGCAGCCATGGCTCACGGGCCCAGCCGCTCCACGGCATGTGGGATCCTCCCGGACAGGGGCACGAACCCGCGTCGCCTGCATCAGCAGGCGGACTCTCAACCACTGCGCCACCAGGGAAGCCCTCTATGGAGACTATTTTTAATCTTGATTAAAAATCCTGATGAGCATAAAGTCTATGATGTGCTTTGAACTTCCCTCTTGGTCCCTGTTTCATGTCACTTCCCATTTCCCCATCTCCTGTTCTTATTTGTATGTCCCTGCCATATTCCTTCCTGTCACCAAGTTCATATTTATAGAAACTTTATTTAAAATTGCTTGCATGGTTTCCAGAGCCATACTGACAAATGCTATACAAATCTCACAGAAATACTAGTAACAGTACAAGTGAAAAGTGCCTGTATTTTCCCAACTTGCACTGTTACATACCATAATTTACATCTCCTTTTCCCTAAATCTTCATTACACTTTAAAGTAGCACCACTGCAGTGACACATTACCATTTCACGGACAAGGAAAAAATATTTGTATGCTGCAACAAGCACAGAAGAGAGGCTTGTGCACTCCATACGGAAGAAGGTTGCTTACCTGTATCATGTTAAAGAATAGTTCATCTAAGGGACTTCCCTGGTGGCGCAGTGGTTAAGAATCCACCTGCCAACGCAGGGGACACAGGTTCGAGCCCTGGTCCGGGAAGATCCCACATGCCGCGGAGCAACTAAGCCCGCGAGCCACAACTACAGAGCCCACGTGCCACAACTACTGAAGCCCGCACACCTAGAGCCCGTGCTCCACAACAAAGAGAAGCCACCACAATGAGAAGCCTGCGCACCGCAACGAAGAGTAGCCCCCGCTCGTCGCAACTAGAGAAAGCCCGGGCCCAGCAGCGAAGACCCAACGCAGCCAAAATTAAAATAAATTAAAAAAAAAAAGTTCATCTAAGAGAATAAGTCACAGAATAAGTCATTAGGAATGTTAGTGACCTCTGGGTAAGAAGAAAAAGAAAAGCTCTGTCCTGGTTTCTGTCAGCAGGCTATAATTTCTTTGCAAAATATCTTTTTCCAGTGGTTGATAGAGACCTGGGACTTCTGGTGCCAGCCAGGATGGAATGAGCTTAGTTCAGCCTATCTCTCCTTCTCACTACAATTAGAAACTCTGATCGAAATACAAAAAGCACTACCTCTGGATAAAATACCATGGCAGGAGGAACTTGAAAAACAACCAGATAGGCCTGAAGGCAGCAGGATGAAATTATTAAATTGTTGAAAGGGAAGAACTGTATACAGAATTCCATATATGTACAACAAAAATATCCCTCAGGAATGAATGTGAAATAAAAAAGATAACAATCCTAAGTATTTACCCAACCCTAAGTATTTACCCAAGTAAAAGGAAAACCTATATTCACTCAAAAACCTATACATGAACGCTTAGAACAGTTATATTCATAATTGTCCCAAGGTGGAAACAAACCAAATGTTCCTCAATTGGGGAATGGATACACCAAGTATGGTACATCCACACAATGGAATACCATTCAGCAATAAAAGGAGACAAATTACAGATACATGCAATAACGTGGCTGAATCTCAGGTGCGTTATGCTGAGTGAAAGAAGCTGGACTCAAAAGGATATACTAAATGATTCCATTTGTATGGTATCTGGAAAAGGCAAACCTATAGGGATGGAGTGATTGCCAGTGGTTAAAGGTGAGGGAGGGGCTTGACTATAAAAGCCTAGCTACAGGGAATTTTTTTTTTTGCAATTGTATTTCTTGAATGTGGTGGTAGTTACATGCCTCTATGCATTTGTTAGAACTCACAAAACTGTAACCAAAAAAGTAAACTTTACTGTCAACTTTATATATTAAAAAACAAATTAAAAAGAGAGAACTTGAAATCTTGATGCACTTTTCCTAAGGAAACTTTGACATTTCAATTATCTAACTCCATGTACGTACATATTCGTAAGCAGAAAACTGAATCCCCAATATAAGGACTAACAGTCAAGGCTTTAATTGAAAACTTTGTTATAAATAAACTAAAATCTATTTGGTCTTCGGATGTTTTGGGGGAAGTCCAGAAACCTTCAGGATAGAATAGTACCACCCGTGTCATCAATGTATGATTTTGACATAAATATTAAAATTCTTGCTAGTTATGTAAACCTTTCCAATTCCATACACAAATATGGGTATATGGTCACAATATTTATTTCTGACCTGGTGTTTAAAATAAATGGACACTATCATAACTGTTGCCACACACACACACACAATTATTATTACATTACTATTATTATTACTACTACTACTACTGCTCTACTACTATTAAGCTGAAAAACAAAATCATGCAATTAAACAATGGGCTCAGCCTTGCTTCTTCTAACACTGACCCAGCAAGTTTTTCTAATGCCTGCCATACTGATTTATACCCTGTGGGGACTCGCGAAATAAAAATATTTGCGTGTTAAAGGTTAAACTTTAACCTACCCTGTCAAAGAGCGCAAAAAGTTGTCTCAAGACATCTGAAACAGGCAGCTTCAAATACTCCGCAAATTCTTCAATTCCGATTCTTCCTCCTTTAGAGGAACTTGCAATAGCGGCATATTCATCCAAATGCTTACAAATCCCATCCCAATCTAATCTAAACAAAGAGTTATGAAGATGTATTAGCGTTTTACAATCCACATGGACATTTTGTGAGTTTTGTTTTATTCATCTGTCTGAGGGAAAAATATATTCAGTGTTACATTTGAAAAGGAGAAGAAAACGAATTTTTAAAAATTCTTTTTTGCGGTACGCGGGCCTCTCACTGTTGTGGCCTCTCCCGTTGCGGGGCACAGGCTCTGGATGCGCAGGCTCAGCAGCCATGGCTCACGGGCCCAGCCGCTCCGCGGCATGTGGAATCTTACCGGACCGGGGCACGAACCCGTGTCCCCTGCAACTGCAGGTGGACTCTCAACCAGTGCGCCACTAGGGAAGCCCCAAAAATGAATATTTTAAGGCACACTTTGAACATGGATACAGACTTCTAATTTTTTAAAGGATATTAACATAACTATAATTATCCCAAATATCTGAGGGAAAGAAAAGTAACTGGGAAAAGGAGCAATGTGGTAAGATAATAAATGACTCATGAGAAGAAAAAAAGAACTCACATTTTAATCTAAATATTACTTAGTAAGTCAACAGTACTTACTGAGTTGTTAAAAAAAAATACAATTCTTGCTTTCAAGCTTTCCGGATGATAATGAACTCACATTTCACAAAATGTTGTGATGGGGGATTCATTAGACTTTGTACACTTCCTCCAATATTAGTTATAAAACACTTTAAAAAACACTGGAAAATATACTGTAGCTTACATCATATCCTGTAGAATTAAACAGGTGACTTAACATATACTTCTATATCCAATTTCAGTAACTATCTAATTTTTTCAAATCTATTGGAATATTGTAAAAATATAACATCAAAACATTGCTATCTAGAAGATATAAATAATGTTTGCTACATCAGTTATCAAAAAATATTTTTTAATATTGAACTTTAATACAGTAACTGGTTCTGCAGCTCCCTCCTAGGGAGGATGCCAAGGTCTACTGAGTTAATAAATTCTGCAGATCCCTGTCCGGGCTGAAAACAATGAACTGTAATCAGAGAGGGATGTGGGAGTTACACCTTCATACCAGGAAGTTCAAAGGGAATGTTCTAAATGGTTTAAACCAGATCATTAAAATCACAACTTTTTTTTTGCCTTTTCAAAAAAATTATGTATCCAGAATGAGAAGATTGATCTAGGGAAGTATTTAAAATTCAATGATGGTCAGAATTGCTGCTCTACAAGTCAATTCCTATTTCACATGAGGAGTTCTGACCACCTCGTGCCAGTACCATATAATTATGCCATCTTTCTTATAAGAAGGTGGCAGGACCAACTACTCAGCTGTTTCTGGGTAGGGAGGCAGATCTGTGCTGACTCGTGTTTACTATCTCATTCTCCTCTCATGACCAACGCACATATTTCTGAGTTAGCTGTTCTTGAAAAAACAAAACTAGATGAACTAAATGGGAGATAAATTCACATCCCTGGCTTTCTTAATAAACACCACGTAGGTTCTAGAGTTTGAGCATTAATGAAACCAGAGAAAATAAACATAACAGGATTTCAGATCTCTTTTGGACATCTTTAGGAAAGTGTGGTAATTTTAAAATATGCTTACTTCAATTTCCGGCTGATTTTGGTAAATTCCACCAACCCAGCTTCCATAGGCAGTGTTAGCTGTCCTGCTGAAATCATCAATCTGCAGTCTTCATAGGTGTGATCTGTTACTGGAATTCTCAGAGCTCTAAAGTATTAAAAAACAAACAGATTCAACTTTTTAAAAAAGGTGATGGTTTTTCATTAGGCCTGAATTGGTCAACAAACGACAGTAAATGGAAAAGTATTTACTACTTTTTGAACCAGTGGCTTTGGCTTATTATTGCCAAAGAGACATATTTCTCTACTTCACAGACTTATTGTGGCCCGAGTTAATCTCCTTATGTCTGTGTGCTTCTGCCAGCTAGTCATTTTTGTTCTGTGTTTTGATTACAGCGACAATAATAGTTGAGTTCAGTCCATGGAAAGTAATGAGAAGACTTACGTTCAAGTCCTATGGAGTCTTTTACCAGCTGGCACTTAACCTAAGCCTCACTTTTCTCATCTGCACATGGGAATAATCACTTCCTCCACAGGGTTATTTTAAGGACCAGCTAAGAATGCCTGTGGAAGTGCCATTTAAACAGATAAATGGTACCTGTACATATTATAAGTGAACGGTCTATCCATATTGCTAGCTATCTGTGTCTTTCCATCTTTTAAGACTGAAGATCACCTTCTTGCTACATAGCAATCTTCAAAAAATACTAATGAGGACTGATTATAAAACACCCTCCATCCTCAAAGGAGTGCACAATACTGACTACCTCCCTCCTGCTCAGAGATCTACTTATAGTGAAACAGATTTGGAAAAAATACATATTAACAAGAACTTGAAATAACACTTGAGTGACAAGAAGAAAATCTGTGCTGTACATAAAATAATTTCCTGCAGATCCCTCTTGGCTAAATTTTTATTCACACACATTCAGTGACAATCATAAAATTATGTCATCAACTGTTATTTGATTTTGTTGAATCATGGCTAAGAACATTCAATTTTCAATGAATGCAATATGAATAAACATTTTTTTCCTACCTGCCACTAAGCTGTTTTTGATTAATGACTATTTGGGTGTAAGAATATATAAGGAAAATAAAAATTAAAAACACTTCAGGAATTATGAGTAAATAGTAGAACAAAACAGTTAAGAGCTTGGGCTTTGGTAATAGGAAGTGTGGATTTGAATCCCAGCCCAGAAACTCTCACTACCTCAGAGCCTCCATTTTCTCACTTGCCTCAGAGCTGCTGTGAAGATTATGTTAGGTAACACAAGCAAATGGCCTAGCACAGGATTTGGTAAATATTTATTAGTGGTCGACCACCACTACTTACCTCGGCTTTGCTCTTTACCATTTTCAAATGCTTTTAACATTTCCTACTTGACTCTCATAATAACCAAAACTATGAGAAAAGCCAGGCAAGGATTAGAATTCCCACTTTACACATGAGGAAAGGAGCCTTGGAGGGGACTTATCCAAGGTTGTACAGCTAACTGAGGTCTTTCTTACTCTTTATCCAAGGCCCTTCTACCTCCACGCCTCCAAATCCAGGAAAAGGCTGCTTAAACAAACCTTTCCTGTTTTTAGGCAGATTTTGGGAAGTCAAAATATCTGATGTAAATTCTCTCAGTTCCTAATACTTATCTTCCTTCCTAAGTTTTGGACATAAGCTAGTATGAAAACATAATGGAAGAGGGAAGAAAACAATATCAAAGCAAATTTTGTAGCTGCTCTAGAAACTAGGTAAATCAAGTACATGTAGGGACACGTAGTAACAAAAGTTTTTCAGCCAAACACTTTAACATTTATTCTTTTTTGAAAATAAAGTTAGTCTCCTGTGAAATATTAATATATGTAATATATATATAACATATATAATCTTGCTTATAATGCCAAATTCAGCTATGAAGCTAAATTCAGAGTTCTCATTGCATTTTTTCTAAGAGAATAAATACTGCTGGCTTATTAGCTCCAAACCTACCGTTGGGCATGACTGAGGGAGGTGGTGCTTGGGGAGAGGGTGCACACCTGGAGGGCTCTGAGGCTGCCTGGGTGGTGGGGATAGTATAACTATCACTCTTTCATTACAGGAGGAGAGGTGATTTATCTAATCAGGATAGTGGCCAGTTAAAACTCCCTTAAGTGCAAGAAAATACTTGCCTTATGTTTTGCAGTTTCTAAATCCTAAATTTATAGCCATCTCCTTAATGAGGGTGACTTTCCCCCTTTTCTATGCATCTATTGCATTCCCTTGCAAACTTTTCCCTTTTTGGTGCTATAATCATTAATGCCTTTAAAACACGTGGCCTTGGCAGCTATATGGAGGTTGAGGGGATAGAAGGTGGGTCACAGCAGGAACCACTCAGACCATCATTAGCTTTGTCTGACAGCGACTGGCCAGCTTGGGAGAATCCACTCTTTGGAGGTCACTGGCTGGTTTCTCCTGGTTCATGTACCCTCCCTGTTCACCTTCTGGCAAAGCTACGTCTCCATTAGTTTGGGGTTACGTCAGAGAAAATATTTATAGATTGTCTTACTGACCGCATTCCTAGGCACATGATTTTTCCTTACCAAAATGAGTTGGGGAATGAGGCCCTCAGACAGAAAAAAACAAAGACAAAAAACAAAAACAATGTTAAATGCCATTTACCAATAATTTTAAAACTATTTACTGATCATAATCACATATAGATACTTACTCTGCCATTAAATTCCGGACTGTACTGGCAAAAAGGACAGGATCACTTTTTTCTTCATCATTTGGTATCTGAACAGGCATAAACTGAAAGGCAAATAAATATACCTTTCCATTACAATTGTGAGGCCTAAGACTTTAAATGCTAAATTAATTTATAAGCTGTCATTATATGAAATCCCCTGCCTTTCTAGCACACGGGTTATAAGATAGAATGTAAAGAGCACTGTGCTTGGACTCAGGAGATCTGAATCCAAGCTCTGGGTCTTTCTGTGTGTTAACGAGTATGACCTTTAACTTTTCTGAACTGTCTCCTCAACTCTGAAAGGAGGGCTATGGCCACCTATGTCCCGGGTTGTGGTGAGGATGAAATGAACCAATGTCTGGAATTCTGGAAGTTGTAAAGCTGAAACTACTCAGATCTTACTCTCAAAGCTGCATTTTCTCCCACCTACCCTCTGTGTGAAAATGTTATTAGTGATAGTACTTTGTTTTTTGTAGTTTATCTTCTCTATCCATTCCTATATCAGCCATATTTTTATCACTTGATCAAGCTTTATGTTTGATCATTTCTTCTGCTTGTTTTTGAACCCTTATATTGGCTTTCTACCATGTTTTGCTTTATCATTTTAAATTTTACTCTTTTTTCTCCACTTGATAATCTGTGATACCTCATTTGTACTATTCTTGTTTTTAATTATAGTTTCCTAACATTAACAAGCTTTCAGTGCTATATTTAAGTCATTGTACATTTTTTGAGCACCTACTATATACCAGGCAAGATGAACAGGACCCTAATTCCCACTCTAAAGAAGATCCGTATTTTAACAGGATAGACTGACACAACACACACTATCATTACCCCTAATGATAGGGCTTAAAAGCTTAATTAACTTACTTAAAGTTATATGGGTCACATGACTAGGATTCAGCTCAAGGCCTGTCAGACTTTAAAACCCTTGTTTTTCCCACTAAACCATCCTTCCCGGAGTACGAGCACAAGGGATAGGAAACGATTAATTTGGTCGGGGGCTGGGAAAAGCAACCAAAGAGGTTTTATAGAAGAGCTAATGCTTGATCTTGACTTTCTGAGGATAAACATGATCTTGCCAATTCCTACTGTTTATTAACTGAACCAGGCACCACGCTAGGTGTTTTATATGCATTATTTCATTTTACTAATCCTCCCAATTCTAGTCATAAGGAATTGGGGATCACAAAGATTAAATGACTTGCTCAAGATTTCATGGCTCATTTCCATTCAACAAATCCTGCTTAAGCACACTGTTATATGCCAGGCACCACACTAAGCCTTGAAAACATGACAAGGAAGTTCTGCCCTCAAGGAGTTCTTCATGCAGTGGGGAATAAATGTACGATACAGTGAGCTAAGTCCACCAATAAGGGCTACCATCCTTCAAGAAGCTACTGTGTACTGGGTACTTTATATAAGGGGTTTTATGTGCTGAAATCTTGCAACAATTTCTTGAGGCAAATTCTACCATTTCCCTTTGATAGGTAAAGAATGTGGCTCCAAGAGGTTAAACGATATAGCTAAGCCACACACAAATGGCAGGGTCACAATTTGAAAGAAAAGTAAGTATCTGTATAAGTAACACCACTTTCAGACTCACATGGACCTGTTTTCAAGCTTGTTAACCATGTTTAAGAAGCCTACGGGCAATAGTGACTCAGAGATGAAGTTTAAGCAAGGGAGTGAAATGACCCGGTCAAAGTTTTTGAGCAGTAACTTTGGTGGCAGGGAGTGGATAACCAAAGAGGAAGAGGCTCGGAGCAGGGAGAACCCCTGGAGGCAACCACAATCACTCTGTGAGTGATGGTAAGACCATGAATAGAGGGAGGGAAGGAGGGTTTACAGGCCAGCATGGACCCAAATGGCATTTTTAGGATAAAATGGACAGAAATCATAGGATAATGTGCTATTTGTTATTTTACTTCTCACATTTATTTTATTAACATCCTCTCCAAGAGGACAGTGGCATGCTGCGGAGACAGCACTAGGCCTGGATTGATGCCTTGGCTCTGCTGTGCGATCCTGGAAAAGTCATTTAGCCTTTATAGGCCTCAATTCCCTCTCTTGTCAAAGGAAAAGTTTGAGTAGATGCCGTCTAAGGTCCTTTCCAACTGGACTTCTAAGTCTATCTTTTCGCTTAGTATCCAGTCATTCTTTAAGATGGAAAAATAAACTAAGCCACCAGAGGTCCCCACGTCACTTATATATCCAGAGCAATGAAAAATCTTTGCAAATAAATATTTCTAAAAATTCCCTCCATCCTGTTCTAGTAAAATCTCTTATAGTTGCTTAGGATGAAATCCAAGGAAGAAAAAACTATGTTAAAATCAATGTTCATAAAAACCTAACAAAATAATACAATCAATTAAAGTTTTAAATTGCCATTTAATTCTTCATTAAAAAAGCTAAATGCTCATTTATAATACACTTGATTGGTAGGTCATAAAAGTTCATACTGAAAACCCTAAAAAATAAATTGCTGTTACACTGTTAACCAAACACAATACAATGAACTATGGGTTTGGTTCCTTTTAGTGCAGGGAATATTTTCCATAAAATGATTTTTAATAATGCTCATATTGGCATGGCATTTTATTCTTGAGGAAAATAATTCCCCTGAGAGTTCAAAATAGTTAAAAGCCTGGATTTGATACTCACTGGTCTTGGAGGCCCCCATGCCTCCTGAGAAGCAATTCAATGGAAATTCTAATAAAAAGTCATCTCTCCTTGGATAAGATCTTGCCCTCTATATCACATTTCCAATTTGTACAAAGTCATTCAAGGGTCACAGCATGAACATATCTTTTACTTGGGAAGGAAGATCAGCCAGAGAGAGGGGAACATGATTGTCGTTATCTATTACTGAACGCTAATACACACCTAAATACCCCAGTGACCCCAGGACCACAAGTTATCCTTTCTACCTTTATCTTCTCTCGTTATCCCCAGTATCCACATTGATGGCCCATCTTGATTTCACACCCCTTCATCTGGCCACAGATATTCTTCTCAACTCCACCTTGGCCATGGAAAAAACATGCAATTCTAATTCCTCCTCTGACAAGTTCTTCCATGAGAGTTTCCCCTCATTATCTATTAGTGTTTACTTCACCCCTAACCTGGTCCTGCAGAGACGGCAAGAAACTGACAGTCACCCTCAGAAACTATTCATCCCTCTCTGCCACCCCATGCTGACAACATCTGTCTGCCTATCTACACTGTACTTTGAGAATCAGACACTTCTCTATGACCTTTCTGTCACCTAGAATCTCTCACTTCTGCCACATACTCAGTCACCTCTCCTGATCCCACCTCTCCTGATCTCCTGATCCCGTTAGAGAGTGATGCTAACTGAGAGATGCTAAACAAAGGTACAAAATCTTACTGGCTGAGGCTACTACAAATTCATGTTCAGTTCCTTGGAGCTGCTTGAAAAATTATGTAATTTCCCAAGGTGACCGTGCTGCCTCCAAACATAAAAAAATACTTTTTTGTTTCTGTTGTCGAAGATCTTCTTTTATCTTTCTAATCTGTGTAGGTGGGCCAAAATATGTGATCTTAACATTGGGTCTATTTCTTTAATGTTGATGTGATGGGCGAGGATCAAGTTACTTAAATCGAACCTCACTGCTGCTTGGCAGCCCTCTTCTGTCCCTCTTTGACCTGCTGCCGTCATATTTTCCGGCTTCAAACACGTTCCTTGCTTCTCAAGTTGCAATTCCACTTTCATCTCAATGATACTTCATTTTCAAGTTTAGAAAGAAGGCAGTGAAGGAGTTCAGGATATGCAACTGCAAAATGTGCCACTTGGGTATATCAATTATTTTGAGCTGTAGGCACTTAAAAACAGCACTGCAGGGAGAGGCTTTCTCTAAACTCCCCTTATCTGCCCATGACAGATCCTCCAAAAAGAACTCACTTGTCCTAAATGTGCTCCTGGGGAGTTTCATCAAACAGGGAGGACTGACTCTCATCAGAGGGGAGGAGACTAGAAGTCAACATCACACCCAGACAAACTTTATCACACACCATCATGTCTCCCATCTGTTCTAAGGGCCCACTGGTCTTTCTTAAAAATCATTTACTCTCCCCTAAGTGGCCTATGCCCTCCCTCCCCTGCTTCTTTTTTTTTTTTCTTTAATTTGAAACTTTTATTTCTGCTATAAACTATGTGGAAGCTCTAATTCATCTTGTTTTTAAATTGGAGTAAAATTGCTTTACAATGTTGTACTAGTTTCTGCTGTACAATGAAGTGAATCAGCTATATGTGTACCTATATCCCCTCTCTCTTGGACCTCCCTCCCTCCCCATCCCACCCATCTAGATCGTCACAGAGCACCAAGCTGAGCTCCCTGTGCTATACAGCAGGTTCCTGCGTATTTACGTCAAACCTAATCCCCCAATTCGTCCCACCCTCTTCTTCCCCGTGTCCACATGTCCATTCTCTACGTCTACGTCTCTATTCCTGCCCTACAAATAGGTTCATATGTACCATTTTTCTAGATTCCACATATATGCATTAATATATGATACTTGTTTTTCTCTTTCTGGCTTACTTCACTCTGTATGACAGACTCTAGGTCCATCCACATCTCTACAAATGACCCAATTTCATTCCTTTTTATGGTTGAGTAATATTCCATTGTATATATGTACCACATCTTCTTTATCCATTCATCTATCGTTGTACATTTAGGTTGTTTCCACATCCTGGCTATTGTAAATAGTGCTGCAATCAACATTGGGGTACATGTGTCCTTTTGAATTATGGTTTTCTCAGGGTATATGCCCAGTAGTGGGATTGCTGGGTCATATGTTAGTTCTATTTTTAGTATTTTTAAGGAACCTCCATACTGTTCTCCATAGTGGCTGTATCCCCTGTTTCTTTTAATATGGTATATAAGCTCTCAAATCTCACTTTTTTGGGTATTCACTTTTTATTCCCTGTGATGCCCTTGTGCATATCATATTAAAACTTAATAAATCTGTATATCTTTTCTGCTGTTAATCTGCCTATTATCAGTTTATTTCACAGACCCAGGAATCAGACCTGGGTGGGTAGAGGGAAGTCTTTCCTCCCTGACAGCATCCTGTGTAAACTCCGTCAATTCCCTTTCCCGTTGCACCTGAGACGGGCTCCACAGCTCCAGCCCCCTCCTCACTGCAGTATCCCCTCTTCCCTCACCCTGCTTATTCTGTACCATCCTGACCCAGATGATGAGGAGACTAACTGGCCTGTCTCCCACACCAGCACCTCTAGTTTGCACTTTTGGTCCCAGAGCCTTCTACCTCTTCTTGGGCCTTAGACTGCACACAAGATAAAGCCCAAATTCCCCTGCCTATTGTTTAAGGCTCTCCATTACCCAGAGCCAGTCCTTTACATGAATACTCACTACCAGTGAGACTGGTGTATTCATTGTTTACTGACCACATCAAGCACATTCCTTTCTATTAAATAAGTGATGATGAGAGGGAGAAAGATTGACGAGTGATGACGCTACAATCAACTTTTTCTTCTTCTAAGGAACAGAAAAGGATTTTAACAGGTGAATCTTAAGAAATGTGCAGTTCTGGGAATTCCTGGCGGTCCAGTGGTTAGGACTTGGTGCTGTCACTGCTGGGCCTGGGGTTCAATCCCTGGTCAGGGAAATAAGATCCCGCAAGCCGTGTGGTTCAGCCAAAAAAAAAAAGAAAAGAAAAAGAAGAAGAAGAAAAGTGCAGTTCTAGCTCTGCTCGTGATTCTCCTTTACAGTCTTCAAAAGGAGAAATGCAAAAGAAGAAAGGTTTTATGAACAATGTTTTATGAACATTAGCTCCTTCCTTCCCAAAAGAACAGGAAAATCTAGTTGATAAGGTGAATAAAGATTAATGCCTAACTCACCACATACTAGCACACAAGCAACCTGATTAAATCCTCACAACCCTATAAAATAGGTATTATTATCCCCCTTTGACCAGTGAGAACACAGGCTTAGAGCGGTTTAAGTAACTTGCTCAAGCAAATACAGATAAGTACTAGCAGAACTGGAACAAAAACCCCAGTTAACGCTCTTCTTGTAGCACTCTATTTCTCCACTTACAAATTCCAGAATTCTACCAAGTTCCAGAAGAAATTACCTCTGTTAGAACAAGTACATATGGGGTGTGTTGTGTGTGTATGTATGTATGTATTTGTGTGATGGTTTTCTAAAAGGCCCGTTTTAGATTAAAAACTACACATCATTTTAGTGCATTCGGATATTTAAATAAACTATATAAATGTATTTGAAACTTCTCTAAGTAATTAGCTTTAAGAGATTTAAAAAGTGATATATTTCTATAGGTGTTGATCATAACACTCATTATTATAATCCTTTCCTACATCAGAAATTTTTTAATGAAACAAAAAAACCTCTTTCTATCACAAGGCAATGAATTACCTACCATTAAGTAATGCCAGCAGCCACTAGAAGCTCACTAGAAGCTTTGCCAAGGAAGTTTCCTAGAGCAAAATATGTATGTCTACAGACAAATCATTTTTATGTATCTCTAATATAACGGATGGGTTTAAAGTCAACATATTTTGAATGCAAACTAAGACACAGCCCATGAAAAAGGAAACTGATTGTAGAGTCAATGTGAATGTCATGTTTCCATTCAGAAACTAGTTGTTATCCACAGAGTGCTATATAGTCTGACTTTGCTTATATTCTCTCTCATGAGATAAACTAGAAGGCTCTTTATTTATGTCATATTTTGGGATGTTCCCTACTAGCTAGCTTACTCCCTGTGCCCCTAAGCCATATGCTTATTAAGGAATACTTGTGGAGTAGCTGGCTGATAAAAGTGATCACTAAAAGATGCTTTAAGTACACCCACTATGCCACATTATGATTCAAAGAATAACTTTCAATAGAACCATTCTGTAGACACACGTGGCATCATTGTTCAAAGATGCCACAAGACCAATTACATAGGGCATGAGGTTTGGAACTTGTTGTATTTTTAAGAGTCAAGAAAATAATAACCTTTTCAAAAATAAGTCTTTTTGTTGGGGAAGCAGAGAAGGAGTGGGTAAGGAAATAGTCCTAAATACTATATTCCCTAGATTTTTAGATATCTGATCATTTTGGTAATTAAAGAGATTGATAATCATCATTAATGAGGAGAGACTTGTGAAACTAAAGGATACAGCCTTCAACATACTGAGAAGTCCTTGACTCACAAGAACAAGTGTGTCTAAATGGACATTTTAGTAACAATCCACTCATAGCTCATTTTAAAAACCATAAAGTTAAGGCTATATTCTTGAATAATACATCTTGAATTAGGTTTACCTAATTAATATTCAAGAAGGTCTAAAAACACATGTTAAAAATAATACCTAGGATTTCCATCCATTTTAAGAAAAAGGAAAGCAGAGGAAGTGCTTTTGAACAACCAAGACAACTGAAATTGTAGCAACTAAATGTACTGAGACTTCTGACTAAGCTGCATTGGGGCAGCTCAAGCTGGGCCTCCTTTGACGTGGTGAAAAAGCTGGAGCCTCAGAGCTAGTGCCCAGCCCCTGAGAGTCTTGAGCCAAGGTGTGGGTATACTTAGTGCCTGGCAGGCTGCTGGGATACATTTTCCAGTTACATCCCAACAGTGGGGAATTAAAATATTCAAAAATCATAAAGTAGTTAGGAATCCCCTGGGTGAAAGGTAGACTCATAAATCTCAAATTAAATTACAGTTAAAATAAGAATACCCAATTTGAAGCCTACAAATTTCCATCTTCTTACCCTGCACCACAATTCTTATACATCAAATCCCTACCTATTCAGCTTTTTTCAACTGGTTGAAAGCCATTTTGTGTGTGAAGTTATCAAACAAAGGATACATTCTTTTATTTGCAGAAAATATTATCCAAACAGGTCTGAGAACAGGTTGGAGAATGCAAATATTGTAATTGAAAAGAAAGAAGGACAGCCATGACATGGAAAGGAAATGTGGTAATAGTGGTCAGGGCAAAAGCATGAGGAATTTGCATACCTCTGTTGTAACACAATTTGACCACTGACACGTGTGCTAGACAAAAAAATGTACAGTTCTATGTGCATTTCCACATCTATTGCTAGATTTCATCTTAGCTAAAGAGGGGTAAATTTAGAGGAAGGAACAGCATATATATATATAAACAATATCTTCCAAATTTGCAGAGAATATGGGTTTTCTTATTTATTTATTTTTTTTTAGAGAAAGAAAACAGGGCTAGCTATCTGAGCAGCTTTTCAAGAAGGAAGAGCAGTGCTCAGTCGAAGTACTTAGAAATAATAAGATATTTCTTTCTACCGGGGTTTCCCAAAATGTATTCTATGGAAACTGGCTCTAGGAGGTATCCAGAGGAAAAGGGGTTCAGTGGTCAAACATTTCAAAGGCACTGAGAAGTCTTGAGAAAAGAAATCTGATTCATTTTATTTACCCTGGTACTTCCTAAACTTATTAGGATACAGATTAGTTTTTTCTCTAGAAACATCTAACTATATTCCAAGATCTAGTGTTTTCTGGTCACACTGAGAGATACTGAGCTGGTTTTAAAAGTGGGGAGGAGTGGCATATAATTAGTAAACAGGTATTTTCAAGGCAGGCAGACAACCTGCAAGTCTCAAGAAAAATTTCACAGAAGTTAAATTCACTTTGACATAATTTGTCCTCCTACATCATTTGGTAGTGCTGACAACATCTAAATGGCTGAACAACCAAGCTATCCAACAAAATAAAACAGGATTCTTGTGACTTCCATTCCACAGTCCTGTCACCTGGAGCACTGGCCCCCGCTCAGAACTCTGAATTACATATGCAGACTTAAGGTTTTCATTACAAAAGCCATGGATGCAATTGGAAAATCCAGGCAAGAGTCTGGAGAACCACTATTCTGACACTCTCTCTTCAGAGGCTACCTGAGGGTATCACTGAAGCCAACGAGATTCTGAATTCAGAGGTCCATTATTCCATGTCATTCCTGGAAACTAAGCATAGTTCTTGGAATCAACCTTCAGAGTCTTAAAAATCTGGTCAGGATTTTCAGAACATTCTAATCACTCCTCCAGTGTTACAGCCTGCTACTGTGACTTAAACTGAAAAACTGTCCTGTGAACGATGATATGAGCTGCCTTCATGGCTCATACAACATGATTTCCTCAGGCTTTCCACGTGCAGATTGATTCCAAAAGTGAGGGTTTCTCACTCTGTACCTCTCCCACAATCTCTCAGCTTTCACAGAACATACTTCTTCAAGAAGTTGTGGGGTTCTACCAGCTACTGTAGCTCCTTTGGTCAGGATGTGAAGGCATATCATACAACTTGGCAGAGGTCGGCACTAAAAGGATTAAAAGATAGGAACGGGTGATGCAAATCTGGCCAGCCAGGGTGGTGACATGCTGGAAGTTCCCAGAAGTTAGGAAATTGTGTTTCCTAACACAGTTCTAAGGGCTAGGGTTGACAGACTGGGTTTAGGCACACAATTTGCAAAAGACCAGGGCTTATTTTCAAGGTGGCGGATTTAACTTCCAATCTTTCTACATCTGGTCTCTCTAGACTAAAAATTCACAATGAAAGGAAAGGCCAAATCTTAGGCTCCAAGGCTACATTTTGAACCACTTACCTCAACTTCCACCTTTGTGAAGGGCTGGCAGCAAGTGAGCACACAAAGTTGAATGCTGAAGAGAAAAAAAGAGAAGGCCATCTTTATGTGGTAATACAAGTACCATCTAATATTACTGAACAATCTTTTCTTTACATACAAGCAACCCCATGTCACTCTTTGTATGTATTCTGCATTTATAAATGCCACACTGTAGCTATAACACTTCTTGGGTTTAGACAACTATTCTTGATATTCAAAAGTTAAATTGCTGAATGCAATACCAAATATGTATTTGTGGGTCAGAGCCGCAGCTCAGCAGACTAAACCCCAAATTTGAAGTCTTCTTGACAGCTAAGACTCATAGGCCTAGAGAAACTAGCCATGGTCACATTTTAAGGTACATTAATATGTTTATAGAAAAACTGCTGAGTAAAACATTACTAAATTCTTTTCTAATATTAAAAAAAACAAAAAACCAGTGGGCCTTTCCTTAAAAGCAGAAACTTTATCATCATTGTCCCAGTTATTAATAAATGTTTTAGCTATGGGGAAATTTTCTGAAAAGTTTCAGATTTCATTGTAAAGCTAGACGAAGGCTTTCTTTTTTTTTTTTTTTTTTTTTGCGGTATGCGGGCCTCTCACTGCCGTGGCCTCTCCTGCACGTGGGATTCTCCTGGACCAGGGCACGAACCCATGTCCCCTGCATTGGCAGGCAGACTCCCAACCACTGCACCAACAGGGAAGCCCAACAAAGGCTTTCTTTAAAGTGGTTATAATCAATCCTCTCAAAGATAATTTTTGAAATGGTTCCTACTTGCAGCTTTCCAGCGTATATTTAGACTCTCTGGCTAAGATTTCTATGGGATTTTTATTTCGCCTCATGTAGACGGATGACCCAGAAGTCAGGCAGGGTAAATTAGACTACAAGTTTAAGAAAACAACCAACCAAGCTTTTTTTGCTACTAAGAAATTAAAATATGATTTACCTGTAAAAATTGCTTGAAGGGACTTACTTAAGACAAGGAATTTAGGAATTTAAACAAGGAATTTACTTAAAAGAAGGAATTTAGGAAACGGGTTTATTAATTCCATAATTAATTATAAATTGTTAATGTGTCAGTTCTCATATCTTCTGTTTGAAAGGGAAAGAATCTTTTACTATCAACTCCAAGCCACAAAGCCAATCCATATTATCTATCATTAAGTAAATTGTTCTTTAATGATTTAAATTGAGCTTTGGAATTCAATGACTTGAATACATATTTTGTTCTGAAAATTCTGAATGCTGTTAAAGAAAAAAAAAAAAACACACAAATGAAAGCACACACAAGATCTCTTTAAACTTGACTTGTCCACACTACAGACAAACCAAACAACACTTCTTAGACTGACATAAAACAGCTTTTCCAAGGCTTTCCCTTCTTGATGGTTAGTCCCTGAGTCTCCTCTCCCCTAGGACATCTGCTTTGGTGTAAAATCCCTTCCCTAGATCCTGAGTCAGAGTAGTACTTGGAGCCAGGACAATTGAGAAAACTGATTTAGAAGTAAGAGACACAGTGCTAAATATAACATGAAGACCAGAAGATAAAGGTGGAAACAAGAGGTTACCACACGTAAGTGTGATGTGGCACTTGGATAAAACAACGTTGTATCTTTAGAAGATTTTGTGTTTGTTTATAAATCCTAAGAAATCTTTAACTCTGAAAATACTTTTTTTCCTCTCTTTCTTTGCTGAATTCTATTTTTCCCCCTCTGTCACACATTTCTCAGGTTAGAGCCTAGATTAACTCAACCACTCTATTTATCCCTGATTTCCCTTCCAGAAAAGCTTCCTATTTGACCTTCACATCCACCAGCCCAGCTGCAAAACCAAAAAAAGTCACAATGAACCCAAAGTCACTATCTCTATGAGGACTTAACTTGTAAAGGCCCCAAGGATGACACACCTCTGGAAATTTAAATATGTTATCCCCTCAATTTTCAGGCACTTCTTTTTCTAAAATGCTCTCATACTACTTGTTTCTCCTACTTTCCCCTTGTATAGAAGTTGAAAACCAGGAATTCGTAATTAGTAATGACAGGAAATACGTATTCTTGCCAAGGGAATAGACTGATTTCCTGTAGGGTTAAAGATAGCATAATGTGTAGATACCTTTTACAATTTATGTTTCTTATTTTTGGTGTTGTTTACTTAACTTCAACTACTAGGGACTGAAGTATAACAGGAACATAAATGTCTCAGGCATATCAATGTTTATTAACACATGTAATTGGCTATTTAAATGTATCATTTCAAAGCAACTTACATACACAAAAAAATGGAGAAAATAAGTATGTTTTAGTTAAAAAAATCTAATTTTCAGAAGTTGTTTGGATTGTCTACAATGTACTTGAAGGCAAATGATGATTTCTTTTAAATATTTCCAAGTGATTGTCACCTATCCATCAATAATTTGAGCTCTGTGTATAACAGTATCAAAAGGCATTACTTCATAAGTCCTGGGAAAGTCCTCAAATCCAAAATATAAACAGGCTGTCTTTTAAAAATTTTTTTAAGTTTGGGGAAGGTTTATTTGTTTTTTCTCTTCTGCCACCCAAAGCCAGCCAGGTTCCTTGAGGTGAAGACAGATGGGTGTCGACACTCCATGCAGGTAAAGGACCAAAGGAGGCACGTAAACAGGCAGGGGAGCCAAACAAAAGAACTTCTTGAGAGTAAGTAAGATTCTACATGTTCTACTCTTTTTAAAAGGTCTATTTCACTTCAGCTAGCTTAACAGTGAAACTGTATTCTTCTCTTCAACATTTATAGAAACTGCTGATCCTTAGGCTCTTAAAATCCAAGAGTGGAAGTGAAAGCTTGGTTAGCTATTTCCTCAACTCAAATCAGACACATCACAACTATTTCAGGCCATATGACTAAAATGCTCTGGACTGTTTAAACGAATACAGTAAAATAAAGATGGAGACACCAGATAATGCTAAATTTGCAATGGGAATGAAATTACAAAATTTAAGCTAAGTAGGATTCAAATGAGATCACTGGAATGTTTCTTAAGAATTGGTAGATAAACACTTGAGACCCATTAGAACATGACAAACAACTAGAATTCTGCACATGGCAGACACTGGGGTTTAATGGGCAAGATAGTTATGCTCTCTACAGAAACTTCTCAGTTACAAGATTCAAGGATCTGATTAGAAATCTTTACTTCTACAAAAACAAGGCTTTTTTTTTTTTTTAAAAAAAGAACAAATTCTTTTTCTTCACTCGAATAAAATTTATATAAACTAATAATAATATAAGCAACTTACAATTTATATCCTTGCCATGTCCATGTCACAGTATCCTAGAATAACAATAGTATTTAAACTGTTAGTTCAGAGAAAAAATACCAAATAAAACAAAAATTTTATTTTGATACTGAATATACTTTCTTTATGAATTAAAAGCAATATGCTGAAAAGTAAGACAAGCATACTATTATTGTTAAACAAGAGTGAACTGATCTATAAATTCTTGGATCACATGTCTACATGGCAAAGATCTGTCTTCCATATGTAACCACCTATCTTTTTATGGAATTAAGTTGCTTTGAATTTTTAAAAAAACTTGTGCATGCTTAACTATTTTTCTCCTAATATGAACATATCTGGATAATTAACTGGCTTACAAAAACCAGAATACATCAGTTCTTAAAAAAAAAAGTTTATTTGGGGAAAAAAGACTACAGTAGTGAGGTAGTACACAGTGAAAGAATTTGAGTAAATGACAAATTCAAACCCACAGGTAGAAGTACACTGAGTAAAAATCTGATGAATTTTAATTTTTTAACTACAAGTGTCCAAGGTTGAGAAATAAGCCGCTGATAGAAAGTTGAATGGATTAAGAACTCAATCTTAAATGACACAGATGCTTAATAATTACATCCTGGCTCTTATGTAAATTCTCTAGTAAAGAAAGCTCCTCTCCAAAACAGAACATCCCTCCCCCTGCCAAAAAACCACTTTTTTTAGGAAAATGGTGACGCAGTCAATACCCAGAAAAAGACAAAGCTCCTCGCTGGAGCAGAAGAGTATTTCCTGAGCCCACATGGACTTTCTATAGGATGTTAGGTTCTTTTCAGATATTTCCTTACTTAAGCTACTTGCCAAGTGTCACACAGCTATGAAGTACTGAGCCCGTAATTAAACACCAAGCCTCTTCCAAATTTATCCTACTACTTCAATCCTTCTCCACCAGTAATGACCAGTGAATCAGGAGATTTCTCCTTCTAAGCTTAATGAAAACTACAAATTTATGAGAGTTTTCTGAAGTCCAGTCTAAGAGACCCTGAATCTGAGACTTAACCATACCATCACAGTGACTACAGGGTAGAAGCTAAGGAAATATCTTCCTTATTGCAAAAGCAATATGTCAAATTGGTATCAACCAATATGTGCCTATCTTGCAAATTTTTAAAAACTAAATTGTAGCAAGGAGAATGAGTCTACCCATCTGCTCCCACCATTTATCTATTCATCTATTTTATTTATTCAAACAAAAGGGGTCCTAGAGAATTTGTGCTGTTTGGAATGTTGAGATTCTTCCCATAGTAAACTACGATGCTTACCAGCTTGTTTGGGTATCTGAGGAGAACTGGCTGCACTGGAACTCCTGGAATGAAGGCCCCTATAACCATATAGTGAAATTTTATAACATGCTCTTTATATGAACACAAACTTTACAGTGAATTTAAAAATTAATAATAAATGATGTAAATATGTTAAATGTTTTAAGAGTACATATAAACTATTGGCTAAATGTTGGTAAATCCCTAGTGTTAGCCAAAATGACAGATTTCTGAATTCAGAAATATGTAAGCAAAATATTAAATGTTAAGCCTAAGTCACTTAAAATATTACTTATATCTCCATTTGTTTTCATTTGCCAAATACCTATTATTCAACAGGATTAAAAAAAACAGTAATGATGAAACCAAGACAAAGAGAAAATAAAGAAAGAAAATCTAGTTGAAACCAAATGCTTGAACCCTAAACTATCATACTTGCTAGAATTGAGTTCTAACTTTGGCTCTGAGCATTCTAGCAGCCAATACAAAAACATTTTAAAGTATTAATAATTACTGTGAAATGACATATGAAATTACAAATTACTATAAAATTCACAACTTCATAATATATATATATATTTTTTGCGGTACGCGGGCCTCTCACTGTTGTGGCCTCTGCTGTTGCGGAGCACAGACTCTGGACCCGCAGGCTCCGCAGCATGTGGGATCTTCCCAGACCGGGGCACGAACCCGTGTCCCCTGCATTGGCAGGCGGACTCTCAACCACTGTGCCACCAGGGAAGCCTTCATAATATTTTAAAAAGGAGTGAACCTTAGAAGGAACTGAAGGTATTTTAATGATAATTGAAGTAGGTTTTCTAACTTGATGACATAGGACCCCAAGTGTCTGTGAGGGTTATCTTTGGAGGAAAAGAAAAATCTGCTAGTGGCTTCTGCTCACACACACACACACACACACACACACACACACACACACACTGGACATTCCAAGGAAGAAGGGGTTATGATACCAAAAGAGAAAGCAAAGGAGTGAGTTCTGTGGATCCACATCATTCAAAACATTTTATCAGAAAATAAGAAATGCTCCAAGCAAACTGACAAGTTATTTTGTATATTTATTATCAGATCATTGAGAAATCTTCCATACTACTTTGTCACAATACATAATTTAATTGATCTCACCTGGTTTAAAAGTAATCAAACAGGAACGATTAGTACAAGTACCTTCTGGGAAAACTAGTATCTTGGGAGAAAAGGAATAGATTTAATATTTCAGTCTAATTAATAGATTAGCTCTTTACTTGCTTTCTTAAGACTTTGCAAATAGTTGCCAATTTTTATAAAGCAAAAATAAAATAAAAGGCTAACACTTGATTCTAGTGAAAGCTAGAATCTGATTATTCGGTTTTGCTCTAAAAGAAGTGTAGTCTGACCATTAAGATAACTAGAAAATGAATTAAAGCTTTGAAGAGAGAATACACATAGTAAATATTTCTTAATGATGATGCTAATGATCTGAATAAACTTCGAAGAAGATGTAGACCCTGAATCATGGTCAAAGTGTGCATTTTAGGCAATATTAAATGCTTTCTTCTACTGCTGTACACCCTTAACCAAATCATTTCCTACTTCTTTGTTTCAGTTTTCCCATTAAATGATATTCCCTCTTACAACATATAGCTTTGGGACGTACTGAGAAAAAAGGAGGAAATGCCTACAATATGCTTTATGCTTACTTCAATTCGTTGACATATGGAATACAATTTAATGTCCTTTTTTGAGGAGGTGTTTTTAGCTTTTAATATACTTCTTTATGTTTTCCACACAAAAGATATGCTGTACAGTTCCTCATTAACTGAACAGCATAGCAGCTTCATTTTTCTGAAGCTTTTAGAATTTAGCAATGAGTAAATTGCTAGGCACATAAAACAAAAAAGAAAATCCCTGCACTAACAGCAGTTAGTAATGGGTATTTTATAATAATTAGAGGAGGAAAACATTATTAAGCTAAATTGTCACAATAACAAGTTATTTTTAAAATAAAAATTGTGAATAGGTGCAGTTCCATCCTCCAATTAAAAAAAAAACACCAGGTTTCCTACCCCAATCGGATACAATATCAAATATGATTCATGGAGTGAATATTCTATATACTATGAACAATAAATTAATATAGAGTAAATCATAAAATCTCAAGAACTGGATGGGGCATTAAAAGTCATATAGCATCTCTAATGCTTGAATTCTTTTTACAATATCCCACCCAAGTTGTTGCTTAGCCAATGCCTGAACATTCCAGAAACAGATTCCAAATCAGACCATTCTAATTCTGGACAGAAAACTTGAGATGAGCAAAATGAACTGAAATCTACCTACTTGTTAACTTTCACCCACAAGTCCTAGATACATTCCTTGGAGCCAAGAGCAAAATCACACCCTTATTCCAAATGTCATTTCTTCCCAGTGACTTTTTAAATCATTCCTTACATGCCTTGGTTTCTAAAACCTCCTGGTTGGTCATATGCCTCTTGGTACTTTAACAACTACAAATCACCATGAGTGGCCAGATCACCTCAGGACCATGAGTTCTGCTAGAGATCACTTGTTTTCACCTGGGCAAAGATAGAGGGGTACTTATCAGAATCACCCATGAGGCTCCATTTATGCAATAAATGTTGCCCCTTCCACACCTTCAAAAAGCATTCCAGGGGAAGGAGGTGGTGGGATGGTAAAATGTGAAAAAGTTCTACAGGTGATTCTAATATGCCCCTGAACTAAAAAGACTGTCTAAATACACTTCAGATAAACTTAAGATTTTAATCATTTTCAAAATAAACCCACCATATTGTTGAGTATAACTGAGCTTCAGTATCTCATCTTTAAAAGGGTAAATAAATTCAGAGGTAGAGAATTACTTTTTATGACACAAAGTAAAAACCAGTTCAGAGTTTGGAGACTAAAAAAGAATGATACATTTAATTCCACAGAGTATCTCATGGGGAAGAGGACTTTTTAATCCTCACTCATTTATTCTGCTTCTAGACATCTAGCAGAAGGTGTCCCCCAGTATTGGATCTGTGGATCCAAATGAGTATGTATACAAGTGTACAATAAATAAACTTTCAATATATTTAAATAAACATCTACTATGTTTTACCTGGGGCCATTCCCCTCCTGATGTGGCCCGCCTTATTATTTCATTTATTGTGTTTTTTCGAGAATCTGGATCTACACGGGACACCAACACTGGTTGCAGAGCCCGCAATATTCCTTTAAAACAAATGAAAAGTCACAACTAAGTCATTTTTGGGGCTAAAGCTACTATAGCAATGATACCAGATAAATCATAAAACAAATTGTATGGAAAATTAAAATGATAGCAAATCAAAGAGAACAACTTAAAAAAGCCCTCTAATTCAAAGTTTATTAGAACTTAGCTTCCAGTTTCAAAAGGATAGGTGGATATTTAGACCTAAAAATATTTCACTGATTTAACAGAAGTTAGCAGCAGGAATATGAAAAGAAGCAAATGCAGTTTTCTCCCTAAAAGACTTCTTCCTCAATTGACATTAAACGTTTGGAATATACTATAAGATTATCTTGTTTTATTTCAGGAATATCCTGCAAACCGATTATGTGAAGTCATAGTACACATGGGTAGGAGGCAATTATTATTTATCTTACTAAAATTTTCAGCGCAATAGTCTTTTAAGTAGGTAGCTTCCTAGCACATGCAAAATAAACCTCAATTTACCAAAAGACTATTGCTAAACAACTTTTGGGGAAAATGTCATATTACACAAAGCAGGGTGGTTACCTTAAGAAAAAAGAGAGAGAGAGAGAGAGAGAGTCTGTCTTTCTTAGATGAATGACAAAGCTGTAAGAACTACTATTATTTCTCCAGAGTACCAAGGCAACATCAGGCAGTTTTCACACGCACTTTCTCACCACTTGATGCTTGGCAATAACCTTGGGACAACTGGTAGCAGTTACTTGGAGACTAATCCCCTGGGGAGAGAGCAAAGCATCTGGTGGGAAAAACATTTCACTTGCTTCATTATTTTTTATGGCAGGAAGCATTAATTGTTCCACATCATAATTTTCAAAGAGTTACACATTTGTCCCTCATGGAGATCTGGACAATAATGAAGAAAACAGAGTTAGGAGAAAAGACTTAGTGCATTTATTTATCAGTCTAATACCCTAAAGAGAAATTCACTGAAATAGCATGTAACCAGTGCTTTCACAGATTCTTAGATTAAATTCTCTCTCCAAAAAATCTACCATGTTTGGTATTTAAAAACTGTTCTTTTTGGCATATTTAGGAGCAGAAAGAGGTGATGGTGCAGTGACAGAGTTTAGACTTAAAAAGAATGATAAGGGTACAGATAGGGAAGTCTTTAATCTTTTTTCATAAATTCATTCTTGTGATATAGTACCTCATTAAAGCAAGGAAATATGTTTGAAGTGTTTTATTATTTTAAAGTTTTTTAAAAGCCTACCAACGAACTATACATGATTTTCTAAATTGAAAGCATGAACATGAAAATATTTTATCTCTGTTATCTTATAAAGTACTTACTGCCAATCAGAGGCACCTGCACATTCTCATGTCGAGATACTATAGAAGGTAACCCAGCCACAACACAGGCAATTCCATCAAAGAATGTTGAATGAGGGGCAACAACAAAAATTGGTGCTTCCACAGGACTTGCAATCTTTCCTTTCACGGTAACTATAAATCCCATTGAAAAGAACATGGCATGGCCTAGAAACTTCAAGACTGGCTGAGTAATTTTCCTTTGGAAATAAATACAAAAAAGGACATAATTAGCTTTGCCAACTGCAGCTAACAGCAGGGTTTTACTCTAAAGCACAATGCAAAAACCAAGACAAGCTGGAGCACTTCATTTTAAAACGTGAGCTAAGAAGAATAGCTAACACTTCAGTGGAGCTCTTTCTGCCAGGCACTGTTCTAAGTAATTTATGCATATTAATTTCTTTAATCCTTAGCCCAATTTTATGAAATAGATAGCATTTATTATTATCCCCATTTTATAGACATGAAAACTGAGTCCCAGAGAAGTAATTTTCCCAAGGCCATGTGGCTAATAAGTGGCTCCTTTATTCTGTGACTATAAAGTAACAAGAATGAATCTTCAACATGCATCCACCACTGAGAAATCCAAATCAGTACTGTCCTTCAAAGGAGTCACCTTGGAAATCTATATTTGTGTAACAAGGATGCTGCTACCTCCCAAAACTTTTAGAACCGGTATGTGGAAATTGTCCTCGGAATTATTTTAGGAACAAAATTTTAAAAGTAAGCCTTATTACCTATATCATTATAGCCCTTAGACATCATCAAGAATCTTAAGAAGTAAATTTACCATCTCACTTCTCTGGAACAAAGAAATTTCAATTCCAGAAATAGAATTGTTTACTCTTTAAAAAGAATCTGTCATTAAAGATTAGTTAATTCATCAAATTGTGCCAGGAATTGTGTTGGACACACAAGACAAGTAAGATCCAGTCTCTGTCCTTGATAAACTCAGATGAGTAGAGAAACAAAAAAATAGCCCTGGAAGTACAAACACATGACAGACATCTCAGTATGTGAATAAGCATTATAGCTTTGCATGAAAAATGTCTCCCATAAGACATCCAGTGGGAGCTTTAAAAAATGGGCTTCCTATAGAATTCTCTCAACATTCACATAATAATATAGTGAGGCGCTATTAAGCAACTAACTCCTGAGGATGTTTCCCTAACTTTAATTTCACGGTAAGGAGAAGTGAGACACAGAAAACCAAAGAACTTTTCCAGAGGGCACAGGGAAATGACCGATCTCTCCTTGCCCTGTAGTTTAGAGTTGAGATCTCTATTTATTTAAAGATAAAGAGCTAATCTCTTCACAGAATTTCTATACCTCCTATTTTTTATTTTTAGTGACACAGCCTGTAAAAACTATATTCCAAAATATCCTATATTCAGAGTCATAATTGTTGTTCACTCACTAAAATTTGACAAACTCTTCTTTATCTTGATTTTCCTAATATTTAGACATAGTTATTTCTTACCTCTTCCAACCAGTTATTGGGTGGGTCAGCTTTTCAGGACAGCATGTTGTTGAAATTGCAGCAAATGGCCACGCCAGTAATAAAATTAATGCAAGCAACAGGGCACGAATTGGAAGCAGGATAATTCCAAGAAAGAAAATCTGAAATCAAAGTTGATTAAAAAAACAGATGACGTTATTTTAATGCTGTAGTTATCAAACAGAAATACATAAGAGGAAAATCTTATGCTATTCATACATTCACTCAAAGATGAATTGGGCATTACCCTATACCAGACAAAGATCTAAGCACAAAGAAAATAAGACATTGTATCTGACCTCACAAAGCCTACAAAGCAGCAAAAGAAACAGGGAAGAAAACCAAGTACTGCCTGATCTGTATATCAATGAATGTGAATAGGGGCTGCTGGGGGAACAAAGAAAAGGTTTGTTGGACTTAGTAGTCAGGGAAAGCTTCCTGGAGGAGTTGAAGCTGAAACGTCTTGCTTTAAGAAGCAAGCAGAAGCTGGCAAGGTAAGAGGGGGAAATAGTTTTTTGAGAGCTATAAGTAGGATGAATATTAGTAAAGGCATTAGAGTGTGAAGAAGTAAATGTATTATTTTATATACCTGCCAGTCCTTTATAACTAACAATAAGGAGATGGGGGAGGAAATACAAGAAATAATAAAAACTAAATAAGAATAAGAATAAAAACTAAATAAATAAGAACAGCAAATAATACTGAGTGCTTACTATGTACCAGACACTCTAAGCACTTGGCATGTAGTAACTTATGAGTCTTACAACCTTAAGCTGTTTTACATACAAGAAAGGAGTGGCACAGAGGGAATTAAGTTAAACTGCTTAAGATCACACAGTGAGTGGCAGAACCAGGATTTGAAACCAATGTGGTTATAAAGCTCTTGCTCTTAATCCTATCCCATAATGTCTTTCAAGTGAAATAAACTATCCTTATACATCACAAATTGTCTTCTTTTTTTTTTAGCCAATTACACTACTCAAACAGTGCTGCCCTTCTTGTCTCTATTGGCCCATAATGTGAATCTGAGCATCATCAAATAATTTATGAGAAATGCCAAAAATATTGTAGTTATCAGATCTCGATCAAATTATATGTGTACATGTGTATGACTGAATTAAAAATTACATACAGGGCTTCCCTGGTGGCGCAGTGGTTGAGAGTCTGCCTGCTGATGCAGAGGACGCGGGTTCGTGCCCCAGTCCGGGAGGATCCCGCGTGCCGCGGAGCGGCTGGGCCGGTGAGCCATGGCCGCTGAGCCTGTGCGTCTGGAGCCTGTGCGCCCGGAGCCTGTGCTCCGCAACGGGAGACGCCGCAACAGTGAGAGGCCCGCGTACCACCAAAAAAAACAAAACAAAACAAAACATACAAGGAAATATACAGACCTTAAATGTATAATCAATGAGTTTTGATAAATGTGTACTCTTGTAAACATCACCTCAATCAAGATAGAGAACACATCTGCCACTCAGAAAGTTGCCTCATACCTCTTTCAGTCAATCCTTATCCTCTTAGGCAACGAATGCTGGATGTCTATCATCATATATTATTAGTTTTGCATGTTCTTGAGTGTCATATAAATGGAATCATACATTATGCATTCTTGTGTGTACTTCTTCCACTTAACATAATGTTTTTGAAATTCAACTACGTTGCTTTCGATGTCAGTAAGTCATTCATTCTACTATATGACCATATGACAATCTGTCTATTCTCCTGTTGATGAACATTTGGGCTGTTTCCAGTTGTGGGCTATTATGAATACAGCCACTACAAACATTCTTCTACAAGCCTTTTTGGGAATAGTTGCTTTCGTTTCTCTTAGGTAAATACCTAGGAGTGGAATTGCTGGGTCATAGATGTAGTTTAACTCTATAAGAAACTGGCCAAACAATTTTCCAAAGTGGCTGTATCATTTTAAAGTGTTACTGGTAGTGAATGAGAATTTCAGTTACTGTACATCCTTGCTGACATTTGGTGTTTGTAGTCTTTTATAAAAATCAATTTTACTAAGGCATAATTTACATAAAATAAAATGCACCTATTTTAAGTATGAGATTTTCAAATGCATAACCCTATGCAGACACCACTATAATCAAGATATAGATCATTTCCATCACCCAGAAAAGTTCCCTTGTGCCTCTTTGGGGTTTTTTTTTGTTTTGTTTTTTGTGGTACGCGGGCCTCTCACTGTTGTGGCCTCTTCTGTTGTGGAGCACAGGCTCCGGATGCTCAGGATCAGCAGCCATGGCTCACGGGCCTAGCCGCTCCGCAGCATGTGGGATCTTCCCAGACCAGGGCATGAACCCGTGTCCCCTGCATCGGCAGGTGGACTCTCAACCACTGCGCCACCAGGGAAGCCCCCCTTGTGCCTCTTTGCAGTCAATATATCCTCAGTGTATAGCAACCACTGACAGTCAGTCTTTCTTTCACTATAGTTTTTGCCTGTTCTATATTTTCATATAAATGAAACCACACAGTATGTACTCTTTTATGTCTGGCTTCTTTCACTTCATATTTTTGAGATTCAACCATGTTGTCATATGTATCAGTAGTATAGTCTTTTTAATTGCAGAGTAATATTCCACTGTATGAATATATCACATTTAATCTATCCATTAATCTGTTCAGGGACATTTAGCCTATTATAAGTTTTTAGCTATTATGAGTAAACATTAATGTTTGAGTCTCTATGTGGACATACATTTTCATTTGAGTCTCTATGTGGACATACATTTTCATTTCAATTGTTGGGCCAGGATATGCCAAACTGTTTTCCAAAGTAGTTGTATCATTTTATATCTCCACCAACAAAGTATGAAATTTCCTGTTGCTTCACATCCTCATCAACATTCAGTGTTGTCAGTCTTTGTAGCCATTCTAGTGGGTGTAAAATGATATCTCACTGTGGTTTTAATTCATATTTCCTTGATGAACAATGATGGTGAGCACATTTTTTCATGTGCTTATTGGTCATCCCTTTAACCTAACTGTCTGTTCGAGTCTTTGGCCCATTTTTATTGGGTAGTTAGTCCTTTTCTTATCAATTTGTAGGAGTTCTTTATATGTTCTGTTTACAAGCCCTTTTTCAATACATGTATTGAAAATATTTTCTCCCATTTCATGGCTTGCCTTTTCATTTTCTTTATTTTTTTTTAAATTTAATTTATTTATTTTTGTCTGTGTTGGGTCTTTGTTGCTGTGTGTGGGCTTTCTCTAGTTGAGGTGAGCCGGGGCTTCTCTTCATTGTGGTACATGGGCTTCTCATTGTGGTGGCTTCTCTTTGTTGCGGAGCATGGGCTCTAGGTGCGCAGGCTTCAGTAGTTGTGGCACACTGGCTCAGTAGTTGTGGCTCACGGGCTCTAGAGCACAGGCTCAGTAGTTGTGGCACACGGGCTTAGTTGCTCCACGGCATGTGGGATCTTCCCAGACCAGGGCTCAAACCCGTGTCTCCTGCATTGGCAGGCGGATTCTTAACCACTGAGCACCAGGGAAGTCCGCCTTTTCATTTTTTTAATGGTATCCTTTCATGAGAAGAATTTTAATTCTGATGAAGACTAATTTATCAATTTTTATTTTCTGTTTAGTTCTCTTCTGCATCCTTTCTAAGAAATCTTTACCTATCTCAAGATCATGAAAATATTTTATATTTTCTTCTTCTTCTAGAAGATATATGAGTTTTGCTTTTATGTTCAAGACTATGATCCATCTTAAATTACTTTCTGTGTAGTGTGCAGAAGGGATCAAGTTTCTTTTTCTTTTTCTTTCTTTTTTTTTTTTGCCATACGCGGGCCTCTCACTGTTGCGGCTTCTCCCGTTGCGGAGCACAGGCTCCGGACACGCAGGCTCAGCGGCCATGGCTCACGGGCCCAGCAGCTCCACGGCACGTGGGATCCTCCCGGACCGGGGCACGAACCTGCGTGCCCCGCATCGGCAGGCGGACCCCCAACCACTGCGCCACCAGGGAAGCCCATCAAGTTTCATTTTTATCCATAGATTTATCTACTTGTTCCAGAACCAATTCCATCCCCCCTCCTTTTTTTTTTTGGCTGTGCTGAGGCTTGCGGGATCTTAGTTCCCCAACCAGGGACTGAACCCTGGCCCCAGCAATGAAAGCGCCGAGTCCTAACCACTGGACCGCCAGGGAATTCCCCAGAACCAAGTTTTGAAAAGACTTGACATTCCCCGATAAATTCTCTTGGCCACTTTGTCAAGAATCAATTGAACATACATGTGGGCTCTCTATTCTGTTCAATTGATCTATTCATCTGTCCTTCTGTTGATACTACCCTACCCTCTTAATTGCTGTAGCTTTCTAGTAATTCTTGACATAAGGTAGTGTATGTCCTCCAACTTTTTCTTTTTCAAGCTTTTTTTGGGCTAATATAGATCCTTTGCATTTCCACATAAATTTCAGAATTAGTCAGTTTCCACACAAACAAAAAGCCTGTTGGGATTTTTGTTGAGATTTCAATGAATCTATAGATCAATTTGGGAGGAATTATCATCTTAATAATGTCGATTCTTCAAACTTATAAACATGGTATATCTCTTCATTTTATGTAAATCTTCATTAATTTCTCACAATGTTTTGTTGTTTTCATTGTAGTGGTCTTACATGCTTTTGGTTAATATATTCCTACGTATTTCAGGTCATTTTATTGCTATTATGAGATTATTTAATTTCATTTTGCAATTGTTTGCTGCTAGTATATACACAAAGTTGATTTAAAATTTTAATCTTTAAACATTATTAAGATGACAAAATCAATTCTGAGTAACTCTGTCGAATTAAAAGGATTACCCATTATATTGCCATTTGGTAATACGTCATCTCTGTATGAAGCCCTTCTTTCAACACTCTATTGGGATTATTTTCCTCTCTGGATTTACTTCATAGCACTTACTAAAACATGGAATTATATAATTCTATACTTGCTCGTTTAACTTTTTCAGTGAAATACAAGCTTTAAATAGGCAGGGTCCTTATTTCTCTTGTTCATTGCTATGTCTCCGGGGATTAACAGTGTGCCTGGCACATAGTAGGCATCCAACAAATATTTTTGGTATGGTAAATGACCCCACAATTACAACCACTCATTTTAATTCCATATTCTATTGAGAAAGTAGAAGCTAGGCTAATTTTTTATATGCCATTGCGTAGCAGACCCTTAAACGGCCAAAAAAGAGAAGGGGGAAAAAAAAAAAAAGAGAAGGGGAGCAATAAAGCTAAGCCCTATAATGAGACACAAAAGTCACAACAGTCCTTAAGCAAGACGTTGATCATCATTTAGGATTAAATTTAGTCTGATTTAATCATATCAAATCATACTTAAATGCAAGTATATCAATCTTTTAAACTGGATAATACAGACAACATTGTTTTTCAATCATGTCTATTTAAATTTTCCTTTTACCCAGACTGTTCAAGCCATTGAAACTACCTTGGAATCTCTGGTCTACATGCATTTTTAATTTTGTTTTGTTTTGTTTTGTTTTGTTTTGTTTTTTTGCGGTACGCGGGCCTCTCACTGTTGTGGCCTCTCCCGTTGCGGAGCACAGGCTCCGGATGCGCAGGCTCAGCGGCCATGGCTCACGGGCCCAGCCGCTCCGCGGCATGTGGGATCTTCCCGGACCGGGGCACGAACCCGTGTCCCCTGCATCGGCAGGTGGACTCTCAACCACTGCGCCACCAGGGAAGCCCGCATTTTAAATTTTTAAAAAAATATCGAGACTATATTCATTTCTATCCAATCCAAGTGGTAAATTTTAAGTGCAGTATACAATTGTAGATAACAAAGAGCATAACTATCAATATTAAGATCAGCAAACAATACCAGATTCTTTCACACATTATCTCACTTAAATTTTAATCCCTCTTCCATGTATTATTATTCCAATTTAATAGATGAGGAAAGTGAAGTTCAGAGAGGTTAAGTGACTTGGCCAAAGCTATACAACTAATAAATGGCAGGGCCTGAGCAGGTTTTCTGACTAAGACTAGTGATCTTTCCATCATCCTACAACTCTTGCAGGGTTATTTGAAAGTGCTCTCAAAATGGTTGCAGGCATGCTATTAAAAAAAACCCCAAAACTCAAAAAACTTAATAATTTACTCCAGGTACAATATAAATACTTATAAATATGCCACTTTGAGCCTCTCTCCAAAACATGAAGCCAAATAGACGGACATGACTTTCATTTAAGTATGACCGATTTGACTCAATCAGACCAAAAGGAACCTTGGATGTTAGTCAATGTATTTATTGTTTCAGAAGTTTTAAGATATAAAGGGAATATCTATCCATTTAAAGACATGAAGATAAAATTTTGAAACATTTAGTTCCTTTACAAAGAGGTATTACTACATCACTATCTTCCTCTTCCTCTCTCACATCTTTCTTCAACCAGACACCCACCTACCATTATTCTAACCACCACCCCATGCTGCTTAGCCAAAAAGTGCGTCTGCGTTTTTTCCTGAAGATATTCACTTAACCTGCTTCCATCGTGGAGAACAACAGTCTCAGGGCACACAAGTATGCCGTGCAAAAATTACACTATTTCAAATCCAAAGTAAATAAATGGGTGAGATGGACAGGAAAATATTAAAACCATTTTTTCCATGCAGAACACAAAGGACAAACGTAGCTTGCATAGTCTATCTTGTTCTCTGATCACTAACTTCACCAAACAGGAAGTCCAAAGAGCGAGTGTAAGTGCTAACGGTAAATGCAGCGTTTTACAAGAAAAAGGAAAGGACAGGGAACTTCCTTTTTGTATGTAGCTGTTTTTAAGAATGAAAGAAAGTCTGAGCTGCTTCTCATCCTTGAATGTAGAAGTGTTTGGGTGAAAACTGACTCAGGACCAAAAACTCTTGAATACCTTAAGCTGCCCCATATTATCCCTTTTCTTAGACTGTGATTTCCCGTCCTTGATGCCCCTGCTCAGCCAGAGCATCCCAGCCTTTCTTCTTGTTCTAATTCCAGACCTGGGTTCCCTGCCTTCTCCCTTACTCTTCCCATCCCAAACTGACTCCTCTCCTTCCCTGCGGCAAAGCGAAAACTTCCCCAAACCCACTCTCCTGTGCTACGATGACCTCCCACTAGACTTTCACACACTCAAGTCGAAGTTCTCCCACAGTCGTTCCCTCTTCTCAGCATGGAATGTTTCCTCTGCCAACGGCCCGCCTGCTCAGCCTCCTCCTGTTTAGGACCTTCCTCCAAGGCCCACCTGTTCTTTGCGTCTTCTTTTCTCACACACGCCCCCAGACCATCCTCCAAGGGCCCTCAATTCTCCCTCCCGCATCTCTGTCCCCTGCAGACTCATGGCCCCTTCAAAAGCCCTCTCCTCTCAGATCTACACCCCTGTCTTCCTCAGAGCCTTGCTTCCCAGACTCACGCCCTCCTCAGCCACTCCCCTCTGACAACAACCTCCCCTGACAGGCCCAAGCTCCCCTCAGACTGCCTCCTCTCTCAGACCCACGTCCCTCCCCTGAATCTGCGTCCCCTGTCAGACGTCCCTCCCCTGGACCTGCGTCCTCTGTCAGACGCTCCTCACCTGAATCTGCGTCCCCTGTCAGACGCCCCTCACCTGGATCTGCGTCCCCTG